>NC_024797.2:13733673-14059885 GCF_000309985.2 Brassica rapa
TTTCTTCTGCATTGCAAAGGCTCCATCAATGTGCTGCAAAAAAAAAGGCAAACATTATCTAATTTGTTACTATATAATTTCCTGAAACTAAACAAATCCTTCCTGAATTTTTTTTTTAAAAAAAAAGCTCAGGCAGGCAAGAACATATGTAAACAAATTACCTCTTTCTTAAGGTCCTTTTTTGCATTTTCCATGCTTTGAAAGAAAAGATTTCCTTATCTTATTATCATTGATTGATAGGGACCTGCAGTCGATTAAAGATTCAAAGGAATTACCAAACCTCTTATACATAAATATAAGAATATATAGACAAGGACAGAAACATGCTTACGTTTCATGCATGCCGGGCTTTAATGTCATCCAATTTTGAAGCCTTGAAAGCTTATGTTCCGCAGGAGTTGAAAACGGATCAACTGCAGGTATAATCTCAGGTATTACAGTTAAAGCCGGATTTCTGTCAGACTTGAATGGAGTTTTTGTGTCTCTAGATCGTTTAGGCACCCTCTCGCTCCTTCTTAGGAAAACATTATCCATTCCTGAATTTTGTGATGAGGCAGCAGCTTTCCTTTTCTTATCAGGCTTCACCTTTAATCAAACAATAGACACCAAGCAAATATTATCAAATTTGTTGCAATCGGAATTTCTGGAAACCATTCCTGAAACTAAAATGTATGTATATCAAACAATTCACGTGAAGTATAATTCTAGTTATGATTTACCTTATCTGCCATCTTCCAGACTCCATCTTTCCATTCTCTATGAATTCGCAAATCTGAATGTTTGAATAGAATAGTTTCCATAGAAGTATAGAGACACACCGAGTATGTGTTATCACCAAGTACCATGCTAATTTGTCCGCTGCTCCAGCCATTGTTGTAGAAGGCTTCTACCTTATCCATCATCTCAAAGGATTTTTGGTCACTAGTTGGTGTTGCAGGACGTATTTTGTCAGCCGTGATAGTATCCTGAAGTTTCTGAAGTCTATGTTGGTCTGTGAAGAGTGTCGTGTACTCAACTGTCAGCTCCTCTAGTCCTTCACACAGTTTAAGATCAACAACCTTTCCTGGATACCATATTTCGTCATCAGTAGACAAAATTTCAACCTCTGCGCCTATTTGAAAGTGAGCTAGAAGCCTGCTTACTTCAACCTATTAAAAATGAAGATTCAGTAACATCAGCGGTTTTAAATTGTTAGAATAATAATTTAAAGATCAAATATACTCGATGCATACCTCGTTTTTTTCTGAAAAATCTATAGCACTTGTCTGAAGATGCTCTGTTTGCTGAGTAATAGGCGGCATCTTCGAAACATATGTGGAAACTAGCTCAGTAGTAGGTTCTGTAGTATCCTTGAGATTTTCTTCTGCTTGATTCTGCTCTGATGGTGTCTCATCGGATTGATCTCCCTCACTTGTCTGAAGGTGCTGTGTTTGCGGAGTAAGAGGCTGTGTCTTCGAAACATCTGTGGAAACTAGCTCAGTAGTAGGTCTGTAGTATCCTTGAGATATTCTTCCGCTTGATTCTTTCTGCTTGATTGTGAATGCTCTCCTTCACTTGTAGAAAAATATTGGGTCGCAGTTTCTGTCTCACTCTATAAGACAAAAGTAAATGGTAAGAGTTAGTTGAATAGAAAAATATTACCTAAACATTTTAAATATTTCTTCTTACCAAAGCATTCTTATTTTCTTCAATAACTAGTGCAATTAGTGAAGACAATGGAGAGGAAGGTCTGTAATGCACAGCATGTGTATCCTCCTGTAATAACAGTAAAATAAAAGAGGTAGTTATGAAGAAGTTTCTACAATTTAAAATTCAAGTTGTACTTATGAAAGACATTTCTATGCTTACCTTTTTATTGTTTGCTGAAATGATCTCAGTCAATGGCTGTGTAGCCTCATACGTTTCCTCTGTTACCGTCTGCAAAAAAAACAAAAAAAAGTCAGGTAGGGGATCAAAAACACGTACAAAAGCTTTCAAACATTACTTGAAATCTCCAAGATTTTTTGAACATTTACCTGCTGTTTCTGAATTGGAGTAAAAACTTGAGCCTCAATACTCTTTGGAGATATTGGAGAAGAAGGTGTCTCATTCATTTCCAGTGTTTCTTTTTGCAAAACTTGAGTCTGAGCAGCAGGTGACTCAATCACAATCTGCAAAAAATATCAGGAAAGGCCATCATGAATACATTCAATTATAATTTCTAGAGTAAATATTACCTCATCATCTGGTTTTCCTTCTCCTTGATTAGTTTTGGGTGGCGTTCATCAGTAGAGGTTTGTGTTTCCCTCTGCCAAAAATTAGAAAGGTCTATATATGTAAATCACCCAAAACTAATTGTAAACTCCAACTGTCATTGAGCATATACCTCTTTTGTCAGATTAGGAGTAAAAACTTGAGTATCAAGGGCAGGCGTGTCATCCGATGGCTCTCTCTCAATCTGTAAAAATTATCACGAAGTCAATCCAGAGTACGTTCTAAAGCTTTCAAACATTAACTTAAAAATCCAAGATTTTTTTTGACCATGTACCTGCTGAGTCTGACTTGGAGTATAAACGGGAGTTTCAATACTCTTTGGAGCTATTGGAGAAGAAGGTGTCTCATTCATTTCTACTGTTTCTTTCTGCAAAACTTGACTCTGACTAGCAGGTGACTCACTTGTTAATTTCTCTCTCACAATCTGCAAAAAAATATCAGGAATGGCCATCATGAATACATTCAACTATAATTTCTAGAATAAATATTACCTCATCATCTGGTTTTCCATCTTGATTAGGATTGGATGGCCTCTCACCGGTAGACGTTTCTGTTTCTTTCTGTCAAAAATCAGAAAAGCCTTTATATGTAAAAAAAAATCACCCAAAACTAATTTGTAAACTCCAACTGTGAAAACAATATCATTGAGCATATACCTCTTTTGTCAGATTAGGAGAGAATACTTGAGTATCAAGGGCAGGAGTTTCATCATCTGATTCATTCATTGTGTCCTGCAAAAATCAAGAATGCATTTAGAATATGTACAAAAGCTTCCAAATATTACTTCAAAACTAAAAATATTTTATTGGTTACATACCTCATTTGTCAAATTAGGCTGTTGAGACATTGGAGATAAAGGCGTCTCACTCGATGATTGCGTGTAATCCTGCAAAAATCAGGAAGGCATTCAGGATTTTGTACAAGAATTTCCAAATATTTTCTTAATAATTTTTGAGCATATACCTCATTTTGTTGAGACTTTGGAGATGCAGCTGATTCAATCATTGTCTCCTGCAAAAATCAGGAATGCATTCAAGAAGTACAAAAGCTTTCCAAATATTACTTCAAAACTCAACAATATTTATTGGTTACATACCTCATGTGTCAAATTAGGCTGTTGAAACATTGGAGATAAAGGTGTCTCACTCGATGGTTGCGTGTGAGACATTGGAGATAAAGGTGTCCCACTGGATCGCTGTTTGTCAAATATTAGGAAGGCATTCAAGAATATGTACAAGATCTTCCAAAAAATACTTGAAAATGCAAATGTAAAAGAAGATGTTTTGAGAATTTACCTTTTGTGTCACGTTAGTGGGAAAAACATTGCTGTTTCCTTCCAACTCTGACACACGAGCTCTAAGATGTATGTTTTCTTCTTCCAGTAATGACATTCGATCCTTCATGCTCTTCAGATTCTCCTCCATTACCGTGATGATCCTGTTCACTTTTTCATTTACTGAATCCTCATCAATCGGAGTAGAAGCTTGGCCAGTCTCCTTATTTGCCATCATTTGAATAAGAGCATCCAATGTGTCAAATGTGTCTACACACCTATTTTCCCAGTCATCGGCTGTAAGGAATACTAGAGGATAACCTTGCAACTCAAATTTGGATTTATTCTCCAAATGATTCGCGACAGCGTTTTGAATTGACTTCAGGAGCACAATGTAAGCCTCTTTTCCCCATGGATATGTCATATCCTGTGCATTTTCGCATGTATTCCAAAGGAAACAACTCCCTCCTTTGCTCTTCCGCAATAATATGCTCTCTACCAGGATGAGCATTGCGAGGCATATTCTCTCCTCAGAAGCATCTTCTCTTGTGTTTCTGAGCTGGTCCACCACGTCACTTAACTTATGACTACGCCCCTTTAGCAATTCCCAATTAAATCTCTCGGTTTCCCTTCGTGGTCCTTCTAATGCACCACTACATTTCAGCCTGTCATCATATGAAATTCTCTTATAGAGAACCTCATTGGCTGCGCACCGAAATGGAACCAGCCTTCATTCTCTTGACAGAAACGATGCTTCTAGTGAGAATGGCGTAGACTATCTTTGCTGATAACTTCAATCCTCTCTCACTGAGCTTCATTACAGGTCCCAGAAATGATCTCGGACTCTTATCATCTCATCTGGTTTTAGGATGCTTTTGACAATAGAGATATAATCTGAACCAGAGTATTGGTTGATTGCTGACTTTTCTTTTGGCTGTGAACCAATAGGATACTTCAGCTCTGGCAGTGCTAGTTTAGAGGTACTGAATCTCCCATCTTGTTTCTATCCTGCGTAAACAAGGAAAAAAAAAATTTCAAACTTTTCTGGAAGGCTTTCCTGAACTAAACACAAATACAAAACAACACAAAAGTCTTCATTTGCTTCGCTTGTTAATAAGAACGAGTAACACACAAATCAAAATCAAAACGCAAGCTTCCCAAATTTTAATTCAAAAACCCTAATTTTAAAAAGTTACGATTTTGAGAGTAGAGAGTGTGACGCTGATGATTAGATAGCCGGAGAAGATGATGATTAGCGAGCCGGAGCGGAAGACGATTAGCGAGCGGAGAAGATGATTCCCGAGCCGGAGACTTCGATTCCCGAGTCGGAGAGAGATGATTCCCGAGCGCCGGAGACGACGATTCCCGAGTCGGAGAAGATGATTCCCGAGCCGGAGACGACGATTCCCGAGTCGGAGACGACAGTGCCGGTGAGGGTTTGAAGATTCCCGAGAGGAGACCGACAGATTCGCGATCGAATGAAATGAAATGTTTTTTTTTTTCTATTCTTATAACAAAGGGTATAAAGGTAAATTACCCCTTTAATGAAACCTATTTTTGTGACTTCTAATCCTGAGTGCTAGTTTGGGAAGGAAAACTTCAAAAGGTGCTATTATTGACAATTGCCCTTTAAAAAATACCTTTGAATTTTTTTTTCAAAGAATTACTTTTGCAGTTGACTAATGTTTTGAGTCAGTTTTGCAACTTTCCTGCAACTTTCCTAAATTTAAAGCGTTTACAAAATACTCCAAAACATCTAACAGACTCGACTTGACTTAATATTCTTGACTCAATTACGTTCAATTAAAATTCTAGACACGCAAGTTTTTGACGAAATCAACGTTCCCCAGCGTTAGAAGTTTATCTGATTTAAATATAGCTTCCCTGATACTGCAAAACAAATTTATGAGCAAAACTAATCTCCTAAAATGTATACGAAAAAATTCTTGCTAATTGTCTGTCTTGTCCTCTCCTTTAGCTTCGGCTTTGTCTCTGCACAAATATGTGGAGAGTCACTGTTTTTCAGACCAACCAGTACTTACGCCATAAACCGTCTCCTCGTTCTCTCAACTCTTGCGTCCAACGTCAGTTCCCGAGAAGGATACTACAACGCCTCCGTTGGTGAAGGCCCCGGGAGGATCTATGCATTAGGCCTCTGTCTCCCAGGGACTGATCCAACGGTCTGTTCCGATTGTATTCAACTAGCGTCGGTTAGTTTATTACAGAACTGTCCGAACCAGACCAACTCATGGTTCTGGAGATCCGAAGACGATACGAATACGATTTGTTTTGTTCGGTACTCAAACCGCTCGTTTTTTAACCAGATCGATCTACGGCCAAGAGAAGAGTTTATTTATGATTTAGATTTCATTGGAGATGTTGCAAAGTATAAGAGAACATGGGGAGGTTTCATGGAACGTATGATATCAGCAGCTTCGTCCTCAAGTCCCGGGTCGCTTGCAGGCCGACATTATGCAGCGAATACAACTTCTTTGTCCGGTTCCCGGACCATATACGCACTGATGCAGTGTATCCCGGGGATTTCTTCAGCGGACTGTAATGCTTGTCTTCAAGAAAATGTTCGTTACTACCAAAGCTGTTGCGGTGGGAAGCAAGGAGGTAGCGTTAGGAGACCAGTTTGCTTTTTCCGGTTCGATCTCTATTGGTTTCGCAATGCTTTCCATAACATAGCATCGTCCCCTCCTCCTCAAAGCTCTCAAGATGGTCAAGAATTACAACCCACAACACCACCTCCTCCTCCTCCAGATGGCAAAACGATATCTACAGGAGTCAGAATGGCGCTTATTGTATCCACAGGAATATTTATCGCGCTGTTAGCTTTAGGATTGTTTGTTTTCAAGAGAAGACAATCATACAATACGCTAAATCTTGAAAGTGAGTTGCTTTTACCTTCTCTTTTTTTTTTCCATTTCAAAACAGAGATAGTATACATATAAATTCTAATGATATCGTATATATATATATATATATTGCTGCAGATGATGATGATATTATAAGCTTAGAGTCATTACAAATTGATGTCAAGACAATTGAAGCCGCAACTGATCAATTTTCGGAGACCAAAAAAATCGGCCAAGGTGGATTTGGTGTTGTTTACAAGGTAGATCTAAGCTCTGATCATATATCTATGATTGCTTTATTTTCTTACTGAAGTTAATAAAATAATATATATATATATATATATATATATATATTTGTAGGGAACATTACCAGATGGAACTAAAGTTGCGGTGAAGAGACTATCAAAGAATTCAGGACAAGGCACACAAGAGTTCAAGAATGAAGTTGTAGTTGTGGCGAAGCTTCAACATAGGAATCTTGTTAGGCTTCTTGGATTTTGCGTGGAAGGAGATGAACAAATACTTGTCTATGAATTTGTTCCGAACAAGAGTCTTGATTACTTACTATCCGGTTTGTTTCTAATCCTTAATTCTCTTGGTATTTTTGCTTGTCATTGTTGAAACCTAGACTCCTGATTGGTATCATATCGTATGCACAGACCCAATAAAGCGACAGCAATTAGATTGGACAAAACGGTACAATATCATTGGAGGTATTGCTCGAGGGATTCTATACCTTCATCAAGATTCACGGCTCACAATCATACACCGTGATATCAAAGCGAGCAACATTCTTCTAGATGATGACATGAATCCAAAAGTAGCAGATTTTGGCATGGCAAGGATTTTTGGGATGGACCAAACTCAAGCTAATACTAGAAAGATAGCTGGCACCTTGTAAGTGTTTTTTTTTTTTAACTCTATGAAACCTTTTGATCGCCAATCGTGTAGTGTAAAGTATATTTTCAGTTTGGATTTTTTTTCAGCGGTTACATGTCTCCTGAGTACGTCCTGCACGGTCGAATCTCCATGAAATCTGATGTCTACAGCTTTGGTGTCCTGGTTCTTGAGATCATAAGTGGAAAAATGAATAGTAGGTTCAACGAAAAAGATGATTCAGCTGTCAATTTAGTCACACATGTTAGTGTTTTTTTTGTCTCTTTTAACACTATGATAAAATATTATGGGACTTTTTTGTAATACCATATATTAATGTTAGGCTTGGAGACTATGGAGAAAAGGTTCGGCTTTAGAACTTTTGGACCCAGCTTTTGGGCAGAGATATCAGAGCGAAGAAGTTAGAAGATGCATTCATATTGCGCTTTTATGTGTTCAAAAAGATCCCGGAGATCGTCCTATGATGTCTAAAATCATTTTGCTACTCAGTAGTAGCAAAATCACATTACAGCGGCCTCGTGCACCTGGATTTTACTTCCAAAGTAGTCTGGACCAAGATTTGGAAGCTGAGGGCTTGGATTCATTTGGAAAACAAATTCATTGTTCTGTTAATGACGCATCCATCACAGAGCTAGATCCTCGTTGAAGATGATATTATTATATAGTTTCTTATTAACTAATGGATATGATATTACTTTCCTCATTTTATTTATATTTCTTTAGTTGTCTTTTTTGGTTATGATATTATTATATAGTTTCCTCATTGTGTGTTCTAAACTTCTAATGTTTATCTATTAATGTAACCAGAGCGATTTGGTTTGTATGTAATCAAGGCCGAGTATTTAATAAACCGGTGCTATATAAACAGCCAAATGAACAGTTCACTTTGCAACTTGTTCACGTACGTGAGCACAGGATTAAGTCAAATTCTCAAAACTTATCGCCTTTCAATAACTGTTTATCAATTTGGCAGGATTGGGGTTTTGGAACAACTATTCATTCTTAGAACTCATAGATCCTGCCTTTAAGGTAAGCTATGAGAATGATGAAGTCATTAGATTAATCCATATATGCCGGGCTATTGTGTGTTCAAGAAACTCATGCAGATCGTCCAGCATCATGTATGCAGATCGTCCAGAATCATGTATGCAATAGTTCAAGAAACTCATGCAGATCGTCAAGCATTGGATGTCTCTTCTTCCGGAATGCTCGTTAGGTCACGGTAATAGAGAGAAGAATCAGGCGGCAGATATCTTATCCAATCAATTAAAAAAAAAAGATATCTTATCCCAAAAATGTTTTGATCATACTGAATTACTGAGTATTATGTCATACTGCTGGTTGGTTCTTATTAGTATAGTTTGTAAGATTGTTTTGTGTGAGACTTAGACTTAATACGTTCAATCCCTGGATTAATAATATTTTGACAACGGATTGATTGTGCTAATTGTCTATTTACTCTGTTTATATATAGTCACACTTGCCGGTTTGGAAACGGCATTTGTCAACCATGATTATTTCATTATTCAAATGATTCGTTTATAAAATGTGTTCTTATTAACTAGTTGAGTTGAAAACGTTATGAGACAGCTATTAAAGGAACGAGAATTATTGTTTATGGTCTTTACGTAGTACAATTTGGTTTAGAATGTTAAAACTAAAGGGAATTGAAAGTATCAACGTATTGTTTTTATAAAGCTATTGGCCGAATTGATATATCAACTAAGGCTAAAGAGGTTTACACACTTCCTTATAAAGTTATAAACTAAAGCATTGACATTCATATACACATCATATCTCTCTCTCAAAAAATGTGGCTGAACAGTCTGTTTTTAATCCTCTGTTTGGTCCTGGCCGTTAGCTTCGACTACGTGTCTGCAGTAGTATGTGGGGACTCGATGTTTTTCACACCCAACGGTACTTACGATACCAACCGCCGTCTCGTCCTCGCAACTCTTGCTTCCAACGTCATCTCTCAAGACGGCTACTACAACGTCTCTGTTGGTGAAGGCCCCGGAATGATATATGCCTTAGGGATGTGCATCCCAGGGACTGAACCACAGACCTGTTCAGACTGTATCCAGGCCTCGTCCAAATATTTATTACAAGACTGCCAGAACCAGACAGACTCATATGACTGGAGCCCTCCTTTCTGCTATGTTCGTTATTCCAACAGCTCGTTTTACGACGAGATTACTCTCAAGCCGCAATACGCAGAGTACTACACTGGAGATATCCCTGGGAACGTAACAGAGTTTAACAGATTATGGGAAGATCTCATGAGGCGTATGATAACAGCAACCTCATCTTCAACTCCTGGGTCGCCCGCACGGAGGCATTATACTGTCGATATGATCCCATTTACAGGCTTCGTTAATATATATGCCCTGATGCAGTGTATTCCTTGGATATCTTCGGAGGACTGCCAAAAATGTCTTCTAGAAAATGTCCGTAGGCAGCAAAATTGCTGCAGTAAGTACAAAGGAGGTAGCGTTAGGAGGCCGGTCTGCTATTCCCTGACTGATACTTCTCCCTTTTTTGGTGCTTTTGATAACATAACGTTGTCCCCACCTCCTCAAGGCCCTCTACCTCAAGCCCCACGTACCTCGCCTCCTCTAGGGGATTTGACCAAGAAAGGTATCATTTGTATAGTAATCTTTTATATATTGATACATGACAACGTCAAACGATTTTAGGCTTCGTTAAGATATTTTACTTAATAAGTTTTAGATATTTTAATTATATTCTTCAAAAGAGTTTTAGAGGATATTTTCTTTTACTATATATATGCTTCATCCGCTTCTGAATCTTGAAAGTACCTTTGAATCTCATTTCTGACTATCCAAATCTTGACTTGCTTTGGCAGATGGCAAAACGATCTCCACAAGAACTATAGTGGCAATTGTTGTCCCAGTAGCCATAATTGTGCTACTCCTTGCTCTAGGCTTTGCATTTTACAGGAGGAGAAAATCATACAAACCAATGAAACTTCAAAGTGAGTTATACTTTTATCCATTTCAGAGCTGAAGATTTATATACTTCCTTGCATAACAACACCACACATTCATTTGCAGCCAATGATATATTTGCAGCCGATGATGACATGACAAATACACATCAGCTGCAGTATGATCTTAATACAATTGAAGCCGCTACAGATAATTTTTCGGACGAGAACAAACTTGGTGAAGGTGGATTTGGTGTAGTTTACAAGGTATGGGTTCTTTACATTCCTTATTAGCTTCTTTTTTTTTGACAACGGCATTCCTTATTAGCTTAAGTGCAACATTATGAAATAACATTATGAAACAATCCACATATATATATACATACATGTATATGAGAAATACTCTAAGATATCACTAAAACGAGTTTTTGTTCAAGATCACCCATGTCCCACGAGTGCGCAATCAGTTTTCGGATTTTTTAGCTAAGACTGCTAGGACTTTTCGTAGGGAGTTATTTTTCATTGGTTGTTCTATTTCGGTCTGGTTACCCAGACCACCTCAAGTTTGAGTAATAGAATGGCCGTTCAACATCAAAAGAAAAAAAATGAGTTTTTTGTTCAAACAATAGCACACAAAAAGAAAATCACCAAACTAGCATTAATTAAAAGTTTTTTTTTAATTTTCTTATTGAGGTTTTTATTTATTTTTAGTGTTCAGAATTTAGTATTTAGAAGGTGGAATTGGGGTTAGGGTTTATGAAGTAAGGTAATTTAGTACTTTTATTAATTAATAAAAACTCTTTGGAGTTTTCTTTATAGTGTTATTTTTTGTGACAAAAACTAAAAATGTGCAATTTATAAGATTTTTCCATTTATATATACATTGGACTGTAGGGTACATTTTCAAACGGAACAGAAATTGCGGTTAAGAGGCTAACAAGAACTTCAAGACAAGGCTTCCAAGAGTTCAAGAACGAGGTGGTTGTGGTGGCAAAGCTTCAGCATAATAATCTTGTTAGGCTTTTAGGTTTTTGCATGGAAAGAGAAGAAAAGATACTCGTCTATGAGTTTTTGTGTAACAAAAGCCTCGATATGTTCCTCTTTGGTTTGTTAACATTCCAAGTTCCCAACTCGCAGTCTCGATGAATCCATATCCCATACTTGATTAATTAGCTAATATATTCATGCACAGACTCTACAAGTCGACCACAGCTTGACTGGCCAAAACGCTACAATATCATCGAAGGAATTGCTCGAGGGATTCTATATCTTCATCGAGATTCACGGCCCAAAGTCATACACCGTGACCTCAAAGCAAGCAACATTCTTCTAGATGCTGGTATGAACCCCAAAATCGCGGACTTTGGGCTGGCAAAGATTTTCGCAGTAGAGCAAACTAGAGACGAGACTAGCAGGATTGCTGGAACCTAGTAAGTGGAGTCATGCACTTTTATCTACCATTTTTCTGTCACATGTAAACTCAAGTCTTGCTGAATGATTTGACCAGCGGATACATGGCTCCTGAGTATATGAATCTTGGTCAGTTCTCCATGGAATCTGATGTTTATAGCTTTGGAGTCTTGGTTCTTGAGATCATTAGCGGCCATACCAGTAGTAGATTCTACAGGATTGGTGATACTGATTGCAATCTGGTCACATATGTGAGTAGTTTTTGGATTCTTTTCTTTCAACTAAGGTCAAATTCTTAGAAGAATTGTCCTGTTCTTTTAATCACTAGGCTTGGAAGATCTGGAGGACAGGCAGCTATGCCGCAGAAGAGTTTGTGGACCCGACTTTCGGGGATAATTATCAAATCGAACAAGTGACTCGATGCATTCATATAGCACTTTTATGTCATCAAGCCGATCATGCAGATCGACCAAAAATCTGTAAAATCAACTCGATGCTCACTTCTAGCAAAATTAGTCTTCCAGCGCCACATGAACCTGGATTTTTGGTACCTAGTCGAAGGGCTTGATGTCATTTTGGCAAATTGGTTCCTTTGTTCTAGAGGCTATGAACTGTATTTGTGTGTGTTACGTATTTTTAGATCCTTGTTTGAAAGGTGACTGATGTTGCGTTTTGCTGATTGGAGTGACTAAAATCGTTCACGTTGAAATTGTCAAAATATAACGTAAAGTATAGTAATAGTTTTGCTTTTTTTTTTTTTTTTTTTTTTTTTGAAAAAGGGCTTAGTTTTGCTTCTTTAGGTTGATCGATTTGGTTACAATTTTATTAATAACCAAATGAAGGTACCAACATATTGTTATTGTAAAGCTATTGGCTAGCTTGAATCATTAATTTGACTACAAGTTCCACACTTTATTAGTGATTCCTATTCTATAACTGATATGATCATCAATACGTATATTGAAACCTCTATAAATTAATAATGTTGAAACTATATCAAAACTATAATTTTTTTATATTAATTTATAGATATTAATTTATCGATATACTAATTGAACCAAAAACTCAATTTGGAACTATAAAGTATATTATTTTATAGAGATTTTTAGTGTATATTTATTGTATTAGTTTATGGATTATTAATTTACAATATTTTTCCTTTTTATAATTATTTTTTATTATTAAAATAAGAAAATAATTATTGTAAAGTTATATACGAACTAAATTTTATAAATATGATTTTAATATTTTTATTATATTATTTAGTGTGTATGAGATATGTATCATCATAAATTTTAGATGAGTTTTAAATATAATTTTACAAAGTATTATAAAATATCTGTGAAGAAAAATAGAAATAAATTGCATCGTGAATATAAAGCAAACATTATAATATTTTATTTGTACTTATATAAGCTACATATATAAATGATTAATTTATTATTTTAATGAAACTATATATCAACATAAAATTTGCTGAAAAAAAAATTATCTTATTATTTTATCGATTTGTATAACATTTTTGAATCGGTTTAATTCGGAACTAACAAAATTTATTAGTTTAATATATTTATTAATTTATTTGTGATTAATTTATAAAGTTTTTATTTATTAACTTTATGTGATTCATTCAACAACAAACGTCGTGGTGTCTGAGTGCATCCCACATCATGAACTTTTACTTTGGAACTTCAACAATATGTTCATAATCAACAACAAATATAATTGCCTCTCTGAGTTTTACTTAGCTTTTCTAATTCCATTGACATTTAAGTTTGGCAACTTGCATAGTTAATTCAAATACTATGAAACTGATACTGAGTGTATTTGCATGCATATACTAACACAAAATCATTTGTACAACCACTAGAAAGGCCAAGAAAAATTTCTTTATTGATGTCCTCATAAGCATAATTGACATCGTTTCTTCACAAGAATGTAATTGCCCGAAAGTACTTCTGCTCAGTGGCGGACCCATGAGTGAAATTGACTGGGATCAAAAAATAATTAAAGTGACTCTGCTGGGCTTCAAAGTCGGGTTCTGTGGAGTCAAGGACCGTACTTAACCAACTCTGCTACCAATTCCTTACTGTTTTTCTATGTAAAACATACTTTAACATGTTTTTTTTGTGGTGTCAGGTGACCCCCTCCTCTTCAAGTGAGTCCACCACTGCTTCTGATGACAACGGCAAGCTCCATCCCATAGGTTGAACCAAACCGAAATAACCGACATTAGACAGAACAAAAACTCTCAAATATCTTTCTATATTTCTATATCTGACACAACCAAACCAAACCAAAACTGTACTGAGCAGGGCAGACCTAGAGCATGAGGAGGTGTGGCATATGCCCCATCCTATTTTTTTTTTATTTTTCATTAATAATTAGCATTAAAATTTATTAAAACATCTATGAATTAAACATTAGTATAAAAATGATTGCATGCCCCATACTAAAATCGGTTCTCCATCCTCCCCTAGTACTGACAACCGAACAAATATCCAAATATATACAAACATTAATTATATATACATATAACATAACTAAATATATGTACATAATATTTAAAAATCTATCTAAAGTATACAATTTTTTTTTAAGAAATATCAAAATATATTCGAACTACTCAAAATTATTCAAAAACATCAAAATATTTTTATCTGAAATATCTAAAAATAATCTGAATTATCCAAATGATACTTAATTACTTGATATTTTATCCAAAATATCCGAAGTGTTACTTGAATTACCCAATATAATCAAAACTAAAACCAAAGCCAAAAGGGAACCAAACATTTTATGGGTATCAGATAACATTTTATGGGTATCAGATGGTTTCTCGATTTACTATCCAAACCAACCCAAACGCAAAACTACCCAAACCGATCTGAACCAAAAGTTTGTAGGCCCAATCCAAAATACCAAACCCAAACCAATATCCGAAATATCTGATACCCAAAATGTGCAGGCCTAGTCTAGAAGATTAACTTGTGTCTATTTACTTCCCTACTCGGATTGTGTATTGTCGATAAACGTATAAAGTCGATTGTTGACAAATCAAAGAGAGGACCCATGAGCTTAGTACACATTAGAAAGTTTCATAGACAATCGTTACATGCCAATAACCCAAGTCTTAGTTTTATCGTCATGCTGCATGACTCATGCATAAGCTTTACCAAACTTAACTATACGGTTAATCATATGTTATAATGAAACCAAGTTCAATTTATACCCAAATCATAAGCATCCTGTTGAAAGTTGAAAACCCTGAACATACTATTTTACTCTGGTTTCTTGGTGGCTTCAGGGTTGTTGTTAGCACTGGAGACGTTGATTGTCTTCAAGGACTCCTCTGTCGCTTTCTTCTCACCTTCACGAGGACTGGTCAAATTCTTATCTACCTCCTCACTCTCTTTGCCTTTGGCAGGTTTTGCAGTGTCAATAGTCAGAGTTGATACCTCATCCCTCGAGGCGTACCAGGAATGTCCACATGCAATACACTCCAGCTAAATGCATACAACAGAACCAGGAATGTGATTATTAGGATCCATGGAAATGCACATTAAGAGAAGAAGACTATGGAAAAGCACAAAGAACCTCGTAGCGATCTCCATGCCCAGCTTGGATGATATCCCTCAGACCAACTTTAATTTCACTGCATCTCGGGCATCTTGCATCAGTCATCTGCATCCAGAACCAAGACATGACATGGTCAAAAGACATTCCCCAACTGAAATCAAACAAACTAGATAGAACATAGATTGTCAGAAATGGATAAAAAACCTGCATTCGTTCCGCATCATCAGGCTCCTTCTTCTCTGTTTCCTCAGCAGTTAGACCCTCCTGAACCCATAAAAAAAAACAAATCTTTATTCGCAATCACATGGAAGGAGAATCTGTATACAAATCTGTACCATAACAAGTCCCTAACCTTTAACTCGGTGGGTGACATGTTCAAAATCTTTGCAGGTTCTAACTCGCCATTGAGTAATCGTCTAGCCAGCAGTGCAGTGTTCTGCAGACGAAACAAAAAATGGAATTACTATGAAGTACTTGGAAGAAACGCTAATAGTAATTTTTATGTCATGGATGCAGATTCTTACCTTTAGATTGAAAACCAATGTTCTCATCTTCTGATTATACTTAACATAATCCGATGCAAGAGAAGCATGTAAGGCCAGCTCAAGAGCACACACCGGAGGAACAGCAGCATCTGGCCAGAGGAAACTCTCATCCTATCAAGCAATTTAAACCAAAAGGTTATTCTAGCAACTACTTAATATTTGGAGTGTGATCAAAAGTATATAAACGTTTAGTTTGAGACCTTTGACATATTTTTGTGAGCCCCATTATCAGCCTGTTCAAGATGGGATGCATCTGAACCCACCTTTGCTTCATCACCAGCTTCTTTGTTCTCAGCGGTGTAACATATGTTCTGAACAGCTTCCAGAAGTTTCGCCAACCACTTGTCGCGATGAGCATCACCAGTCAGCGAATCAAACTTCTGTAAGACATAATGATACTCTGATGAAATAGCAGCGCTTCCAGGTGTCTCAGGCTTTAAATATGCATCTTCCTCCTTTTTGACATCAACAGGAGCCAAGCTCACTTTCCGGAAAGATCTTTTAGTCTTCAACAGATTCTCCAGATCAGCATGGACTTCCTCAGGTTCAAGGTCAGGAAGATCGCCCAGTCGCGCCATCGACTTTTCGACAAGGAGGTCGATCTCATGCTGCTTTGTGTCTTCATAGTCCTTATCAGTCAGCTTCCAAAGCTTCTTCTCAACGGTATCATACACCTTCCGTACGATGAAACCAGGGTTGACTTTGCGTTTGGGAAGCTGCTTGTGGGCTGGGACGAAATAGACCACGCATCTGTGCATAACGGATTCTGCTGGCACCTCATCACGATGGAAACTGTAGAACAGTTCTCGTGTGTCACTTGATTGCCAGTTTCCGCCACCCTTTTTCTCTGCTTCTTCTGGACGGTAAAACCACTGTCCCAGAATCATCATGCTTCCATCTTTTGTTTGGGTAATATCCTGCCAAAAAAGAAAACAAGTCAAGCGGATGATACAACAAGAACTGGTGACTGGTGAGCATATACACAATCTAGCAGCACACTAGTACCTTGATAATGGCAACATATGGCTTTTGACTTTTGTCTTCTGGAACCAACAGCACCGGGTCCTCCTGTCCAAGAAAGGAAATGTCAGAACAAATGGTCTCTAAGGGTCTCTCAGCAATGTGCAGTAAGAAGCTATAATATTTGCACAATGGCTATACGCCGCTAGAAATCTAAACTCCAAAAAACAGAGAGAAGCATCCATCAAACGCCTCAATGGGTATCAAATGAAGTGACTACAACCATGAGAGTATAAGACCAGTTTATACAGATGAATCTGTTCAAAGACCATAATATCTATTGCTAACAACCAAGTAAACCCAAGACAGGAATTGATTCTAATCATGTCACGTAGACATCAATGTTCCTTACAAGACTCTAGATTTTAATGTCCACAACAATGTAATAACAGGAAGCAATGGAACAAGGTAATAACTGTAGACCCAATTACGAATTAAAAAAACCAAAACCAACACTCATGATGAGTTCCACATCCCTAAAGGTCACAACTTTCAATTGCAAACCTATAGATTGGAATCAGAGAAGACAAATCGGTCAAGATCCATCAATCGAGGTAGAACCAGAACCCTAGAAACAGCGTTTCCCAAAGTGAACAGAACACAACTGACCAGTTCGTTGTAATGTAATAACATCAAGCAATAGAGCAAGGTACATTGCAGAACCAATCAGGAAAACTAAATCTAAACCAACACTGAGTGCGTTCTATATTATACACCATGAATCCCAAATCCCTAAATTTCACAACTTTCAATTCCAGACCGGATCAAAAACATGAACAAAACCGCAAACTCAGACAAAACACAACTGACCAGTTCGTTGTAATAACAATGTACACAACATCAAGCAGTAGAACAAGGTGCACTGCAGACCCATACAGGACTAAACCAGCACTCAGTGAATCCCAAATCCCTAAATTTCAAAACTTTCAATTCCAAACAGGAAGCGAACACAACTCACCAGTTTGTATCTGTTGCCGTCATACTCGAATTGCTCGAAGTGGGTCCTTCGCCCTCTGCCTTTACCCGTAACCTTAACCGATTCACCAACCGGATTCGCGTCTTCGGGCCTCTCTTCTTCCTCCTCCTCCTCCTCCTGATCCACATCATCTTCGAAATCTTCGTAAAGCTTCACCGTCTTACGCTTCCTCCGCTTCCCCTCCGTTGCTTCCTCAGGGCTCCTCGAGTTCCGTACCTTGGCCCTCCTCGCAGGGACATCGTCTTCTTCGTCGCTCGATACTTGAGCAAATCGCCGAGACACCACCATTTTTTTTGCCTGCGCCGAGAATTGAGAAAACAGGAGGAGTTGATTTGTAGGAATATTTATAACCTTTCTTTCATAATGATGGATGGATCCTCTTATTTCTTTATGTTATAATATTTTCAATTTATTAATCCAATCAATTTTGTCTACTAGAATAAAACAAATTATGGATTATCTATTTAGATATGGATCCACTTTTGATAAAAACAATTATTTCAACTTTATTTTTTCATATGAACTATTTTAATGGATTTTTCTATTTTTAATTTTTTTTAATTTTTTTTAAGTCAATCCTTATATAATAAGGTTTTTTCCAAATATAAAACTGTTATATAAAAAATTGAAAATAAATTAGTAAAGACCGACTATCCATGGCTAATGAACTTCTCACTCCTGCTCATTCGGTTTGTGGATCCATTCCATGCAAGGGACGATTTAATTAATATTTGTATACTGACCTTGTAATTATTATACAATTTTTTTCTGGTGCTTTGGTTTCATTCGCATAATATCACAAATCATTTAACTCTAGAGTTCGAAACATGTGTGAAACAAAAAAGATATGCGCATTTTGATGATATTAGTAGCAAAACAAATGCTCTTAAACCTTTTCATATATCACAAACTGGTATGTTACGGTTTTTTCAATGAGCATGAAATCAAGATTATGTTGGTGAACATGAGTTTCACTATACAGTAACATTCAGAAGATACTCATCTTTAGAAAATTGTGATTAACCTTGTATCTATATATTGTCTATGATGGGTTTTCATGTCCATTGCTTCGATAAATAACGGTTTTCGATAAATCTGATATATTATTTCTCCAGTCAACCATGGTGGAAGATGTTATCCTAATGTTTTTCCCCGTCTAAATGCTTGACCATTTCTCCTATAGGGATGATCTGCATCCAAAAACTGTCATAATCAAACCAACCATGTTTTTGTCTATGATTCATCCAACCTGACAATATGTAATACGCTGGATAATCACTTATTGTCCACATTAACATTGCTCACATTTTGAATTTTTTTTTCCTATAAATATCAAGCGCCTCCACAACATCCTTTCATAAGCTATGCAATTCTTCCATCAACGGTTGAAGGTAAATGTGTAGGTTTTTCTTTGGTTGTTTGGGATCGGGCACTAGTACCAAAAGAAAAAAAAACTTTTTTTTTCATGCACATTCCCAAAATTACAATAATGTACCAAACATAATATATTTCACCATTTATACCAATCGGATTAAACTCATATGTTGAAAACGACAGATAAATATTACTGACTTTCAGCAGCCACAGCTGGATATACCTCATTAAAATGCTTCCACGCTATGGCATCAGATGAGTGATACATCTCGCCTTCTGGAGACGCATGTTCCTTATGCCACCACATATTGGAAGTTACTGCCTCGAGTTGATATAGACGCTTCAGACGATCTGAAATTGGCATGTGAAACATTCTGTATTTTGGTATGTTATTTTCCTTTGCCATTGGTCGGATGGTATCAATCTTCACCACAAAACTGACAACAGACCAACTTCGAATTTCTCCCTTCAAAAATAGTGTACCATTCTTCTCGTAGGCATCAATCTTCTTGACTGGTAACCCAAACGCTCATGTCAGCGTCTTTGGTTTGTAATATGATGATGGAGCTTTATTCGGCTGCGGATCAAATATCTCATCAACACGTTTTTACGTCGAATTTTAATCTGTCTTTACTTTCATCATACGCGAAGCAACATACAACTAAGAAATTTATTCTTCAAATCTATCATAAATCAATTGACTAGCCGCTTCAAGTGCTTCAAAAACACTATCATGATATGGCTACGAAATGTCCTTCTCTTCCATAGTTTCCCTCATGTATTGAGGAAATATGTCTTCTCCCATGTACGCATAAAGTGAAAAATCCCAGACGGGTGCGGGTAATTTTATTTTAGGTTGTTGGTTTTTTATATGAGTTTTATACTTTTAGAGATTTAGATGTTATTTTTAGGATTAAGTGTTAATTTAGCTTTCAGATGTTATTTTTAAGATTTAGATGTTAATTTTAGGATTAGTTATTTTAATTTTTTTGTGAAATATGCAATTTGTTTTTCAAATTTAAACATATTTTGGATTTTAAAATAATTAAGTTATTTTCAAAACATTGTTTACATTTTACCAATTTCTTATTTTTTATAAATATTTTCAATAAATAAAACATGTTGTAAATATTTTATAATAAAAATTGTTTTGCAAAAAAAATATTTTTACAAGTTCCCAAAATCTTTTAAGAAGTTGTATAAACAAAAAGAATAGATCAAAAGTAATATTTTATTGATCAATAGAGCATGAGTACATCATACTGGTCCGGAAACCCTAGTTCTAGTTGTATGATTCTATAATCGAAGTGTATAATAGTCGATCTTCTTCTTCTAGGGTTGAATAGTCCCTTTTGTAGGAAATTGTAGTATAAATCTAGGTTAGATCCTTTGCCCAAAAAAAATCTCTAGGTTAGATCCTTTCCATATGAATTAATTATGTTGTTTTCAAAAAAATTTCAAAACATTGTTTACATTTTAAAATTTTATTAAATTCTTTATAAATATTTTCAATAATAAAAAAAAAGTTTTAAATATTTTATAATAAAAATGGTTTTGCAAAATTTTGTTTTTAACAAGTTCCCAAAATCTTATAAGAAGTTGTATAAACAAGAAGAATATATCAAAATAATTTTTTATAGAGCAGGAGTACATCATATTGGTCCATAAACCTTAGTTCTAGTTGTATGATTTTATAATCGAAGTGTGTAATAGTCGATCTTCTTATTCTAGGGTTTAATAGTCCCTTTTATAGGAAACTGTAGTATAAATCTAGGTCAGATCCTTTCCATATCCCGAAAATATGGAATATCTCTCTTTAATAAAAACAAATTCCATTTTACCCATAGACATCAGGAAAATGTGCCTGGAAGCTGCAAGTCATCTACGTAGAAGAAGAAGGTCGATGTCCTGCACAGTATCTGATGTGGTTTCAGAATCAGATACGTAAATCATGCTCCTACGTTCATACGGGTGAGCAGACTTCTGATGGTTTTGACCGTTGACCGAGTGGGAAAGTTGTTTATCCATTTTTGGCCTTCGACTCTTAACATCATAACGTTTTCTTCTGGAATTTCAGCTCCACATATGAAAGATCCATTTTCACTGCACCTAATTGGAAGAAGGCCCTATTTCAGCGAAATTATTGTGTGACATGCTGGAATTGATTATTTGGGTCTGACGACCGATATCCTTCTCGGTATTCCTATCATTCCCTTCATTTATGTCAGACTGACCATCTCCATATGCCTGAAAGTTGTCTCAACAAACCGAACTAGCTGATCTGATTAAAATCCAACCCCACAATATCAGACACAGCCTCTTGATGGACCCCCATCGGATTGTTGACATGACTAGACCCACCGAATAGATCTGAGCCTGGACTTGGTGATGACACCTTCTATTTCCCTTTCCTTGGACATTTACAGATCGAAGACATTTGGTTTTGAAGAACAAATGAAGATAATTAAAACAAAATGTTTTCGATCTGTAAATTTCCGAGGAAAGGGAAATAGCAAAACAAAATGAAGATAATTTGTTTTGGAGAATTTGGATAGATTTACGGCAGCAGGCAGGAAAATAATTAAAAGGCGAATAAGATAAAGAGATGGTTTGAGAGAGAAACTACCTTTCAATCGCAGGAAGAAATGAGGGAACAAGAAAATGAAGCTCTACTTATAAATTTATGGCACTAACAACAAAGAGACGAAACCATTAGGTCTAAAAACCTAAGGCGGACACACGATTCCTACCATTTCAGGGAATAGATTCCACTTCTCTATGAAAACCATGATACGGTTTGTGATTAATCCATCAGTTATTAGTAACCGGGATTTAATCGGTTCAGGGCTAGACCGGATTGGTTCATTTCGGCACCCGGAGATGGAAGATCATCTTAATTTGGAAGATAAACGCCGAGTTCTTTTACCCTTTAAAAACTTCTTACAAATCTATCGAGATAAGTTTTTCCTCTTAGGATGAATTGGGGGAAGGGACTTATCATTGGAGATTGATTATCCTTCGGATAATGCCCATCAAAAAATATTAGTCGGCCTAATTGAGTAAGTTGGCAAGAGCTTATGCCAACTTGGAGACAAAAAAGAAAGTCGAGTATATAAAGAGAAGACCGAGAAAGCCATTATTTACAAACACACGCTTCTCGACACAAGAGCTAGGGTTTTCACTATTCTCTTTGTTCTTGCCAAGCTAATCATCTTTTCACATAAATTTTTTTTTTACTCTTTTAATGTGTCTCTTTATTAATCAATAAAAATCTTTTAAATAATTCACCATCAAATTTTTGTACACATCCTGTACATGCCGATTCAGATTAAACATCAACAAATAAACCCAACGATACACTTTCGTCGGAAATACACTGATTTTTCTTTGTAGTGAAAGGATTTTATAGTAGTGTAGTAAGTTGTCTCACATACTGGGCTAATGCTACTGCACTTTACACATGGACATCATTCTCACAATGGGTCTCTCTGCGTGATAACGTTGTAAGTTGGACACTGAAAAGTTTAGCAGATCAGGCGACACTCTCAAGTCTATAGACTGAAAGGACACAAGCGTTTTCATGAAAACCAAGCTCAGACACCTACTGCAATCTTCAAATTCATCGACCGCTTCATAAGTGATGAGATTCTTGGGAAGAGGACAATCGCACACTTCAATCCCTTTAGGAGTGACCAAACTCACTTTTTACAACATGTTAACTCAGCCTTCTTTAATTTTTCTTTTTGAAGGCTGAATTGGCATAGCATTAGCATAAGCATTATGCTCCTCATTATTCAATCAACAATTTTTTGAAAAGCATTTAGAATAGCATTTATGATGCAAATGCTCTCCAAATGCCCTCTACCCAATGCTTTCATATGAAGTTTTTGGTAGAGCATATGCATTTAAAATATATAAAATTCTTAAAATAATTTAATAGAATTAATTTGTTTTATATTATAGTATCACAAATTTTATATACATCCAAAAATTATATATTTTAAAAAAATTAATTTTAAATTTTTTAAAAAAATCAAAAAAACAATTTTAATAAAATATTACTTAAAAAGAAACTTAAATGAATATAAATTTTTCAATAAAATTATTTTTCTTTTAAAATATAATTAATTAAATATAATTCATTATTACCAATAAAATTTAAAATTAACAAAAATATATATAATAAATATAATGTATCTATATTATTCAGAAATAAACTAATTATATTTTATATACTAATTTATATGATAATTTTATATATAAATTATCTATTGCTATACCAATCACTGTATTAATTGTATTTATAAGAGCACTCTGTTTATGTAGCAGAATGCTTCTATTGCATAATGCTACTGCTTTGCCATCTGCTTTACCAGTCGAAACCGAAATCAATTTGTTTTGAAGTTGCGGACAGTAAATAAAGAACTAGGAAAGGAAAAGACAACATTTGCAATAGTCAAATACTCCAAATTTGTAAGATATGAAAGATTCAAACCTTTTAGCAAGTTCTTATTATGTACATTCATTAATATATTTATATTGATTATTTTAAATTATTCCAAAATTATTTTACAAAAACAATTTTACTTCCTAAGTTGGATATATTATTATTTTGGTATTTAATATCTTTATTCCATAATATTTAGCATGAATGGTCTAATTTCATTGTGCATGCTTTCGATAAAAAAAATTCATCATAAAACAAATAAGAAAAAAATTAAAAACTTCAATAGAAATTTCTACCTGTCACAAATGAACAAAAATCAAAGGAAAATATATTTACCTACATTATGTGTATTTCAACTTTTAACCAAAAAAAAGTTGAAAACCTAAAAGAGTTAAAATCTGTTACTATATATTTGCCGAGAAGAAAAATTCAAGTAAGGTATAAAATAATCTAAATATTTGGCAAATAAAGAAATGAAATCATAAGAATATGTGAAATCCAACTTAAATAGAATATAAAAAAAAATGAAAAAGAAGAGAGAAAAGAAAGATGGAAAGAAAATGATAAGAAATGTATTAATCCTTTTGATAAATTAAACTGAAAAATAAAAATAAAACCAGATTAAACCGAACTAAAACCGAACTGAACACACACCAAACCGAACTAAAACCAAACTAAACCAAATTAATTTTTGGATTGACTTTGGTTCAAGTTTTTTTAGACCCAAATAACCCAAACCATACCGAACCCGTAACTAAATCGTAATGCCCTACAACATGTTGACTCAGCCTTGTTTTCTTTTTCAAGGCTGACTTGACTATGTTCTAAAAAAAATTAAAATTTACAAACTCGTCTAATACTAATATGAAATTTACATTTGGCAAGTTCTTGAGTGTCTTTGAGATTAGTTATTTCCAGCTATTTAACCTAAATATCATAATTCAAACTACTAATGTATTCTGCTGTTTTTAGAATAATGGGGAAAAATCTAGAGACATGTAATATGGATTCTCAGTATTATTAACTCGAAATCAAATCAATTTGTTTTGAATTATGGAGAGCAAAGCAAAAAAAAAAACTAGGAAAATAGGGGGAAAGACAACATTGCAATAGTCTAATACTCCAAATTTGTAAGATATGAAAGATTCAAACCCTCTATCAAGTTATTATATATTAACTAATATATTTATATTTATTATTTAAATTAATACCAAAATTATTGTACAATAATATTTTTACTTCTTAAGTTTGGCTATACTATATTATTTTGTCCTTGATTCATTGATTTCATAAGATTTAGCATGAAATATTCTCTAATTTCATTGTGCCTGCTTTCGATTAAAAAAATTCACCATAAAACAAATAAGAAAAAAATAATATTTTTCCATAGAAATTTCCACCCGTCACAAATGAACAAGACCAGAGAAAAAATATCTTTTCATATATCATTTTATGTGGATTTCAACTTTTAACCAAAAAAAGCTAAAACCCAAAAAAGAGTTAAAATCTCTTACTTCTGTATTTGCCAAGAATAAAAATCCTAGTAAGGTATAAAATAATCTAAATATTTGGCAAATAAAGAAACAGAATCAAAAGGATATATGAAATCCAACTTAAATAGAATTTTCTAAAAGATTACATCCTTTCGCAAAAGCCATCAAATAAAGGATTCACCTCACATAGTCGGCGCCACCAGCACGGCTTGCGAGCTCGGCTTACCAGTCCAAATGCTCGGCCTAGGTGCTTGGCCCATAAAGCACGGCTCAGCCCATTAGGTCAAACAAACTTAGGGCGAACATATGAAAATGTTTATCTATAAAAGGAGGACAAGAGCAACTAAGGAGGAGATCCAAATCTTATTTTTTCTTGTGACATATTCTAATGACTATAAATTTTTTATCAGTTTCAGTTTTGAAAAACTTTTCCACAAAATGCTAATAGTTTCGTATGAGAACATATTGTTGCTTTTATCCACAATTTTCTTATTTTTTGTCCTTAGAAAGCTTTTCTTGTTTTATAACTTTTCTTTGTTGTTGCTGCTGCATTGAGATGAATATATAAGATGGTCGAATAAAAATTCAGAGATGGACACTCTAGAATGTTTCTCCTTCTTTAATGTGAATTTTGTAGTTTTTCTTCCTGGTTATTATAATTTGATGGTTGTGAGATTAAAAAAAAAGCCACTTGATGGTCAAACTCTTTAATTGAGTAGAAAAGATCCAAAGATATCATAGATATAATGAAATTTTTTTCTAGATTTTTAAATATCTTTAGATGATTCTATTATTTAGAATTTAGGTTACATAAGTGTATGTATTCCAACCTTTATGATTACTAGGTGAACCCCTGCATATACATGTGGGTTTTCAATAAATTTTATATCTCCATCTCAATGCAGTACAACAACAAAAGAAAAGTTTTAAAACAATAATAGCTTTGTAAGGACAAAAAAAAAAAAATTGTGGATCTGCTGACATAAGCGCATTGCAAACTCAGCCTCTTGATGTTCTTGAGGTAACGCACGATGTCCTCAGCAGTCTCTTTTCCTAAACCACCCAAATATTTTAAGTTTGTGAGGTTATTACAGCTCTCTCCCACTACTTGAAACTCAAAAGTCTCAGTGAGAGGGTCATCATGAGCGATAATCAATGTCTTCAGATTCTTCCATTTACTGAACGCAAACCCAAATGAATTCTTGGATAGGTAGCACCAGCGCGGTAAAACAAGTTTCTCTATGTTTGGCATGCTATCATGAAACAAAAGAAAATGAGATTCCTGAGACGATAAACACTCATTGACAAGACTTTAAAAATTATTATTGCTTTAAATTTTATTTTAATAAATAAGATAGCCATATCACTTAATTTTGCTTGTGACATATTCGAATGATTATAATTTTTTTATCAGTTTCAGTTTTGAAAAACTCTTTTCGACAAAATGATAATAGTTTCGTATGAGAACATGTTGTTGCTTTTTTCCACAATTTTCTTATTTTTTTTGTCCTTAGAAAGCTATTGTTGGGATTGTTAAACCCCATGTCCAACTCTCTATTATCCGATTAGTACGATATTGCCCACTTTGGGCCTAATTGGCAAGCCCGCATGGATTTACTTTTGGTTTCCATCCCAAAAAGCCTCGTACTATTAGAGTTGGACATCTCTTTATATATTAGACACTCCTTGTCTAATTCTCCAATGTGGGAGTTAGTTTGTTATATCACATTCTCCCCTTCAAACTAAGGATCACATTCATCTCGTGTCCCACAACTGACTTCCAGGATCTTCTAACTCGATATCTGCTACACACTTCTTATTCCTAACTCATAGGATACCCATTCATCACTCATTCATCATTCAAAGGGTATTTCGGTCTTTCTTGCAGATTTCTCGTCAACTGCGCTCTGATACCAATTGTTGGGATTGTTAAACCCCATGTCCAACTCTCTATTATCCGATTAGTACGATATTGTCTACTTTGGGCCTAATTGGCAAGCCCGCATGGATTTACTTTTGGTTTTCATCCCAAAAGACCTCGTAATATTAGAGTTGGACATCTCTTTATATATTAGACACTCCTTATCTAATTCTCCAATGTGTGACTTAATTTGTTATATCACAGCTATTGTTGTTTTTAAAACTTTTCTTTTGTTATTGTACTGCATTGGGATGGAGATATAAGATGGTCGATTAAAAATTCAGAGATGGACACTCTAGAATGTTTCTCCTTCTTCAATGTGATTTTTGTAGTTTTTCTTCCTGGTTATTAAATTTGATGGTTGTGAGTTTAAAAAAAAAGCCACTTGATGGTCAAACTCTTTAATTGAGTAGAAAAGATCCCAAGATATCATAGATATAATGAAATTTTCTCTAGATTTGTATATATCTTAAGATGATTCTATTATTTAGAATTTAGGTTACATAAGTGTATGTATTCCAACCTTTATGATTACTAGGTGAACCCCTGCATATACAAGTGGATTTTTAATAAATATTCTCTAATTTAATGTTTTTATATGAATATTTCTTAGTGTTTCAGTTATAAGATTGAAAATTTTGGTTATAAATCTTATTATCATGTAAACACCTAACTTTTTAAGATTGAAAGTTAACTTGCGGTTTCTTATTATACTTCCTAATTAGCTTTGCCCCTTTCATCATCACTCTATCACAATAAGTGTTTTTCTTCCTCTGAGCCCCGCTCTCTTCCTCCTTTCGTTCTCAGACACTCTTCAACTTCTACGAAATCCAATTGCAAATCCTTCCACCAGAGTAGAAGATAATCGCTATAAGAATTGAAATGTTGAATCTGTTAGAGCATTCAAATATTTTTAGAGAGTAATTGTAGTTTACAATATTGAAAGCACTTACAGACTTTTAATAAATACACTAGGATAAGACCTGCGCCTTGCGCATGGTAAATTTATATGAAAATTATTTAAGAAATATCTTATAAAAAATAAAATTTTATTATTGACTGAATTAATATTTTTGGCCCTTAAACAATTTTTTAAAAAATTTTTTTGTTAATTACATTTTTTTTCAAATGAACTGATCCAATTTTTTAAAATATTTTAGGTCAAAAAATTATTTATCGCATAAAAACCTAATGTTTACGCCGAAAAATCTTATACCTACTATTTGGTTACATTGAAACTATACCAGCTCGGTTTTATGTCATGATTTAGCAATTTAAAAGTTAATTATGGTTATGATAAGTTTACGTTCACGTGTCAATCCTATTTATCTTCGATATTTTTCTCATTTTTGTGTCATTTTGGTTATTGTTCGATATAAATATTGATTTTTGAGTTTATTCTCATTTCTTTCTTTTATTTTGGCTTGAGATTTAGAAAATGTTTAAGATTCAAAATTAATAAAGGGATATATACTTAGGTTAAGATATGCCCCTTGTGCAGAATAAATATTTTATATTTCTTGCTTATTTTATTTTTTTCTGCATATTATGAAATAAAAAAATAATAATTATATATTAAATAACTAAGAAATCGGTTACTATTAAGTAATAAATTAGCTTGCACATATAAATCAACTGACCGCTCTTGTTTATTCGCAATCATTTTAGGATAAAAAAATCAAAACAATCAATCTTATCTATTGTATATGATATATAATTAAATTTAAACGATATGAAGTATATATATATATATATATATATATATTAACATAAACACCTATTAAAATAAAATTATTTATTTATATGATTTTATTATCATTGTATCTTATTATAGAAAAAATTTAAACATTGATTACAAAATTTTATGTAAGACTTTTAACAGTTTTAATAATGATAGGAGAGTGTTCTTGATTGCTTGCTGTTAGAGATAGTAATCGTAATTTACACTACTTTTTTTTTTACATTTATATTCCTTTAGAAAAAGTATTAAAAAAAACTAAAACTATGACTATTGAAAAAAACTCATAACTATAAACATACAGCTGGGACCACCTCTAATTCTCTGTCTTTCAACTGAAATTCGCTCATGTATTTGATTAGAAGGCTGCATTGCTTTGTTTCTTTCTTGGCAGCATTGCACCACTTCTAACCTCTATGTGCAGAGTTTCATTCTTTGAAACGTTCATTGGGTTGGTAAATCTGAAGAGAATAGTATCAACTGGAATTCATGCCTATTCATTTGATGTAATTAAACTTTAGATATTCATAACCTTTTTGCATCAAAATAGAATTTAACTAGTATAGCACCTTTCACCGATACATTGTCTACCATATCACTCTCTGTGGCGTAGGTAGAAGAAAGCTAACAATTTTTTTTGATAAATACACCATCATTAATGTTTTTGAAAACTACACTATCTACTAAGTGAATTGACTAAATTATCCTTTTCAAATACTTTAAACTATCTTAATATTCAAATTAAACCGAACTAAAACTGAACTGAAAAATACAAATTAAACCAAATTAAACCAAACTAAAACTGAACTAAAACCGAACTGAACACAAACCAAACCGAAGTAAAACCAAACCAAATTAATTTTGGATTGACTTTCGTTCAAGTTTTCTTAGACCCAAATAACCCAAACCACACTGAACCCGTAACTAAACCGAAACGCCCTACAACATGTTGACTCACCTTGTTTTCTTTTTCAAGGCTGACTTGACTAAGTTCTAAAACATTTTAAATTTACAAACTCGTCTAATATTAATATGAAATTTACATTTGGCAATAACTTGTGTCTAAGTTCTTGAGTGTCTTTGAGATTAGTTGTTTCCAACTATTTAACCTAAATATCATAATTCAAACTACTAATGTATTCTGCTGTTTTTAGAATAATGGAGAAAAATCTAGAGACATGTAATATGGATTTTCAGTATTATTAACTCGAAATCAAATCAATTTGTTTTGAACAAATGGAGAGCAAAGCAAAAAAAAAAAAGACTAGGAAAAGGAAAGACAACATTTGCAATAGTCTAATACTCCAAATTTGTAAGATATGAAAGATTCAAACCCTCTATCAAGTTCTTATATATTAACTAATAGATATACATTTATTATTTAAAATTATACCAAAATTATTGTACAACAATATTTTTACATCTTAAGTTTGGCTATACTAAATTATTTTGTATTTGATTCATTGATTTCATAAGATTTAGCATGAAATATTCTCTAATTTCACTGTGCCTGCTTTCGATAAAAAAAATCACCATAAAACAAATAAGAAAAAGTTAATATTTTCCATAGAAATTTCCTCCCGTCACAAATGAACAAGAACCAGAGAAAAAAATATCTTTTCGTATATCATTTTCTGTGTATTTCAACTTTTAACCAAAGAAAGCTAAAACCCAAAAAGAGTTAAAATCTCTTACTTCTGTATTTGCCAAGAAGAAAAATTCTAGTAAGGTATAAAATAATCTAAATATTTGGCAAATAAAGAAACAAAATCAAAAGGATATAGAAAATCAAACTTAAATAGAATTTTCTAAAAGATTACATCCCTTCACAAAAGCCATCTTTATTTGATTCGCCTCACATAGTCGGCTTGGCTTGACTTTACTCGGCACCACCAGCTCGGCTTGCGAGCTCGGCTTGTGAGCTCGGCTTAACAGTCCGAATGCTAGGTCTAGGTGTTTGGCCCATAAAGCACGGCTCAGCCCATTAGGTCAAACAAACTTAGGGCGAACATATGAAAATGTTTATCTATAAAAGGAGGACAAGAGCAACTAAGGAGGAGATCCAAACTTGAACACACACATAGACTGACGGCTATAAATTAGGATTTTGCTCTTTACTCTTCTCTCCGACTTTTACTTTCCTGGCTAGCTCAGACGACAAAAGGCGAGTTTTCCTCTGCAGACTGCAGAGAGATATAAATATGTAGCAAACTGTGTTTCTGTTGTCAAGATTATTAGAAAAATGGTTAAATAGATCCAATAACATAGTTTTCGTTCGAATTCAAAACTATTATTGTTCTCAAGTTTTTCTTCCTCCTTTTTTTGTTCAAGATTTTATTTGGACTCAAGATTCTGTCTATCTATAATGTCTTAACCGTGTTCTCATTTGTATGCATGTAGTTGAGCCGTGATGGACAAGGCAGACAGCTCAAGACAAGTTTCAAAATGGAAAACTCTGGACAGGGGCATACTTTCCGTTATCTTCCGCAAGCTAAACGTAGAGGACCTTACCATGGGAGCGTCAGGCGTCTGCATCTCCTGGTTCCTTGCCGCCCACAATAAAAGTCTATGGAACACTGTTGACCTTGATAAGTTCCGACAAACAGATAAAGACCTAAGACTTAATGAACTAAGATATAGGATTGTTTTTACGGAAAACTTCAAGGATTCTGACATTAGTGAAACAAGCAGAAGTCTCAGGAATATCACCAAGTTTAGCCGCAGTGCCCCGGTGAATTTGGTCTTTGGCTGTTGTTCCTCTTTAGATGACGAAATTCTCATGTTCGCTGCTGCCAGGTAAATCCCATCCTTAAACTGAATTGAAAAAAACTGATTTGTGTTTGTAGTGTGTCTCATTTTCTTTTGTTTCATGATAGCATGCCAAACATAGAGAAACTTGTTTTGCCGCGCTGGTGCTACCTATCCAAGAATTCATTTGGGTTTGCGTTCAGTAAATGGAAGAATCTGAAGACATTGATTGTCGCTCATGATGTCCCTCTCACAGAGACTTTTGAGTTTCAAGTAGTGGGAGAGAACTGTAGTAACCTCACAAACTTAAAATATTTGGGTGGTTTAGGAAAAGAGACTGCTGAGGAAATCGTGCGTTACTTCAAGAACATCAAGAGGCTGAGTTTGCAATGCGCTTATGTCAGCAGACCAGGAGTTTTGTTGCTAATTACAGGCCTCCAAAACCTTGCGATCCTTAATGTTTCACATTGTAAAGAGTTTGATGACGAGACGGTAACTATGGACAATATTGTACAAGCCGCCACTCAGAAGCGTGTCAGATTTATACTTTGTTCAAACAATTGTACTTGCAGAAACAAGCCATGGTTGGAAGGGCTCACGACGTATGGTTCTGAGAGTTGGCGAAATGATGAGATAAAGGAACTTGAGTTCTGAACTTCAAAAAAAAATATAAATCGATGGGACTCCACCTCGGCTTCTATTCTATCCGACATTATCTGTTTCTTGAAGTCTATTTAGGTTCTCTTCATTTAACGTGTAATGTTTTTGTTTTTATTCGCTTTATTTCTACATATATGTAATATGCTGTTCAACAACAACCATATATCTTCCAAAATGGTATAAATTCTAACATTTGTACCAAAAAATGTTTTTCGAAGTTCTTTATCAAATTATCTTGCAGTTTCTTAGTAAACATTTTTTTTTAATTTCTTAGTAAACATTACATTTACATATGTAGCTCTTAGCCGTGCAAGATAATACTTTTACATTACAAATTGTATACATAAGCGATAAACAAAATTTATGCCCTTATTCAGAAAAAAATATCTTAGAAATACCATCATTGTTACAAAAAAAAGCTAGAAACAAAATTAATACTTTTAACATTTTTTCTTCTTCTTTTTCCTATAAACATTCATTGACAAGACTTTAAAAACTATTATTGCTTAAAAATTTATTTTAATAGGTAAGATAGCCAAATCACTTAATTTTTCTTGTGACGTATTCAAATGATTATACACTTTTTATCAGTTTCAGTTTTGAAAAACTCTTTTCGACAAAATGTTAATAGTTTCGTATGAGAACATATTTGTAAGCAATTTTCTTATTTTTTTGTCCTTAGATATCTGTTGTTGTTTTATAACTTTTCTTTTGTTGTTGTTGCTGTATTGAGATGGAGATATAAGATGGTCGAATAAAAATTCAGAGGTGGACACTCTAGAATGTTTTTCCTTCTTCAATGTCATTTTTGTAGTTTTTCTTCCTGGTAATTATAATTTGATGGTTGTGAGATATTATATCCACTTGATGGTCAAACTTTTTAATTGAGTAGAAATGATCCGTAGATATCAAAGATATAATGAAAAAAAGATTCTAGAATTTTATATATCTTTAGATGATTCTATTATTTAGAATTTAGGTTACGTAAGTGTATGTATTCCAACATTTATGATTACTAGGTGAACCCCTGCATACACATGTGGGTTTTCAATAAATTATTCTCTAATTTAATGTCTAGGTTTTTTTTTTTGAATATTTGTTTTAGTATTTCAGTTATAAGATTGAAAATTTTGGTTATAATTCTTATTATCTTGTAAACCCCTAACTTTTTAAGATTGAAAGTTAACTTGCGGTTTGTTATTATACTTCCCAATTAGCTTTGCCCCTTTCATCATCACTCTATCACAATAAGTGTTTTTCTTCCTCTTGAGCCCCACTCTCTTCCTCCTTTCGTTCTCAGACACTCTTCAACTTCTATCAAATCCAATTGCAAACCCTTCCATCAGAGCAGAAGATAATCGCTATAAGAATTGAAATGTTGAATCTGTTAGAGCATTCAAATATTTATAGAGAGTAATTATAGTTTACAATATTGAAAGCACTTACAGACCTTTAATAAATACATAGGAGAGTGTTCTTGATTGCTTGCTTTTAGAGATAGTAATCATAATTTACACTACTTTTTTAACATATATATTCCTTGAGAAAAAACTATTGAAAAAAACTTAAACTATAAACATACAGCTGGGACCATCTCTAGTTCTCTGTCTTTTGACTGAAATTCGCTCATGTTCTGTGAAAAAAAAACTTAAAAAATATACTTGAGAGAATTGTCCTAACATTATTTTTTATCTTATTTACTTTTAAGAAAAACATTATTTCTCCTTTTGTAGTAATGAGGACGAAAAATCCTTAAATATATACAAATAATAAGTGAAATAAAATAACTGTATAAGCATTTTGGTGAAATTTTTGTTCAAAGAAAAACAGGAGTTATACTACATGTTAAGTTTACAACTAAAACTTTTGGCTTTGAAAATATAGTTTTCAAAGCTAAAAGTACTATAAATGATTGTCTTTGAGCTTAACTCGATTCTGGCATACAAAGCAAGTCATAAACGAATAATACTTTGCATTCTGGTCATTAGTAAGTGTATTATGTTATGTATATGGCGGTCTTATACAATGGAGGTAGAGATGAAAATTATGGATCTAGACCGCGGACCTAAATCGTAAAGTATTGTTGCGGGACGGTGTTGGGACGAGGTTTTTTAGGTCCGCAAATTTTCGAGCCTCGCGAGACGAGTTTTTGTGGGATTGGGTTTTTGCGGGATGGCCAAAACAGGTTATGCGGGATTATATGAACCCGCATTTTTTTTCATTTCTTATTTTACCTGAAAAATGAGAAAGAAAGTGAGAAAAAGCGATTCTTGCGAATTTTCTCCCAGAAAACATAAAGAGGTCTGGTGATGATGATTCGAGCTCCAGCGATGACGATTCGAGTTCTTGTGGTGTTTTGATTTGGTTTTCTCTTTTTATTATACACAACTATGAATTGCTTTATTACAATGTGATATTTCTTGTTTAAGTTGATTGATTTTGTTTTCAGTACTGTGAAGTGATGTTTTTCTTAAATTAATAAAAATGGTTACAATGGTGTTGTTTAGGAAAAAAGTTAGTTGTATATCACGCCACTTGTATAATTTGGCAAAGTGATTCACAATTTTTTTTGCAATCCAAATAATAAAAGAGAGATGGTTTGATGAAAATATATAACACTTGAGCCAAATTATTACAAATACAACAACTCAATCAGATTCAAACTTAACAAAAGCTTATGCTAATAACAAAAGAAGACTTTTAACTCAAAAACGCAAGCACAAACGAAGTTTTGTGTCATTGATTTTGATAAGGTTTTAGTGAAACTTAATGAGTTCTCTTCAACTCTCTTACACAACTCTTCTACTTAAACATTCATGAAAGAATATGTAGCAGGCGGTTTGATAAGGAGGCGTCTCACGGGACGGTTCGCAAAGGCCTATATATTCTGTGGTACGGGTTTGGGTCGATATTTTGAAAACCGCTGTCTACGCGTAACAGGTCCGGTGTGATCTGATGATTAATCCGCTGCAGTACAGGACGGAATGAGAAAACCTGTCTGACGGATGAAAATGGAGGTTTTGTTAATTGGATTCAAGGACTGATTCCACTTGCATTATTAATTCGGAGATGCTATCGCTTCTTATATCAATTAAAGTAAGGGTTTTTAGTAATTAAACCCCTCAACTAAAGATGAATCGTAAAAAAAACCCTCAACTAAAAATCCTGTAGAATAAACCCTCAACTTTAATTCCGTTAACATATGTTACCCTCCATCTAAAAAACCGTGACGGAGGGTGACATATGTTAACGATTTATAAGTTGAGGGTTTATAATGTTGAAAACTTAATTGAGGGTTTTTTTTACGATTCAAAAATAGTTGAGGAGTTTTATCACTAAAAGTCATTAACGGGTTTTTAAGTTATTTATTATCATTTATACATTGTTTTAGATTGATGCGTAAGCCTTTAAAACTAATTTATATTTTTAATACATTAATCTATTATAAAATTAATTTATACATCTTAAATTAATAATTTTCAACACGACTTACAACTTATTATAACTTCAAAATATTAAATTATTTGATATTTGGCAATAGTGATATAAAAAAATTGTGTGTTTATATCGTCATTGTCAAATATCAAATAATTGAAAGTTTCTAAGTTATATTAAGTCTTAATTAGTGTCGAGGATAATTCATCCATGAAGTCAATCTTTCTATTTGGAGTAGGACATATTTTTCTTCTTTTCATGATTTTCGTCATCCGGCTCATACTTTCCTATTTTCCTATATTGTTCTTGATTTATTGTATTACTTTATGTTTCAAATATATTATTGATCAAGAAAATAAAAATATAACGTAGTTATTCCGAAATCAATGAGAATAAAAATAATCATGTATTATTTTGGAAGGAGAGAGGGGGGAAGTATGAGCCGGATGACATAAATCATGAAAATAGAAAAAAATGCGTCATACTCTAAATAGAAAGATTGACTTTATGGATAAATTATTTCGACACTACTTAAGACTTAATATAACTTAGAAACTATAAATTATTTCATATTTGACAATGACGATATAAACACACAAATTTTTTTATATCACTATTGCCAAATATCAAATAATTTAATATTTCAAAGTTATAATAAGTTGTAAGTAGTGCTGAAAATTATTAACTTAAGATGTATAAATTAATTTTATAATATATTAAAATTTATAAATTAGTTTTAAAGGCTTATAAATCCTAAAACAATGTATATGATAATAAATAATTTAATAACATTTAATGACTTTTAGTGATAAAACCCCTCAACTAAAGATGAATCATAAAAAAAACCCTCAACTAAAAATCCAATGAAATAAACCCTCAACTTATAAACCGTTAACATATGTCACCCTCCGTCACGGTTTTTTAGACGGAGGATAACATATGTTAACGAAACTAAAGTTGAGGGTTTATTTCACAAGATTTATAGTTGAGGGGTTTTTTACGAATCATCTTTAGTTGAGGGGTTTAATTACTAAAAACGTTTAAAGTAATTAAACGTTTTCGTGAAATGGAACGAGAAGAGGGACATAAAAGGGAAGTGAAGAAATAAGAAACTTCTGGAAAATAAGTAACCCACACACGCTCTTCTCGCACATTCCTAGACTCGTTTCCTTCTTGTAGACCCCTCACTTTTTATTCCCATTATACCCTTTTCTCTCATTTTTAGTTTCCTTCTGGAACTTCCGATCTGTGGTCTCTCATCCTCTCTATCTCATTCTTATCGTTCCGTATTTGCGAGAACCTTCTAGAACACACTCTCTCTCTCTCTCTCTCACGTTTGAGATCCGTACGGAGTCCTTCTGGATTAGGGCAATCTCGTTGTTGGTTGGTGGAAACTGAAAAGATTGCGTTAAGACATAGAGTTAGTTATTTTCTGAGTGTTTCGGATTTGGTTTAATGGTTTTCTGAAAGCGAAAAGAGTTATTATCTTTGTCTTTTTTATCTGTAATTCGGATTTGCTCATGATTCGAAGCTTCTTCAAGCAACCAATTTAAAAAAGGTTCAGGTTATTGTGGTTGTGTGGATCTAAAACTCATGCCGGGGGAACAAACCGGAGAGGTTGGCGGCGGTTGTAGCGCCGGTAATAGTGGAGGAAGCAGTGGCGGCGGTGGAGGTGGAGAACCGCAGAGGTCAATACCGACGCCGTTTCTAACGAAAACGTACCAGCTTGTAGATGATCCGGTTTACGACGAATTGATTTCGTGGAACGAGGACGGTTCAACATTCATCGTGTGGAAAGCAGCTGAGTTCGCGAGAGATCTCCTCCCCAAATACTTCAAACACAACAACTTCTCCAGCTTCGTCCGCCAGCTCAACACTTACGTGAGTCTTTTCGCTTTTTTTTTTGTATGAATCTCAATACCGGTTTACTAATTGAGTCTGACTCGGTTTATTACGGTTTAGGGGTTTCGAAAATTGGTTCCCGATCGTTGGGAGTTCTCTAATGACTGTTTCCGGAGAGGTGAGAAGATTCTGCTTCGCGATATTCAACGCCGGAAAATCTCTCTGCCGGCGGCTGCTCCGGTGTTAGCTCACGTTCTTTCACCGTCTAACTCTGGAGAAGAGCAGGTCATTTCTTCCAACTCATCGCCGGCTGGTACTGGAGGAGGAGGAGGATCGGTTGGTGTGGCGCTGCAGAGGACGACGAGCTGCACCACAGCGCCGGAGCTGATGGAGGAGAACGAGCGGTTGAGGAAGGAGAATGTTCAGTTGAGTCAAGAGCTGACAAAGCTTAAAGGCTTGTATTCGAACATCTACAAGCTGATGTCGAATTTCACGTCGGGTGGAGCGGATTGTGTGAAACCGTTGGATCTGATGCCGGAGAGACAAGAGATGAGTGAAGAAGCCATAGAAACAGGGGCTGGTCTGAAGCTCTTGACTCCGAGGTTGTTTGGTGTTTCGATTGGGGTGAAGCGAGCTAGAAGAGACCAAGAGTTGGGTGCTGCTGCTGCGGAAGAGGATGATAACCAAGAGGAAGAAGAACAAGGTTCCGATGATAAGTCAGAGCCAATGGAGGAGAATAACTCTGTTGACCACAATGGGCCATGGCTTGAACTTGGAAAGTGAGAAAGGCAAAGCCATTGCCATGACTTGGAGCAATGTTTGGTTAGTGGGTACCAATGCACTGATCCTACTATCCTTAGGTGTTCCTGATGTTGCTTCTTGAATCTTCTTCTTGATGGAACTGAAAATATTCAGGCTCGTTTGGCTCCACCTGATGGAGGTGCTTGGCATGATATTAGATAAACACATGTAGATTCGAAGTTGGATCTTCACAAAGCACTGGTTTTGTTAGATTTATTGGCAATGTTCTTTTTAGTTAAAAGTTCTTTCATGTTATAGGCTCATGGTGTTTTATTTGTAGTCTACTTGTATGATGATGATGATGATGAATTTTTTTTTAATTCTAGATTAGAAGATATAGGTCAAGCCCTTTTCTGTTGTAGTCTCATTGTGTTCTATTTGGTATTTATCTAATGTCATAGGAAGCTCGTACTGGCGCTTTAAGAATATGGAGGCGTGCCCGTCTTATCGAGGACCTAGGCATTGCAAAATGATGTAAACATATTCAGATTTTATCATAAGTAGAGAACTGAACTTCCAAATGTAGATAGTAAGTCTTAAAGTTGATCATCACACCAAGCACTACCTGAAGTGAAAATACTAGAGACCTGAATATATGTCGTACACAATGGTTTGCCTTGGACATACTAGAGAACTTAAATAACGATCTTCCTTCAGCTTGTTCTTTTTCAGAATTGCGCTCTCTAGAAGAGATGGTTCACCTGTGCACACAAACTTCCCAAAAAGGAGTAAAGCAGAGAAAGCTTAAAAGCTTGAAGATAATGAAGCCGAAGTTAATATTTCATAGCTTTTCATTAGTTTCCATTTCGGTGTTACAATAAAATTCTATATAATGATTAGAAACCCTAGAATAATATTACACAGCTGTTTACGTAGGGACACATTGCTTCCTTGGATCCAAGACTACATAATCAATTCTGAAGCGTGATTAGTTGAACTGCGTTGTATGGAGGAGCATGACCACTTCTTCTCTCGTCTGCTTTTTCCTTCAGTAACCAAAGTAGAGCTGGTTTGGTGTTCATGATAGGTTTTGTTCTTTCCTTATGCCCAGTTCATTCCTTATGAAGCTTGTTTTAGCTTTCACAGCCTTATATTTAACCTCAAAGATTTACATGCTCACCATGTCAAAATAAATTCTCTGTTCCAGAAGACTGTTTTTGTTATTGGAACCCCCAAACCTTCATAATAATGTTAAAAGTTCCTTTAAACTTTGTGTGGGTGAACAAATAGTGTAAAATGAGCCAAACTTGCTATGGCTAGCCCAGCTCTTTATCAAGTAAAAGAAAAAAGTAAGGAAAAAAAAAAAGACTTTCACAAAAGCAGACAAAAAAACAACAACAATATTGGATGAAACAAAACAGTATTGGATGACTACTTTTTTCTATTTGAAGAAATAAAACTAATCAACCCAAATAGTCTAAAACATTATCCGGCGGATCGATCCAGAGGCACTTGGGACGAGGAACAAGTTCTAGCCAGCTCAGACTTCCCTTATGTGGATTGTACCTGCTTTTATCAAAAGAGTAGGAGAGACAACGCATGCGTTTGTTACCAAACCTTAAGGAGCAGAGATTGTTCCTCATCCATGGAAGATTAGTCCTCATCTGAGAGTGATAAGAACTGAAGAAGATTGTGAAGCCATCAGGCTCAGTACTAGACATCTTCTCCCATCGCAAATAGCCTTGTTTAAACACCACTGGCTTCTCCTTGCCACAAGTAAACACGAGAAAGAGCTCTCCTTTCTTCTCTGCCAAGAAAGCTTCTCTCCTCTCCCACCCACCTTGCAGTTGATGATAGTGATATACATCCTCATGACAAACCCATGTCCTGGAAGATGGGTGAAAGGAGTACAAGGAGTCTCCACCAAAGGTAAAACAATAGAATCGATCATTGAGATAGACAAGCTTGCTCTTCATATAATATAGTAAAGCAGCAGGGAAGGCCTCGGTAATCCACTCAGTTGCTCCAGGATGGCAAGTGCTGATAGTGACATAATGATGCCGCAACATAAAGTTTAAGGCTACCACAACACAATTATCAGATGTAGGAGGAGAAGAGAATGCGATTGCCTGGAATGGTAGCGTAGACTTAGGCAAGCTTATGAGCTCCCGAGTAAACGGGTTGAAGAAAAACAAGTCCTTTGTGGTAGATGCGTGCATAAGTAACCAGCTGTGTGATGAGTAGCGCACAGTTGACTCAGCTAGCTCTGGCGGATTCAAAGTGTACGACTTCGACTGTACCGGGTCGTGGAGCTCAAATAAACTGCTACGTTTAGAGAAGCTCAGAAGCCAAGGATGCTTTTCCACTACCCGAACGGATATTGCAGCTTCACACCATGATTTGCAAGAAGCTGATGCAATGATGTTGTCTTTTAACACAAGACGAGACATTATTACTTCCAAAAGACTTGATGGAAGGTCAGAGAAACTCGGTTTCAATGCCTCTTCGCTCTGAGTTTTGAATCTACAGAACAACAAATGAACTTCTAATCAAGCAAAAGTGTGAGACGTCATCAAATTTGTCTACAAAGTTTGTTTGAGACTTTATCAAATATGTTTCAAAATATATTAATATCATAGAGAAGTTGAAAGTAAACAAAAAATCAATAAATACATTCAAAACAATTTTCCCAAGAAAGATGAAAAAGTCAGTCAAACTTGTTAAATACACAACATCTGAATTTTTTTTTCTTAAAAGGTTAAACCCGAGTCTATAAAGACACAGACCTAACCCTCAGGTGAGAGGTGCAGCCTACGACAGGTTCTCTCCCGGGTTTTCATATGGACATATCTGCAACCCGTAGTGAACAGAACAATGTGACTTAGTTTCCTCAGAAATAGGATCAAACCTGGAATGTGTTTGCATCTAAGACCCGTCCACTGCCACTGGACCACAAGTCCTGCTCAACATCTGAATATTATAGTCTGTAGAACTCGTTGAGAGTGACGAACCTTTTACGGGTGATGGTGGTTGAAGACGTAGACGTAGAAGGTGACGCCATGGCCAGAGATCGCGGTGGTATTTGACGGGAAATGGTGGTCGACTGTGGTGGGGTGATCGCTGAAGATTTTCTAGGGTTTTGTTGTGGCTCATATATAGTAGCCTGTTTAAAATAATTGATTTATAAAGACAGTTCTCTTAAATAATTTTAAAATATATTTTTTCACCAAAATATACTAAAAAAAGATAAATGATCAAAAAGAGTTTTATTAAAGAAGTACAAAACCATTGTACACTTTGTTTATAGATATTTAAAAATACGTATTAGCTAAAGAAATAATAATAATAAAAAATAATAATTTTCTTTATAGTTTTCGAATAATATTCAATTTTTATCAAAATAATTTATTTTGTAATCCAATTTTTTATAGAAACTACTTTTAAAATTTATTTTTTACTTTTAGTATTTATTTACTTTTAAAAATCTTTTTTTTTTAGCATTAGAGATATCAGTGTATATTTACTATTTAATAAAATCTGTTTTGATTATTTTGATATTAAAGAAAAAACTTTTTAGGGTTATCATAGAATTTTTTAAAAAATAAATATATCATTAAAAAACACTTATCATTACGCATCTGGAAATATCATGTAAGTGAAGGTAGAAAAATAAAATATATGTGATAATTACAGGTCAGTAAACAATTTTTTTGAACCTCCAAGAGATTAACACACCAGTCTTCTAGAAAGATAAAAGCTCACGGACCAAAGTGAACAAACGTGAAAAAGAAAACTCATTAGCTTTGGCCGACCGGAGGTCAGAGATTAGAAGATATATAAAAACTTTGTCATACTTTTCCAAATCCAGTTCAACTTAATATCAATTATAACTTGCAAAAAGTTCATGAATTAACCCACCCATCAGTGCCGTGCGAAGCATATTAGGAATTTAGGGCAAAAATAATTTATTTTATATCAAATATACGTATTAATTTTTTTAAATATGAACCAGAAAATAAATTATTTTTTTATCTTATATTTTAAAATTATTTTTAAAAAAAATTAATCTTATGAAAATTAATGGCAAAAGTTATATTTTGGTTACAACTAAAAATTGTATATACAAATTCAAACTATATGCAAAAAAATATTTTCGACATTCAAAATAAAAAATATACAATAAAATTAATATTCACAATAACTAAGTAGAAATTGTCATATTATTAAAAAATATTAAGAAATATTTATAGTTTTTATTATATTATTATATATTGATTATATAATTTATGAGTATGGAAGCACCAAAATGTACTAATGTGAGAAGAGGTCTAGGACCAATGACCTAAAATTGATAAGATGAGCACGGCTCTGCCACCGATCTACGTGGGATGATGGTCGGAGAAGGCAAATGTGACGTCATGAACAGAGACGGCGGTGGTGCCTGACGGGGCAACGGTTGTCGTGTATGGTAATACCTAATCTAAACTCCTAGGATTAGTTTTCGTATATATCTCCAAAAATATATATACACGAATATATCGTTCAAAAGTCAATCTTTGTACTTGTTAATTCACCATTGATTCTTTTTATCTATACAGCTTACATTTTTCCTTTTTTTTCTCTTTCATAAGTAGATCTTTTTGTAGATTTTTTTTTTTTTGATAAAATACATAAGTAGATCTTCTTATGCTTTTTTGATTTAAGAAATGTGAATACTGTTAAAAATGAAAATAAAAAGCTTCAAAATTTCTAAAGAAATTGTTACAACAAATGGAAGACGAAATACCCCGTCTAAAAGCACCCACATTGCAAGGTTCTTAAGTGTATTTCTTAAAAAACTGAAACAATAAAAGTAAAAAATTGGTTATTTTCAAATTATTAGAAACTCAAGCCAATAATTGAGGAGAATATGCTATCTCCATAGCCAATTTGTCCACAAACCTCGTCTGTTTAAGATGAAACAAGTTTAATATCTAAAAGCATTCTTACATTAGGAATCTCCCAGGCCTACAATTACTTAGAAATTGAAACAAAAAACTAATAAATCTTACACGCAAGCTCTCACAAATAGTCTAAAACGTTATTGGGCGGATTGATCCAGAGGCTCTGAGGAGGACAAAGTTCTAACTCGTTGTTCCATTCAATAGACGGATTGTACCTGCTTTGGTCAGACGAGTAGGATACATGCCTGCGATTGTAACCAAACCTTGAGAAACATACGTTGTTCCTCACCCATGGGAGATTTGTTCCTAACTCAGAGTTATAAAAACTGACAAAGAATGTCAAGCCATCAAGCTCACTAGGACTCATCTTTTTCCAGCTCCAAGAGACTAGTTTATAGACCATTGGCTCCTCATTTAAGCTTGTTAACATGAGAAACAGCTCTCCTTTCGTCTCTGCCAAAAAATGTTTTTTCTTGTACCAATCTTGTGTCAGAGTAGGATCTAAATTTGCATGAGGATACGACCTCCACGTACGGGAAGATGGGTGAAAGGAAAACAACCTCTCTATTCCCACGTTAAAGCAATAAAATCGATCATTGTGATAGACAATCTTGGTCTTCATAGAAAACTGTTGATAGTTAGCAGGGAAGACACTAGCAATCCACTCAGTTGCTCCAGGATGGCAAGTGCTGATAGTAGTGACACGATGCTGCACGTTAAAGTTTAAAGCTACCACAACACAGTTATCCGATGTAGGAGGATAAGAGAATGCAATCTCATTAAAAGGAAACGCAAACTTAGGCAAACTTATTAGCTCCCGAGAAAAAGGGTTGAAGAAGAAGATGTCCTTTGAGTTGGATCTATGCATAAGTAACCAGCCTTCTCTTGAGTAACACACAGTTGATTTAGCTATCTCTGGCAGTTCTAGCGTGTACGACTTCCATTGGAATGGATCGACGAGTTTAAGTGAATGTCCACGTCTAGACATGTAAAAAAGCCAAGGATGCTTTTCCACTACACGAACAAAGACTCCAGCATCAAGCCATGACTTGCAAGCAGCAGATGCACAAATGTTATCTTTTAACACAAGACGAGACATTATTATTTCCATAAGACTTGATGGAAGATCAGCGAAACTCGGTTTTGTTGGGATCAGATAAGCAAATCACGCTAGCTCTGAACCCACACTGTTGGGGAAATAAGAAAACGGACACGGCGCAGCGGAACTTTGCGGTCGTGTTTCTCCTGACCTTGTGAGAACCTGAGAGGAGAATACTTCGACAGTTGCAGGATTTGATATAAGCAATAATAAAATGAGACAAGCAATTTTAACGTGGAAAACCTCCTCGATGTGAGAAGGAAAAACCACGGGACCGTAGTCCACTCAACAATCCACTATATAAATGTATGTGAGTACAACCACGTCCTCCCTGTTCAACAGCCTGAACAGAACAGAGACACTAGCTTCAAAGAGCTATCTCCAACACAAGAACAACAACAATAAGAGAGCAACACAAAGCTTCAAAACCGGCAGCAACCAAACGACCTCAGCTCACAAGTATTCCGGCAACCAGAGACTAATCCCACCGTACAAATCCAAGATGAACAAGTCAGTAACACCTCTGCCAAATATCAGCTCAATCAGAGAAGATCTCACCGTCGGATTTACCAAACACTCAAGACAGCACCACTGAAGAACTGTGACGACCAGCTTCACGAAAATCCAGACAACAGAAGATCCAACCGTTAGAATCCAAATCCCTTCGGTGAACCTTTAACCCACTGACTGACGAAACTTCCCACAAAATATCAGTCCGATCAGGATCCGTTTGACCCTCCAAACCTGCCTTGACAAACCCAGACGAAAATCTGTCTCTTCTCTCCTTTTCTCTCTTTTGTGTCAAGAGTCTTCTTGAGTACTCTTCTTTCTTTCTTGTGTTGTGTCTCTTCTCACAAACTGGGTTAAGAGACTTTATATATGTGTCTCACTAACCTTAATAACCTCCAAGGCCCAATACTAATCTCATGGACTAATATCAATAGCCTATCACCAAGTTTGGTTATCACCAACCAAACCCATTTGGGTTTCCTCCATCTAGAAGGAACCCAACAAACTCCCCCTCCGACTAGGTGGAGGAAACAGCCATTCCGGCTATCCCTCGGCATACTTCAAGCTTCCCCCTCGGCAAAGACTTTGTCATCATATCAGCTCCATTATCATCCGTATGAACTTTTGCAAGTTCCACTTCCTTAGAAGCAACCACATCTCGTATCCAATGATATCTTCTCTGGATGTGTTTCGACTTCGAATGAAATGTAGAGTTCTTCCCGAGACAAATAGCGCTTTGACTATCACAAAGCAACTCATACTTTTCTTGCTTGAAACCGATCTCTTCACAGAAGTTCTTCATCCACAACAACTCTTTACAAGCTTCAGTTGCAGCAATGAACTCTGCCTCAGTGGTAGATAATGCAACACACTTTTGCAACCTTGACTGCCATGCCACAGCTCCACCCGCAAATGTTACCAAGTAACCCGAAGTAGACTTGCTAGAATCAACATCTCCAGACATGTCAGAATCAGTGAAACTGACCAGCAAAGGCTTCTTAACCCCGAAAGAAATCTTCAGATCAGAAGTCCCTCTGAGATATCTCAAAATCCACTTCACAGCATTCCAATGTTCTCTCCCCGGATTGGAGATAAACCTGCTGACAACTCCAACGGCGTAGGCTAAATCCGGTCTTGTACAGACCATGGCATACATCAAACTACCCACTGCAGAAGCATATGGAACCTTCACCATATCTTCCTTCTCCTCATATGTCTTTGGACTCTGTTGACTGCTCAGTCTTAAGTGTGGTGTAAGCGGAGTACTCAACACTTTAGACTTGTCCATGTGAAACCTTTTAAGTACCTTTTCAATGTACTTCTCCTGAGACAAGTGAATCAGCTTCTCACCTCTGTCTCTAGCAATTCTCATACCGAGAATCTGTTTCGCTGGACCCAAATCTTTCATGGCAAAGGACTTCCCGAGTTGCTCTTTTAGCTCCTTAATTCTTTCCATGTTCCTGCCCACAATCAACATGTCATCGACATACAGCAACAAGATGATAAAATCATCATCACCAAACACCTTCACAAAAACACAATGGTCTGAATCAGTCTCTGCATAACCATGCTCCCCCATAACAGACTTGAACTTCATGTACCACTGTCTCGGTGCTTGCTTCAATCCATAAAGGCTTTTCTTCAAGCGGCAAACCAAATTTTCTTTGCCCTCTTTAACATAGCCTTCCGGTTGTTCCATGTAGATCTCTTCCTCCAAATCACCATGAAGGAAAGCAGTCTTCACATCCATTTGCTCAACCTCTAGATCAAGGCTCGCTGCCAATCCAAGAACAACCCGAATGGATGACATCTTCACAACAGGAGAAAAGATCTCATCATAATCAATCCCCTTCTTCTGGCTGTAACCTTTCACAACCAATCTAGCCTTGTATCTGGGTGGCTTATTTCCATCTTCATGCTTAATTCTGTACACCCACATATTAAGCAAAGCCTTCTTGCCCTTAGGCAATTCCACCAACTCAAAAGTGTGATTCTCTTTAAAAGAATCCATCTCCTCATCCATGGCTCCAAACCACAGATCCTTGTGTTCATCCTCCAAAGCTTCATAATAGCTTTCAGGCTCTCCCCCATCAGTAAGTAAAACGTACTCACTAGGATCATACCTTGTCGACGGTTTAAGACCTCTCTCGGATCTTCTCACAACAGTAGGTTGGTTCTCAGCAGCTGGTGTCTCACCATGATCGTCACCATGATCACCAGTGCCATCTTCATGTGCGGGAGCATTTGCACCGGGTGTATTATTCTGAACCTCAACCTCAACCTCACCGTGGACTGATGTAGAAGGAGTAGCCTCTATATCGATCAAACCTTCATAAACCTGAGTTGGAATTTTGGACTTGTCAATGTCCTTAATTGTTTGATCTTCCATGAACACAACATCTCTGCTCCTTACGAGCTTCTTCTCAACGGGATCATAAAATCTGTACCCGAACTCATCCTGACCATAACCGATGAACACACACTGCCGCGACTTCATCTCAAGCTTCGATCTATCAACCTTGGGAATATGAACAAATGCCTTACACCCAAAGACTCTCAAGTGACTGTAAGAAACATCCTTACCAGTCCAAACCCTCTCTGGAACATCACCATCCAATGGAGCACTTGGTGACAAATTCAGCACATGAACCGCCGTGTTCAAAGCTTCTGCCCAGAAAGTCATCGCTAAGCCTGACTGTGAGATCAAACATCTCATCCTCTCGACAATCGTCCTGTTCATCCTTTCAGCCAACCCATTCAACTGTGGAGTATAAGGTGGCGTGAACTGATGCCTTATTCCATGCTCTTTGCAATAAGCATCAAATGGTCCAAGATACTCTCCACCATTATCACTGCGGATACACTTCAGCTTCTTCCCCGTTTGTCTCTCAACCAACGTCACAAAATGCTTGAAATATCCCAGCACCTGATCCTTCGTCCTCATAGGAAATACCCACAACTTCCTTGAATGATCATCAATGAAAGTCACAAAATATGATGCGCCGCCAAGAGATCTTGTCTTCATTGGACCACACACATCTGAATGTACCAAATCCAGTACCTCGGGTTTCCTAGAAGGCGCAGAAGACTTGAAAGATACCCTGTGTTGTTTTCCCGCAAAGCAATGCGAACACTTCTGCAGGTGCAGACCAGAGATTCCTGGAATCACCTCATTCTTAGACAACACAGTCATTCCCTTCTCACTCATGTGACCGAGTCTCTTATGCCATAGCTCCATGGCATTATCATTCTCCACCGCATTAACTGCATCTTTGGAGACCTTAGCCTGCATCCAATAGAAGGATGAAGACTTCTCACCTCGAGCCACAATCAAAGAACCACGAGAGAGCTTCCATTTACCACCACCGTGCAAACTGAAATAACCCTCATCATCAAGTCTTCCCGTTGATATCAGATTCATCCTAATGTCAGGAACATGCTTAACATCCTTAAGCACCAACCTAGTCCCAAGACTAGTCTCCAAGCATATATCACCAATGCCAGCAACCTGAGCCATCGCATCATTTCCCATCTTCACGGAACCATAATTACCCGTAGTATAGGTAGAAAACAAATCCCGCTGTGAAGTTGCATGAGTAGTAGCTCCACTATCAATCACCCAACTGGTGTCTTGGCATGCGACATTAATGGCATCACCCTCAAGAAGAATGAGGAACTGATCTTCGGTGACAGTCACCCGATCCACCTTTTCTTCTTGATTACCTTGCTGTTTGTTTTTCAACTTCCAGCAATCTTTCTTCATGTGCCCTTTCTTGTGACAGAAATAGCACTCCATATTAGCAAATTTATTAGATTTGCTCCTGCTCCTGTTCTTGTCCCTCTTGGGATCTCTACTCGAACTCCTCCCCCTTGACTCAGTAACAAAGACATCTGAACGCGAACTGCTAGCATTCGATTGTCTTCTTGCTTCCTCATTAAGAACACTGTTCTTCACTGAATCCATCGAAATGACACCTTCCGACGCGGAGTTACAAAGACACATCCTGAAAACCTCCCAAGAATCCGGTAAAGTACCGAGAAGCCATAGACCGTGAATCTCATCATCAAACCTGATGCCCATATCAGACAGCTTGTTGAGCAATCCCTGAAACGCATTCAAGTGATCCGTCATCGGAGTTCCCTCCTGATACCTCAGCTCAATCAACTTCTTGATCATGTACATCTTGTTGTTTCCGGTCTTCCTAGCATACAACTGCTCCAGCTTCTTCCACAAAGAACGAGCATCCGTCTCAGTCTCAATATGATGCAACACATTATCATCTACCCACTGCCTTATCAACCCACACACTTTGCGATGCAGCAGCTTCCACTCTTGATCCGTCTTCTCCTCAGGTTTCTTCTCCTCGAAGACTGGAACATGGAATTCTTTAACAAAGAGCAGATCCTCCATCTTGCCCTTCCATAGATGATAATTAGCACCATTCAAGCTTATCATCCTGCTCGTATTTTCCATCATTCTCACAAGCAACAATAACCCGAAGTTATCAAACCCCAAAGCTCTGATACCACTTTGTTGGGATCAGATAAGCAAATCACGCTAGCTCTGAACCCACACTGTTGGGGAAATAAGAAAACGGACACGGCGCAGCGGAACTTTGCGGTCGTGTTTCTCCTGACCTTGTGAGAACCTGAGAGGAGAATACTTCGACAGTTGCAGGATTTGATATAAGCAATAATAAAATGAGACAAGCAATTTTAACGTGGAAAACCTCCTCGATGTGAGAAGGAAAAACCACGGGACCGTAGTCCACTCAACAATCCACTATATAAATGTATGTGAGTACAACCACGTCCTCCCTGTTCAACAGCCTGAACAGAACAGAGACACTAGCTTCAAAGAGCTATCTCCAACACAAGAACAACAACAATAAGAGAGCAACACAAAGCTTCAAAACCGGCAGCAACCAAACGACCTCAGCTCACAAGTATTCCGGCAACCAGAGACTAATCCCACCGTACAAATCCAAGATGAACAAGTCAGTAACACCTCTGCCAAATATCAGCTCAATCAGAGAAGATCTCACCGTCGGATTTACCAAACACTCAAGACATCACCACTGAAGAACTGTGACGACCAGCTTCACGAAAATCCAGACAACAGAAGATCCAACCGTTAGAATCCAAATCCCTTCGGTGAACCTTTAACCCACTGACTGACGAAACTTCCCACAAAATATCAGTCCGATCAGGATCCGTTTGACCCTCCAAACCTGCCTTGACAAACCCAGACGAAAATCTGTCTCTTCTCTCCTTTTCTCTCTTTTGTGTCAAGAGTCTTCTTGAGTACTCTTCTTTCTTTCTTGTGTTGTGTCTCTTCTCACAAACTGGGTTAAGAGACTTTATATATGTGTCTCACTAACCTTAATAACCTCCAAGGCCCAATACTAATCTCATGGACTAATATCAATAGCCTATCACCAAGTTTGGTTATCACCAACCAAACCCATTTGGGTTTCCTCCATCTAGAAGGAACCCAACAGGTTTGAATGCCTCTTCGCTCTTAGTTTTTGATCTACAAAACAATAAAATTCAGATTATATAAAAGTTTGTGACTTTATCAAAGTCCTCTCAAAGCGAAAGCTGTAATATACTTCAAGGTCATAGACTAAAACGGGAATACAATAAGAAACACACATAAACACTCTTTCTCTTTTTGAAGAATACAAATACGTTGGTTTCGTTGAAAAGATTTAAAAACTTAATCACGCTTCTCAAATCCAATACAACTGAATAATATCTTGTAAGAATTGCTTGAGAGTAACGAACCTTTTACTGGAGACGGTGGATGAAGACGGTGAGGGTGACGTCATGGCCGGAGATGGCGGTGGTGTTTGATGGGACAAAGCTGGTTGCATATTAATCTGTAGAGAATCTAAAATATTAGGGTTTGTTGTGTGTGTTCAGATGTCTTGGTGTTCCAAATATATATACGAACTAGAGTTAAGCCCGTGCAGTTATTTATTTTAGATTTTTAATATAGTTTTATGTAATCAGGTTTGTTGTTTTTGATGATTTTTATTATTGTAAAGTTAAATATTTTGTTTAATATTTATTTGGTTAATATTAATTTGTAAGAAAAATCCTCAAAATTGATATACATAATTTATGGGGGAATTGGGCTGTATAGCTATGAAAAAAACACTAATTAGCTACATGACCATTTTCCCTAATACATCTATACATGGTGTGGCTTTTATATAATATTACCATTTTGTCCTTTTATCTTACCGGCAAAACCTGCAAACAAAAACAATTAAAAATATTAATTATTAATCACACAAAAATAAATCGTGCCTTACTCGACTTCACATATTTCTCTCCACAACGTCGCCTCCGTCTGCTTTTACTTTCTCCATTTGTGCCATCATCCGACATCGAACGGTATTAAAGTTGTAGCAGTGGTTAGTAACAGACCCTTCCTCTCCAACTTCACCAAGTTGATTCTTCTCAGATCTCCTTTATATCGGCGATTACGGTGAGTTCTGTTGCAATATTGTAAGTTCTCTGTTTTGTGCCATAGATTCTATTATTTCTATGTCAGCTCTCCTATTTGAAATAGATTCAGACCTAATGTATTCTAAGTTGATAAATCTAACTTATTGTTTCTGTTGCATCCATGATCTGGTAAGCTGGGGTAAACAAATTGATTTAGGGTTGAAATTTTTTCACTGCAAAGGGGGGATTGTGATTTTGGAATGAAAAGTCCCTTTTGCGATAAAACAAGTTTAGTTATGTGTGAAATGGAATATCTTATGGAACATGTGCTATTTGAAATGGAAAATTTTAGTTTTAGAGACTGGTTATGTGCCATTTCATTCCTCTGCTATTTCTGAAAAATCATATCATAACTAATATACTATTCGCTTTCCATTCCATCAGACCATATGTTCCACTCCATATCTATAAATTATATATTATATCATGTGGTTCAATTCTAATTGCACATGTTACTTTTTTACTCGCATAGGCTATTTGGAATTAACATAACTAAACATTTAACTTAAGCATAAAGTAATTCATATACTAGTAGCATATCTCATATGCTTTCATTTCCTTCCAACTTGTAGACTAATGTGTGTCTTCATTTTCATTTTGTTTTTCAGGTTTGTCATAGATGAATTGGAAAGGTAATAGTACTTTTATACTATTTTATGAAATGGAACATATTGTTTTTCTTTCAAATTTGACTCTTCTCTTATTTGCCATGTTTATTAATATATAATGTACTATATAGTAAGTTATATTTCATTTGATGCTTTAAAGAGAGGGTTCAATCTTGTTTGTTGTTGTTTCATGTTCTATTGATATGAATTTTGTATTGGTGTTTATATATGGTTTATATTAGTCTGTATATGATTTTTTAAAGAGAAATAATATATTGAACGTAAATGGAATAAAATTTATTATGACATCAAAAAAAAACAGAATACAATGTGACGTTGAATGGGAATGATACATATATGATGTTATCTCTTCCACCTCTTTTCTCTAATGCCGTTAGTCTTCGTTTCTTTCGCCACTACAATCTGAATTTGGTTTAAGCATTACCTATATCCCTACAATCATAGACACTTCAAAATTTGAACAATATATATGTATTGTGCTATATTGTTTCTCACATTTTTTATTCTATAGGCTCATGTAGAATGGACATACATGTTACTTGCGGGTTTAGTTTATGAAAGATTGGGGTTGACATTGGATTAGGGTTTATATTTCCATATAAGGTTTAGTGATTAGTGGTTAGGGTTTAGTTTATGGAAGATTGGAGTTGACATTAGATTAGGGTTTACATTTTTATGTAGGGTTTAGTGATAGTTGCTAGGGTTTAGTTTATGTACGATTGGAGTTGGCATTGGGACAAGCATTATCACCTTTCATGAAGGCATGACCATATCAGCATTTGAAAAATATGTTAAGATGATCTTTAGATTGTAACTACATTTTTACCATTTCTATTCTATATGCCTCATGTAGAATGGTAATGCATCTTACTGGCTTTTTAAAATTTATGTTTAGTTTATGAAATTTTGGGGTTAACATTGGTTAAGGTTTAAATTTTGATATTTGGGTTTAGGGTTCATATTTGGGTTAAGTTTAGTGATTAGAGTTTAGGGTTTAGGATTTAGGGGTTGAGGTGTGATTAGGATTGGGTTAGTATTTAGGGGTTTAGGATTTATATTTGGGTAAGGGTTGAATGATTAGAGTTTAAAGTTTAGTATTTAGAAGGTGAAGGAGTATGGTTGAGGCCAGTAATAACTTCTTCCATGTAATTTTATAATTTTACAAATATGTACTATGTTATTTTTTTGTTCAATTCTATTTAGATTTTGTGCTTATATTTGGAGTTATGGTTTATATTTGGTTTTATGGTTTAGATTTGGGTTTAGGATTTACTAATTAGAGTTTAGAGTTTAGTATAGAGGTTGGGTGGGATTGAAATAAGTTTTCTAAGGATTGGATTTGAGATATGTTTTTATTTAAGGGTTGTAGATAAAGTTATAATTTTATACTATTTTATCTAGAATAGAACTCCGTGGATATGTATGTGGTCAATAAAAATATACGTGGCTCACTCTTTTTTCTACTGGCCACGTTATTCTTTTCCACCTTTTTACCTGGTACCTGCAAAAATAAAGGATAAAACCGGGTAGTTTATGGTATAAATGTTAGATATTAGATTATGTCAAAATCAAAGCTAGTTACTTAATTTACATGCAATATATGGCTAGTTCACAAATTAACCCTAATTTATGTAAGATTTGTTTTTTGGGTTTTAGGTTCACCTTTATAGACTCCGTTTCGGTTAAATTCGTTTAAATGTTTTTTGAAAAAAAAATTCAATATAGTAATTCTTTTTTTTGCAATTTAATCCACGAATTCAAAATTCCAGTCAAACCGTATTATAAAGCATTCATGTATTGATGATGTGGCAGTTATTTACGACTTAACATAAGTCAAAATTAAGGCAAAAATGTTGCATCCAACAGGATTTGATTCCTACATCCGACAACAATTAAGCAGCAAGCAAACCAACTCGCCCAATGTCTAAGGAGAAGTTCGCTCCCCGGTCACTGGAGCTGCTCATCATAAATTCATTTTGAAATTTATGGTTTGATGTGTACTGGTATAAGAGCATCTCTAAAGGACTATCTATTATAGAGTTTGCAAAATACAATATTTGAAGTTTCAAGGTGTTTTTCTCCAAAATCAAAATTTTAAATTTAACTTTAAAATTATTTGTAATTTACACTATAGTCCTTATATTTTTCATAATTAATATAAATCTATATTTTTTTTATAAATAACTAGCACATATATAAAAATATTATAATAATATTAATTAATAAAATCTTACATTAAAATTATAAATTATAAATACAAATACAACATTAAATATTAAACTACAAGCAAAATAATACATTATTACATAAAATTATTTTCTTAATGTTTCATTTTCGGTTACACAAAACAAAACGGAAAAAGTAAAAAAAAAAACCCACAAAAGCATAGAAGTAAAAGCCAGGAACGACATAAAATGCGAATATTCAGATTCCTCTGGGTTAGAGAGGATTTGTTCTTATTATCACCACTAAATGGCAAGAAATGTTTCAGATTGGCATTGATACGTTCATGTGCAGATATTGCATATGAATCGAATCAAACCAAATAAGTTTCATATGGTGAGGTTTTCTTTGATCCTATGAAACGTGCCTATAATCTTCCCACCGAGATCTGGGAATGTCTCGCATCCAGGAAGAGAAGTCACTTGACCTGTCCTATCGACTTGAACTGGATACTTAAGAAGATGACTTGTCATCTCTGTGACTTCCTTTGCTGCATACTGTCTCCAGTTAAGCTCACTCAAATGCCTAACTCGTCTCACGCATTCCATGTTCTCTGGCTCTTCGAAACTTTTCTCTAGAAACCCTAGATGCTCCGCCCACAAAGACATTCTGTATCCAAAGATCTGCAAGAAATAGGGAATTACGCAACCATGTTTTAGAAGACACATAACCTGGGAAGAAAGATTTGTATTTTGGGGACTGTGTTACGTGAATTCTAGCTTTCCTAATAACTACAAGAAAATATAATCTAGATCTCATAATTCTCGAGATTTCATAATATATTGTGGTGGCTACTAAAGTTCTAAGCCTGTGAAGCCGAAATTTTATTACCTGACCACAAGGACGAGAACCTTTCTTAGCCCACGAATGCTGTGGTTGATACCCTCCCATGGCGATTTCAGTGTCTCTAGTTCCTTCCAAGGATCTCTGGTTGATATTCGCTGAACCAATTAAGACAAACTCATCGTCCACTACCATACCTTTGGAATGCACATATATCATGAATCTTCCACTCTTCAAAGCTTGCACCTGGATTATTTCGTTGTTTTAGAGAGAAAAAAAATGTCAATAAAGCCAAGAACAAGTCATCTATATACATATACCTGTGTGGGATTTTCCTTTGCGTTGTTGTTAACGTTTCCATCAGCAACCTCTCTGGTTCCAAGACAGAAGAAGTTCAAATAGTCTTGTGGCTCATACTGACCATCAAGTTCAGCTTCCACAAGTGCCTTGTAGATAGTTTGATACATCATTTGCATGGTATTATACTACAGAGATGATGAAAACATACCAGTATAAAGCATGCAAGATTGTTGTTCAAGTCAGATGATATTCAGCAAACCATAAAAGAAGTATTTACCTGCCAGTATAAAATGCTCTGCATACCCTTACTCGTTGGATCACCTTCTGGCCACATTGGAATGACAATATAAGCAGCAAACTTCTCCCTAGCTCTAATCTTACTAGCAATCTTAAGTGCGATTTCCATAGGGATCAGATTATTAGCACCTGCATTTCAAGAAACTCCTGGTTATATTATATTTAATTTCCTTCACAAGCTTACAGTTTTCTTACCAACGTCGTTATGTGAATCCCAGTTGAATGATGATCCCAAAAAATATTGGTTCTCGATGTAGATGAAATGCTGAGCAGATCTTATGGCCTTAACATAAGCCGTGTGTATGCTCATGTCTACGAGTATATTCTTCCCACATAAAAGATTCTGTGCACATATTTATAATTAGTATATTTAGAGTAGCAACATTGTTGGTTATAGAAGATATGACAAGGTTAAAATATATTCAGAGTTGTGCTTAATTACTTCTCCACTAGCTTCCTTTGAGTTCTTTGGAAACTCTTTGACGGAGGTTGAATCAAGGGAACGAAAAACCTAAAGATAATTAGTTCATGGAAAAGAAATGAGATTGATCATTTTGTCACCACCACATATGACTATAGTCCCATCATATTTCTGAATTACCTGGACATGCCAAGACTCTGGATCATTATCACTAACAGAAGAGGCTTCTGATAGTCCCATGATATTTGAAATTCTGTCAATCTTAAGCAAAGCATCCTCAGAAGACGATCTGTGTATCGAAATCCTGTGCCTTTTCTCTGAAGCCTTTAGCCAACGTTGTCCAAAATTAGCAAGCACGTCATACGCTGCTGGACCATCAATCTTGCTGTGCAGATCATGCCACGGTTGTCTTGGTCCATCATCCACAGATGTCTAATCCGTCAATGAATATGAATAAAATATTATGTACACGAATCAAGAACAATAATATTTAAACTCCAAAAACGGAAACCAAACATGATATATTCTTTGAATGGTTACCGCAAAGTTTGGGTTATGGAAGTCATCTTTATGGAGCGTCTTCAATGTCCTAAAGAGAGGATGGTTAGGAGTATCAAAACGTCCTTTGCACATGTCTAGCCCTCCAACAAACGCTATGATCTTTCTTCGGCCCTGAGCTGCCTCAGCATCTACAATCAAAGTTTTTTGATGATGTGTGTAGATAGTTCCAACTTCCTGATCATCACAATGACGTTCAGATGATTAAACTATACATACACGAGTTTAAGCAGTGACGTAGTAATTATTAAGCATCTTACAGTTTTTTTAACGAAGCTGTGGTGACCTTTCCCACCAGATCTAGGACAAATAATAACTTGCACGGACGAGTTCTTGAAAAAATGGCGAATCTCCTCATCGCTTGTCTTCATTATTCCGCGCTGCATACCACAAACATCAGTTTCATTAAAACAGCAGAAGTTTTGTGTAACAAACATAAGTGAGACTGGCAGGGTTGGCCCTGTAATGTAATTTTGGAGGTTCGAAACAAAATTAAAAATAAGGGACAATATAATACACAAGAAATAATAAAAAAAACTCATAGAAATACTTTTAAACAAAAAGTGCTAAACAGTTGATAAAATACAAGTTTCTCACAAAAACAATCTGTTAGTTCCATAGTCCACATCTATTGAATTAGGTTTTTAGTTTTAGGGACTTTTTCAATTTACTAGGTCACTAAATTGGTGTATGTTGTCTAGCCCATTAATCTATCTAATCTATTAAAACTAAAGTACAAATAGAAATCAACCCTCAATTATCATTAAATATTACAAGTCTATGCCATTAGCCTAAATCATGTTTAACATTTAAATAAAATCACCCAGATTTAAGTTTAACAACAATTAACCAAACGTTACGTCTATACCAACTTCAATAAACCACCGGTTTTAACAACTTTAACAAATTAATGATGTCAATTCAATAGTTCGGTCAACTTTACAAACCACAATATAATCATTAAGCAAGACAATTCACAATATTCATCAAAAATCAATTTGCCTCCTTTTACTCGGGTTATAGACAGTCCTCAAATTCGAAAAAAATTATGTTATATTCTTAAGATTAATGAATATCTTCCTATTAATCACGAATATATATATATATATATATTTATTTATTTATTTATGTAGACATTATCTAACAAAGTATAATTTATGTAGATAACTAATAGGAATACTTCTTAAATTTTTATATTACAATATATTCTCATTGACAAATGTGAAATTCAAATTTGATATTTTTTAGTCTAGATTTCCATAAAAAAAATAATACATTAGATTAAAGTAAATGATCCATATCTAATTGTAATTCTGATATATGGACCAAATTTAAATCATTGCTAAATGGCCAAATTCAATAACTTAAATTATTGGCTAACTATATTTTTTGAATATCTACTCATATTTTTGGACAATTCTAAAAAATAACATTTTTTTAGTTTTTGTCACAAAATGGCTCTTAATAAAAAAAATGACCAAAATAGCCTCTTTTATTTTGAAAATTTTATTTTTTATTTTTTAAAATTTGGTCATATCTCCGAAACCCTACCCCTTAACTCTAAATCTTAAGTCTTATTAGTTAACCCTAGGGTAAAAATACATTTTTACCTTTTAATAAAACTTAATTTGATGAATTAAAAAAGCGATGGCGACAGAAGGCGATGGCGAAAACCCTAGCGATGACGGCGGCGGCGCCCCAGCAACTGATTCGCATCCTGCAGATCAACAAGGCATCTCCGCCTCTCCCCCTACTCAGCCCGCAACCCCCTGGACCAAAAACCGTTCATCAGAAGAGCAACCGGAGATTGAAATCGTTGGAGGAGTGGCTTCGATCCAAATTCCTGACGCGATCTTCGATGAGTCTGAGCTCTTATGGAAGAGTTTCGTGGTGGGTTACTTCATCGGTGACGCCCCACACGTTGGATCAATCCACGCTACTGTTAATCGGATCTGGTCATCTCCTAAAGCCGGATCTAAGATTGACGTGCAGTTCATCGACAAGAACACGGTCTTGTTTCGCATCGACAACAGCCAGATGCGCTCTCGTGTTATCAATAAGAAGTACTGGCATATTTCAGATGTGCCGCTTGTTGTCAACGAGTGGTCACCGGAATCGGCTCTGAATCCGCCTGATCTCTCTGCTATGCCTTTGTGGATTGATCTAAAAGGAGTTCCGAATGGTCTCTTTTCCCACAAAGGGCTGAAGTGTCTCACCAAAGCAGTTGGGAAATTTGTCAAACTCCACCCACAAACAGAGCGTTGTACTCGTCTGGATGTGGCTCGTATCCTGGTGGAGATCGATCTGCATCAACCTTTAGTGGAGAAGATTGTGTTTCAGGATAAAGAAGGACTGAAGCGAGAGATTGCAGTAGGGTTTCCTTGGCTCCCCACCCGGTGCAACGTCTGTCAAGGATGGGGTCATAAGGGTTCGGAATGCAAAGTGAACAATGTTAAGATTTTGCAGCGAGTGGAAGAGGCTGCGAAGGATATCGGATATGGTCAAGTCCCAGATGTGGAACCTACGTGTTCTACAGGAGGTATGCTGGGCCTTTTGAAGGAGTTGGAAGCATTGCCACAAGGAAGAACCATTCAAGATGGGGACATTTCTAGCCCCAAGGAAGCCAGATCAATGGAAGTTTTGAGGATCACTCTCTCCGAGCCAACAACAGAGAGTTTTCCAGCAGGTGAGGGAGGCAGTTGGAAGCAGGTTTATGAGAGTGCCCGTAAAGAATCTGTGCCACCAGAGCAGAGTAGCATGGGTGAGAAGCTACTGGTGGAGGATGCTGATATAGTGATTTCTCCATCTCGGTTCAGTCCATTGATGGGTATTGATGAAGAGGGAGCAGACCATGATCAAGAGGAGGGTGAAAACGATGTAGAGGAGGGTGAGATAACTGGTGAAGCGGGGCGTGCAAAACCCCGTTTGGCAACAGGAACAAAGAAAACTGCAGCCTCTCCGCATCATAAGGCTTTAAAGCAGAGGATTGTTCGAGCGAAGGATCTGAAGTTTGTCGGTCGACAAAGCAATCCCAAAAAAACTTCCGTTAGGAAGTTATGACGTCCTTTTTCTCATGGAACATGCGTGGCTTCAATATGTCACGCAAGCATCGAGCTCTCCGGAGTTGGATCCAATCAGAAAAACCACTCTTTGGTTGTTTAATGGAAACGAGGGTTCGGGAGGGGAACCAACAGAAGTGCATGGATGCTGCGATGCCAAACTGGAATGTGATTACGAACTATGGATATCATCAGCTTGGCCGAATTTGGTTCTGCTGGTCAGATGGAGTGGTTGTTACACTGCTGCACCGAAGTGCACAGATGATTACATGTGCTGTCCAAATCCCTCACACAGGTGAGCAATTCATCTGTTCTGCAGTCTACGCGCTTAACACAGCGTCTGAGAGGAACCACCTATGGAGCGAGATGAGGGAAACTCAGGCAGCCTACGCACATCTTAATTTACCGTGGATCCTGATGGGAGACTATAACGTTTCGCTGTCTTCAGCTGAACATTCCCGAAGTATGGATTATCGAAGTGATCAGACAAGTATGCGGGCGTTTCAAGAGGTATTGACAGATTGTTCTCTAGTTGATCTGGCTTTCGGAGGTGCTCTGTTTACCTGGTGGAACAAGAGAGATGAGGATCCCATAGGCAAAAAGTTAGATCGAGCTTTGGTCAATGAAGATTGGTTGCGTCTGTTCCCCAATTCCCATGCATATTTTGACGCAGGAGGAGTCTCTGATCATGCACGGTGTTTGGTTAAACTAACGGGGATTCAGGATGAAACGAGGAAGCCATTCCGCTTCTTCAACTTCCTAGTCGAAAATGAAGAGTTCCTGCCAGCAATCCAGGAATCTTGGAATATCTCATCTCGGCTATATCACTCCCGTACTGCCCTGTCTGATTTTCACAAGAAGCTTAAGCTGCTGAAGCCAGTGCTAAGAACCCTCAACCGTACGCACTATGGTGACCTTCCTAACAGAACTAAGCAAGCATTTGAGGAGCTATGTGAGTGTCAAAACAGGGTACTAATAGACCCTTCTGCTGAGAACTTTATGCAGGCAGCAGAGGCTTCAGATAAATGGAATAAACTGGCACGCATAGAGGAGAAATTCTACAGACAGAAAGCTTGTATCCGATGGCTCCAGGCAGGAGATCATAACACACTATTCTTTCACAGAGCTGTTCAGATCAGAGTTGCCCGCAACATGATTCGTAGGCTGGTGACTGAGCAAGGGGCTGTTCTCACTACAGCAAGCGACATCAAGAGAGAAGCTGTAGCCCATTTCCAAAGGTTTCTTCAGGCGCAGGAACAAACAGAGGAGATCTCGGTAGACTCCTTGAATCAGTTACTGACGTACCGATGTCCCACTGAAACATCAGCGCGATTAGTAGCTCCTGTTACGGCCCAAGAAATCTATGAAGCGTTGTTGGCACTTCCTAATGACAAGGTATCAGGACCAGACGGATTCACCAAGGAGTTCTATGTGGGAGCTTGGAAAGTAATAGGACAGGATTTCATCACAGCAATCCAGTCCTTTTTTCTTTTCGGTTTTCTACCATCAGGAATCAACGCGACTATTCTTACCCTCATACCAAAGATAGAGAACGCTGAGAAGATGAAGGACTTCCGCCCCATTGCCTGTTGCAACCTACTGTACAAGGTCATATCCAAGGTACTTGCCAATAGATTGCGATTTCTCTTCCCTGATGCTATTGAACCAAATCAGAGCGCTTTCATCACTGGCCGGCTTCTATTGGAGAATGTGTTGCTAGCCTCGGAGCTAGTGAATGGATATCACAAACCCACCACTTCACAAAGGAGTGCAATTAAGTTTGACATTTCCAAAGCTTTCGACACGGTTAAATGGTCTTTCATTACCTCAGTGTTGAAAGCTATGGGTCTGCCACTACAATTTGTCCATTGGATCCGTCTTTGTATATCTACAGCAGCTTTTTCGGTTTCAGTCAATGGCAGTCTTGAGGGGTTCTTCACAAGTGCAAGGGGCATAAGACAGGGATGCTCGCTCTCTCCCTATCTCTATGTAATATTGAGCAACGTACTATCCAAGCTACTAAATAAGGCAGCAGAGGCAGGCGGGTTTCAGTATCACTCGCAATGCGTGGGAGTTAAACTGACTCACCTGAGCTTTGCGGATGATATAGTGGTCTTCACAGATGGCACAGTAGAGTCTCTACACGGGGTAATGGAGGTCATGACAGAGTTTGCGACTATGTCAGGGTTGCATATCAATGCAACTAAATCAACTATATTCGCATCAGGACCTGACGTGGAGCCACTGCTTGAAGAGGCAACGGCTTTGGGAATCAGTACAGGAACCCTTCCGATACGGTATTTGGGCATGCCTTTAACGACTAAATCTCTAACTCCACTGGATTATGAGCCACTTATAGACAAGGTGCGTAGTAGGATGCTGCATTGGTCCAATAAAGCCCTCTCCTATGCTGGGCGACTTCAGCTCATCAACTCTGTTGTCATGAGTATGGTTAATTTCTGGAGTTCTGCATTTATTCTCCCAGTCAAGTGCCTTGACACAATTGAGAGTATGTGTGGTGCGTTCCTCTGGTCAGGTTCTCCCACACAAACTCATAAAGCTAAAGTAAGTTGGGCTGATCTTTGCTACCCAAAAGATGAGGGAGGCCTGGGAGTACGAAGGCTGAGAGACTCTTCTACGGTCTTCGCTCTAAAACTGATCTGGCGCCTATTTACTCAGCCTACTTCACTGTGGGTTTGTTGGATTAAGTACTATTTGCTTAGAAACAGCTCCTTCTGGGATGTAAGGGATACCCAAAAAGGGTCTTGGATGTGGAGGAAACTACTCAAGCTCAGAGATATGGCATATGGTTTTTTTAAGGTGGAGGTTAAGGACGGGCAGTCAACTTCGTTTTGGTTTGATAACTGGCTGGGCAAAGGGCGCTTGATTGATATAACTGGGGCCGCAGTAACTACATTTATTGGAATACCTCGTCGTGCCACCGTCAGTGATGCAGTGAAGCAGAATGCTTGGGCAATACGAGGAGAGCGGAGTCGTCATTACCACGAGCTCCACGCAGCCATTGTTGCAGAACCGGTTCCTGCTCCTCAGCTGGGTAGTGATGTAGTGCTTTGGAGAGTAGATGATGATGAATATCACGATGAATTCTCCAGCTCTAAAACTTGGGAACAGATTCGAGTAAGTAAGGGTAAGGTTGGGTGGAGTAAAGTCGTATGGTTTGTGCAAGGGGTTCCACGGTTCTCCTTTATCACCTGGCTTGCTATCAAGAACAGGTTATCAACCGGCGACAGGATGCGCTCTTGGGGGATGATACAAGGATGTACGTTATGTGGTGAACGAGATGAGACAAGGGATCATTTGTTTTTTGCGTGTCCTTACTCCTACACAGTTTGGCACAGCTTGGCAAATCGCATCCTCGGCCCTCATATAGATCCAGACTGGCAGCTGACACTAGATCATCTACAGACCCTACGCGCTGGTACGCTCGACACAATCCTAATCAAAATGCTATTTCAAATGACGATCTATCATGTCTGGCGCGAGCGAAATGCAAGGAGACATCACACAAGCTGGATGACAGTTGAGACCATGCGGGCTACAATAGACAAGACCATGCGAAATCGCATCTCGTCTCTCAAATATAGGGGGCAACATAAGTATGCAGGGCTTCTCCAGAGATGGTTCTTGCTCACCATGTAGATGGGCTCTTTACTTTCAAAATTTTCCAGCTTACATATAGCATAGAAAAGTAGTCATAGTAGTTAAAATAGCCATATTATTCTTTTGTAAATGTTAATTCCCTAAAAGGATGAATAAATTTGAAATTTCATCAAAAAAAAAAAAACTTAATTTGGTCATTTTCTTCACTGGGTGTTATTTTTGTGACAAAAATTTTAAAAAAGTATCCTAGGAAATTTCTCTATATTTTTTAATGTTTATGTTATGTATTTATTTTAAACAAATCCCAATATCAAACTTGAATTTATATATAACCTTAAATCAAAATATAATATATTTTAATAAAACTCAACAGTATTTTTATTACTCTAATTAAGTTTTAATTTTAATAATTATAAAAATAAAATGAATAAAAGGTAATAACCCAAACAAAAAATAAACATAACTCATAACTTATAAATTCAGAATCTAACCACATTGAAGAAGACAAATAAATGTCAAAACTTAATAGCATACAAATTTATAATAGAAACTTAAACAATTAAGTGATTAATACTAAAAAGCTAAAACATATAATAATAATAATAATAATAATAATAATAATAATAATAATAATAATAATAATAATAATAATAATAATAATAATAATAATAATAATAATAATAATAATAATAATAATAATAATAATAAAATATCCGTGCGGGCGCGCGGATAAAACTCTATTTTATTTTAAGTTAATAAAACAACAAAACAAATGTGGGATTTATATGTTCACTAAAAAATATTTAAAATATATAATTTATTTGGATTTTTGCTTCATGAGGATCTATAATGGGAGCATGTTGCAAATGTTTCACCAAGCATGACCCGAAGCTGACCCTGAAGATTGGACTAGTTTGGTTACTTGTAGAACAAGCTATTATTACATAACCTTTTGGATATATCCAGAAGTCAATCTATTTATTTTTTTCAGCTTCAATCTATTATTACTATAGTTTATAAGAGATACTATTAATAAAAGAGAGAATGTTAAAAGAAACATAATACATAGTTAGGCACTTACTGTTCTGTGCCCCATAAAGCTACTTGAAAATGGATCATCCCACACCAATAGCAACACTCTAACACCTTCTTGAGATTTTTCTTTAAGCAAATCCCCTAATACACCATCAGTCGGATCATTATTGCGACGAACCAGCCTAACCGGATGGTAAACTGACCATCCTGTGATATAAATCAAGTTCTTTGCCTGTCTAATCGCATCAGCCATATCCTCCCAGCACTTTCCATGTATATACTGCATTCCACCATCGAGATCCACTCTCGGAAGTGTCCCGTCTTCAACATGAGCATCTTGATACAAAGTAACTCTACCGCCTTTCCTCAAAGGGAAGTACGTACCGGGAACTCCTTCGCACTCATTACCAACACCCATTTGGTAAATTTTCATCATTTCCACTGGAGTGTATTGAATAGCCAAACTCAGCACAGCACCCTTTTTACATGGCTTCCCACTAGTGTTCAGTATCGGAAACAACCCTTCCATCCTATTCCCTGAACACAACTCTTCGGTTGGGATTCTAACATCTCCTATGGACCTTGATCCAAAACGGTCATTGTCTTTCACCACAAACTTAACCACCGTAGCATGGTGGGCCACCGGTACATAGAAATGCTGCATCCACACAGGATTCTCATCGTTGTCGATCACAAAAGTTGTGCCAATCTTTGCATCTGCGATAGAGACAGTCACGTAAGGATCACTTGTACTGTTCTTCTTGTACCTCCGGAAACGATCCATGTTAGGAAGATTTTTAGCTTCCTTCACCCAAATGTCTAAGTTACCATGTAACAACACTACCCTCAAAGAAGCGTTACTTGACCCTTCCATTGACATTGGTCTCGGTATAAACCGAATGATGCACCGAAAATTCGGGGGAAAAAATAAATAAGAAAAGGATCAAATCTCGAGTCAAGCCCACAAAACAAAGAAAAAGTTCACTGAGACCTTTGAGATACAGATTCAGAATAAATCTATGAGGTATAAATAGACGAATCAAAGCAGTGAGCAGTACGTTGTTGGCCTTTCAAACTGTAGCCAATGACAGACTTCAACAGTGGTCCAGACTCAGTAAAACATTACTTAAATCGTATGAACGATACAGTGAATTCAAATTATCAGAAGAAAAAAAACGAACATGAGGAGGTCAAGAAAATAATAATAACAAACGTAACTTGGAAAGTTCTAAGCAAGATTCTCTTAATAAAAATATCAAAACAAATGAAAAAGTAAGAAGGAATAGGAAAGATATAGCACTGAAGAAGAGGTCTCCCGCACGAGAGATTCAATCTCTTCTATGAGAAACTGTTTTATAAGATGTCATCTGATAGTTGGCTTTATATTATATACGGGTAAACTATCATCAGAATATTATTTTATTAATTATAACAGGAATAGTATAACGTTTGGAGCTTAAACACTAATTCTAAATGTCCACTTGTAGTAAAAGTTGTATATATTGAATAACACCTCTCTTAGCTTTAAGATTTCTTATATAAGTAATCATTGGATAACATTAATCTAATCTTATATAGGTTCATCACTAATACCGTAGGAGCTGAGATATCTTATGGTATTGACGTTGGAGATAAGATCCATATTGAAAATATGTAAAATACTTGAGTAATATATAATGGACTAGAACTAGTGTATTTACTACCAATTAGTTTTAGGTCAGAAATCCATCTAACTTTTATCGGAGTTCATGACTTAGCCTAACATATGATTTTCCACAAAAACAGTTTCATGTCTATGTGGTGGTCTATATTGCTGTGGTATTCTGATAAGGCTTATTAAATGTCGCACATCGTTTAGTCAAACAGTCTTTGGGTAATATATAAGTGTATGAGCAATCATCCACTATTAAGTTAGCTTTTGAGTATGATTTAGGCTCATCACTAATATGGTATTAGAGCCAGATTATGTAATGGCCATAGGATTATGATTCAAACGAAAGACCAGTCGTATATGGAATTGGTTACATTTACATAAATGAGTATATATCACTCTTATTAAAAATGAAATATTTTCTTAGACCCAACCTTTTTCTTGTAGCATTTTAAATTAAATATACCATTTCATTATAAAGTAATTATGGAAATAATATTACACTATTATCTATGTTTCCAAACAACATAATAATTAATCTTGTGTCCAAACAATATAAAACATTTTAACTCACTAAAGCGTTGAAATAATTAATGAAAAATCAAAATAAATATAACTTTTTTTGCAGGTTTAAATAATACAAAATGATTTCAATCAATATCGAATAAATTAAATTTATTGATTATTGTATTTATATTTTCATAAATAAAACTTACCATCATTTAAATTTAAATAAACTTGCATATTAAATTAAATATTGTACGTAAAAAAATTGCAATAAATTGACATCAAATAAATTTATCAAAATATATCATAGAATTAATAAAATAAGTTACGGAGATTTATTAAAATTCAAAACGAAAATTTAAATAACAAAAAATGAATTCAATAATGTTATATGATTTTATATCTAATAACCTCAAAATTCAAATACACTAAAATAAAAATGTTAAAACATTTGTTAAAAAATATTCTAGCGCTTTAAAAGTCTATAAAAATAGCTTATATAATTGTAACAACATATAATCTGCTCGGACCCGACATAAACAAAAACAAAAGATTACACAAACGTTTATTTGTTGTTCCTCGTGAAAAACTGTAAGATGATGAGCTTCAATTTAGAAATGGATAATTAACAAAATCCATTGGGGCAAATCTCTACTTATATCCATATCTTTTTTTGTTGGCTCAATTCTTTTCAAACAAATCTGAATGATTTCATTAAAAATATATATACAAAAATAAAGCTATATAATATTATATAGCTAATTGAATAAAATTTACATACATTTTTATCAATTAAAAATATTAACTTTATGTTATAATGGAAACTAGACCTTGACCCGCGCGACCGCGCGAATATTTAATTTGTGTTTGTATTTAATGATATATTTGTTAATGTAGTCATATTTTTAAATGTAAATGTTATATTTGTACTTAATTTTATATTTTAGCGTAAAATGTATCACCGATATTAGGTATTATATAAAAAATCTAACATTTATATAATAATATCCATGTCTAAGATATATAGCTAACACAATTTTTAAATGAAAAGTATAAAAATAGACAATTATGAATTAGTATGCTATTTATAAATGAAACATTAGTTATAATATTTGTAAAAAAATAAAATGATTGTTAAACTTCTATGAAATTTGGAACATATACAAATTAAGATTAAAAATAAAATAAAATTTGATGTAACGATAAGAAATTATAAATGAGTTTAAATTTGTGTACATTTAAACCACGACCTTGTAGATGTTTGCTTTTATTTTTGTAAATAAATATTTATTTTGTCTAAGTGATAATATGTATTTTAAAATTTTACCTGTGTTAAATAATTATTTAATAAAATTTATAAGCATAATAATTTTATAGTTTATATTTTTAAATTTTATTTTATCTTGTAAACCGTCAATTGTATTACCACCATTTTTAGAATATGATCCTTGCATCAATTCAAATGTTGTATTTTGTTTTTTTGTGGATCAAAATTTAATGAGAATGTCTAATAAATTATTTTATATACATGGTAAGTTTGTAAATAATTGTAATGGTGCATGTAATATATTTATATTGGTAAGAAGAAGAATTTGTTCAAAAAAGAAGAGTAACGTAAATTGTGGGAGAAAATAAGACAAAAATGTAATTTATGTTGTTACATAAATATATTGTGTATATTATTCATATTCATGAATGTTTATAATATTAATATGATATAGATAAGTTAAAAGATTTATATTTAATTGATTGTGAATTTAATTTAGGAAATGTTTTATTAATTTTTTAAAAGACATGAAAAGCATAAAATTAAGAGTAATTATTACTTCATTAATTTTGGAAAAGACAAAGATTACTTAAAAGTAGGTTTATTTAATTATTTCAATGGCATTAAACTGTAAATATTGTGCAAGTTTAAGGGTTAGTCTCAATTGGTACTTCTCTTTTAATAGATTAGATATCGAGAGCATAAGAGAATTTATTTAAATTGTAGTTAGTATGATATATACTTATACTCAAAAATAAATAGTATACAACTACTGTCTTAACACTAAACACCATTAAATTAATTTATAAGTTTTCTAATCTAAAATAAAATCTGCTTTGTCGTACAGATCATGATATAAGTTATCAAATAAAACAAAAATGTGCATTTAGACTTGCGTTGTTTATCAAAACATGGAAAACAAAATTATTTAATTTTGACGAAAAATGTGTACTATTTTAGTGAAAATATGATTTAATGGTTTTGACTGAAAATTTAATTGTGATAAAATATAATTATGTTATTTTATATATAATACAATTTTGTGGTTTTATCTGGAATATATCTATTTTGACGATATTGGCACAAAACATAATTTTATCTTGACGAGAAAATGTGACTTTGGGATTGTTAAATAAATTTATAGAATTGGAAAAAATGTAATTTTAAGATTTGTGTGATATGAAGTCTAATACGATTAACATATATATGACAATCAATGATTACGAATAATATATATTTGATAATAGTTTTTGTATCCGCTCTTTTTTTTTAATTTTATATTATTAAAAAAAATTAAGAAATCACATTAAATATATAATAAAAATTTAGATTTTTCTTATATTTTAAAATTTTTAAAATGACTATTAATTACTAAAAATGGTAAAAGTCACACATTAAAAAATTTGTCAACAATGGTTTAATTTTTATTGTTCAAGCAAGACACAAATAATCATAAATCGTATGAATATGAAGTCTTATTAATAGATATTCAAATTATGTATATGTATATATACTAATATCGTTTAAACAAAATTATATACGATATAAAATATATAAATATGTTAGTTTCAAAAATTTTACTGAAAAATTATTGAGATCTTTATATTTTAATTTTAAAATGTGTATTGATAAATCTCACATTAAAAATTTTCTGATTATCGATTTTAAATTTTGTTACACCAAATATACAAATATTAATAAAATAATATGAGTGGAAGTTTTATAAATAAATGTTTATAGTAAAATATACTATATATATCTATGTCAATGTCATTGAAGTTTAACTATATAATATATAAAGTAAATAAAATTATTGTTTTGATTTAGTTACCAAAAACCTGATTTTAAATAAACAAAAGGTATTGGTTTTGATTTATGTGTTTACTTTAATGTATATAGTTTATGTATACAAATTATTATTTTTTAAATGTAGTTTCTAATATGTTGTTTAATCCTGACAATCTCAGAAATACACTTCTTCAAATCGAAGTGATTTTTAATATTGGAAGCAGTGAAGCATTATATATGTATATTCTTTATATACAAAATCACAAGTCACTTAGTTAATCAAATTACGACACATGGCATAACTTTACAAAAAAAAATTCTAATTCATTCAAAAATAATTTTCTCCCTATTTTTCTGCAACATCCTAAATTCGTATTTTCTCTCAAAAACATTCATCCCACGTTTCAATTGACCACAATATCAAACTGTCTTCTTCTTCTATATATATTTTCAATAGACTAAATTATTCCTCAAACTCCACCTTTTTTTGCAAAAGAAAAAGGGTTAAACTCGAGTCTATTAAAAACACAGACCTAACTCTCGGGTGGGAAGTGCAACCTACGATAGATCAACTCAACTCCATCATTACTCTTCTGTTTTTTTTTTATTTATCTTCTCACAGTTTCAATCATCATTTCTTGTCTCCATATCAAATATTGTACTTATAAAATAGTTTTTTCATCAAAGTACTTATAAACTAGTTATACTCCTGTTTCAGAGCTTTATATAAATTTGGAAAACAAAAATTTATCATCAACAAAGGTAGCAAAGTATTGCACTATGCGTTTTCATATGTTTGATATATCAATATACCATAATAAGAGATTCGTTTTTCAACTCTATTGCATCTTCTTGAGTCTTGACTGCCAGGAATAATAGGCACCGGAGACAATCAATTTTTTCAATAATTTGATATATTCAGTAAGGTAAAATTTTGATGTTTTTGTTCTCGAAATATATATAACTTCAAAGAATGGTTAAAAACCCGAAATTTGGAAGGGAAAAAAAAATACCATGCTTCTCATTTTGTATCTCCATGTGTTATGTATTTTCATGGGATGATGTTTCTATGTTACATGCTGATTTTTTACTGTTCTCATTCGATATATATATATATTTTTTAGATATAGATGCTGAATGAATTAAACAAAAAGATGCTGAATGAATTATAATATGTAAAGCATAGTTTGCAAATTAAGAATTAGAAAAAATATTGAAAGAACAAGACACAAAAGTAAACAAGAAAACTTTTATGTATATGCATCTCCTTCTAATAAATTAAAGGTGCAACTGGATTACAATATTTTGGAATGGAATGATGTGGAATGGTGGAATGGTGGATTCCATTGATTCCAAAAAAAAAATACCATTTGATATAAATGAAATGGAATTGAATGGTTATTTCACCAATTCCAAAAATATTTTGATAAAATAGAAAGAAAAGTATTCCATAAAAAAATTGTTCATGAATGAATAAAATGTATTCCATTCCATTTTTTGTTGTATTATATTCCTATCATTCCATTTATTTTAGTTCCATTAATTTCAAATCAATTTAACAGTTACAGTTTAAAGTTAACTATACATGCTATTTTAGTTCTATATATGAAACTGAAGTTTGTTTTTATTTAAAAGTACGAATATTCACATGCGAAGCATGGGGTTAATACTAGTATATATTATTTCATTCAGATTAAATATTTTAGTCTTGATTTTTATTCCTAAAAGGCTTTTAATGAAATATCATGACAAAATTTCAATCACCTCCTTTTGAGTTTGTTCGAATAATGAGAGATTTGATCATTTGTCTAATATTTGTTTCTATTACAGCTCATGTTAATTATTTGTAAGACTTCATATGCACAAAAGAAAATTAAGTTTTGTGGCTGACACAAATCACAAGAACGAAATAGGCAATATCGATTGTAAAATGACGAAAGAGGATTAGGTTTTCGGCTCTCGATTTGTTTATTATTGACTCTCCATAAGTGATTTCATTTTCTACTTCTATAAAATTGTTCTTTGGTTCTCGTTTTTGTTTCATTGATATGAGTTTTGTTTTTTTTTTTAACTTATTATGTAAATTTGGTGAATTACATAAGTGTCAATTTAAAAAGATGGACATTTGTAAAAATTAGTTTCATTCAAGATACATATCTAAGAATCAAATTTTTGAAGAAAATCATCGGCAAATCTATTCACATGTTAGTGTTTAAATCTAATATATCAAACTGTTATAGAATATAAGTGAAGACTGGAAATATAAATTTATGTTTAGTATATCACTAGTTCGGTCTAATAATCATATAATTCTAGAATAACAAAAAAAAATTACTTATTTTATGAACCTACGATTTTGAGGTTTAGTTACTTAAGAGTATATTGATAAAAATAATATATATAATAATTTATCATTCTAGTATATGTAAACTACGTATAAAGTAAGAATTGTTTGATTTAATGAATGATAAACCAGAAAACTTGTAATAAATAGTTCAATTATCTTATTCTTACAATATAATAGCTAGATAGTGTTGCAAATATGTTAAAACTATTTATTAAATAAACATTAGTATTAAAAAGTCACCCCGCGCATGCACGCATGTTATCATCTAGTTACTAAATATTTCAAAAATATGAAAACAATTTACTCTAATGGTTTTTGAATTGATAATATATCTATTTATAAGTTTTGTAAAATTATTAGGCATGCATGTATGGACAAAACACCTATTAACATTGCAATGAATACAATTTACAGCTCACAGATTTAGAAACCACAATTCGACTCTTTAAGTACACTTTTATTCAGATCACACTCAAGAGGTTTCTTGAAAAGGGAGAAATATAGAACAGATGTTGGCACTACAAGGTAACTTCCAGATGACGAGGTTTCGTTCCAGCCCATAAAACATGCCCTATGATCTTGCCACCGACATCGGGGAATGTCTTGCATCCAGGAAGAGAACTTACTTTGCCTGTTCTATCGACTTGAACTGGATACTTTAGAAGATGACTTGTCATCACTGTGACTTCCTCTGCTGCATACTGTCTCCAGTTGAGCTCACTCAAATGCCTAACTCGTCTCACGCATTCCATGTTCTCTGGCTCCTCGAAACCCTGCTCCAGAAAGCCTAGATGCTCTGCCCACAGCGACATTCTGTATCCATAGATCTGCATGAGACGGGGGAATATGCAAAGAAACCATGTTTTATAAGAGATATTATAGAGATCACGTAATAAATTACACGAAGCCAAAGAAGCATGCAAACTCTAATTGAAACGTCTTTGAAAGATTTTTTACCTGACCACGAGGACGAGAGCCTTTCTTAGCCCATGAATGGTGTAGTTGATACCCTCCCATGGCGATTTCAGTGTCTCTAGTTCCTTCCAAGGATCTTTTGTTGATATTCGCAGAACCAATTAAGACAAACTCATCGTCCACTACCATACCTTTGGAATGCACATATATCATGAATCTTCGACTCTTCAAAGCTTGCACCTGGATTATTTCGTTGTTTTAGTGAGAAAAAAATGTCATTAACTAAAACAAAGATTTCAACAAGAGTCATCAACAATTTTTGCACCAAATTTTAGCAGAAAAAAACAAGAGTCATCAAAACATACACATGTCACATAATATATATTTATATATATATATACCTGTGCGGCATTTGGCTTTGCAATTTTCTTAGGTTGATTCCGAGAACTATATTTGCTAACTGTTTCATCAGAAGCCTCTCGGGTTCCAAGACAGAAGAAGTTCAAATAGTCTTGTGGCTCATACTGACCATCAAGTTCAGCTTCCACAAGTGCCTTATATATAGTTTGATACATCATTTGCATGGTTTTATACTACAGAGATGATAAAAAGATTTCAGTATAAAGGATGCCAGATTGTTGTACAAGTCAGTTTATATCTAGCAAACTATGGAAAAAGTATTTACCTGCCAATATAGAATGCCCTGCATAAACATACCTGTTGGATCACCTTCTGGCCACATTGGAATGACGATATAAGCAGCAAACTTCTCCCTAGCTCTAATCTTACTAGCAATCTTAAGCGCGATTTCCATTGGGATTAGATTATTAGCACCTGCATTTCAAGAAACTCCTTGTTATATATTATTGCACGCATTGATTAAATTGCCTGTAAAAGCTTAGAATTTTCTTACCGAGGTCCTTATGTGAACACCAGTTGAATGATGATCCAAAAAAATATTGGTTTTCAATGTAAATGAAATGCTGAGCAGATCTTATGGCCTTAACATAAGCCGTGTGTATGCTCATGTCTACGAGTATATTCTTCCCACATCGAAGATTCTGTTCACATTATTTAGAATCAGTATATGTCTAGTGTAGAAACATTGTTGGTGACTGACAAGGTCAATGAATCAGAGTTGTGCTTACTCTTCCAGTACCCTCCTTTGGGTCCTTTGGAAATCCTTTTACTGAGGTTGAATCAATTGAACGGAAAACCTAAAGAAATGAGATGATTTAATGCATCATATTTCTGATTAATCTTTTTGGCACCACCACATATGACTATAATGCATCACATTTCTGAATTACCTGAACATGCCAAGACTCTGGATCACTATCATTAGTAGAAGAAGCTTCTGATAGTCCCATGATTTCAGGTATCATGTTAATCTTAAGCAAAGCATCATCAGAACACGACCGATGTTTCCAAATTTTGTGTTGTTTTTTTACAGCTTTTTCCCAGCGTTGTTCAAAATTAGTAAGCAGGTCATATGCACCTGGACCATCAATTTTGCTGTGTAGATCATGCCACGGTTGTCTTGGTCCATCTTCAGCATTAGGCTAATATGAATATTTAGAAGATTTTTTCGTTCAAAAAAAAAATTAAAAGATTATTTAAACAGATGAACAACAGTGGTATCTAAACTCCAAAAATGGTTACCACAAAATTTGGGTTATGGACGTCATCTTTATGGAGTGTCTTCAATGTCGTAAAGAGAGGATGGTTAGGAGTATCAAAACGTCCGTTGCACACGTCTAGCCCTCCAACAAATCCTACGATCTTTCGTCGGCCCTGACCAGCATCAGCATCTACAATCACAGTTTTTTGATGATGTGTGTAGTAAGTTTCAACTTCCTGATCATCACAACAAAGTTCAGATGATTAAACTATACATACAAGAGTTTAAGAATTGATGCAGTAATCATTGAGCATCTTACACTTTTTTTTACTAAGCCGTGGAGACCTTCAGCATCTGATCTAGGACAAATAATCACTTGCACCGACGAGTTCTTGAAAAAATGACGAGTCTCCTCATCGCTTGTGTTCATAACTCCTTGCTGCGCGCATACAACCACGTTAAAAACATCAAAAGGATTGTTGCTTCATATAATACATCATATTATAGAACCATTTTTGCACTATTATTATAGTTTATAAGAGTGGGGCACTTACTTTTCTGTACTTTGGAAAGCTCCTTGAAGTTGGATCATCCCACACCAATAGCAACACTCTAACACCTTCTTTAGATCTTTTTTTAAGCAAATCCCCTAATGTACCATCGGTTGGATCATTATTGCGACGAACCAGCCTAACCGGATGGTAAACTGACCAACCTGTGATATAAATCAAGTTCTTTGCCTTTCTAATCGCATAATCCATATCTTCCCAGCACTTTCCATGTATATACTTCATCCCACCATCGAGATCTACACTCGGAAGTGTCCCGTCTTCAACATGAGCATCTTGATATAGAGTAACTCTACCGCCTTTCCTCAAAGGGAAGTATGTACCGGGAACTCCTTCGCACTCATTACCAACACCCATTTGGTAAACTTTCATCATTTCAACTGGAGAGTATTGAATAGACAAACTCAACACAGCACCCTTTTTACATGGCTTCCCACTACTGTTAAGTATCGGAAACAGCCCTTCGATCCTATTCCCTGAACACAACTCCTCGGTTGGGATTCCAACATCTCCTATGAACTTGGCTCCAAGTTGGTCACTGTCTTCCAACACAAACTTAACCACCTCGGCATGGTGAGCCACCGGTACATAGAAATGCTGCATCCACACCGGATTCTCATTGTTGTTGATAACAAAAGTTGTGCCAATCTTTGCACCTGCGATAAAGACAGTCACGAACGGATCACTTGTATTGTTGTTCCTCGTAAACTTCCCGAGCCGATCCATGTTAGGAAGATTTTTAGCCTCCTTAACACAAATGTCTAAGTTACCGTGTAACAGTTCCCCTCTCACAGAGCCGGTACTTGACCCTTCCATGGACATTAGTTTCGGTTTAAACAAAAAATAAAGAAAAAGAAAAAAATACTAAACAAGGAAACTTTCAGTAGTTGGATCAAATCTTGAGCACAACCCACAAGACAAGAGAAAAGTTTAGTGAAACCCTTTGAGATACAGATTCAAACCAAATCTATAAACTATATATAGAGGAAGCGGACGTTGACTTGAGCACAACTAGTGATATTTATAGAAAGCATTGGGCCCCAAGGAGTTTGACAATTTCATTTTCAAGTTGGGCATAACTAACTTATATGCTCCAACTTGAGGAAGGGTATATTGGAATATGTTATACTTCCTAAGTAGATAAATTTGAAAAACGAATATATCCTTGCCCTACTAGGTATACCAATATATAAATACTAGACCTTATGGTCCATGAAATACAACTTAACATTCTCTGATACACAACTTGTCAAGAACCCACAACACAAAAGAAAAGTTCAACGTTTGATTTATCTGCATTTGTGGATCTGTTCCAACTTTAGTCCCTAGTGACAATATAGTGAATGAAAATAACTAGTCGTGCCTCCAACAAATGATATGATTGACCTTGTAAAAATATTATATTGACACTTTGACAGTGAGGTTGTAATTCATAGAGGAATTCAGATGTTGAAGCAAAAGGGTTGGGAATGTGCGTTCGAAAGTATGACTCTGAGTTTTCACTATCACAATGTTGCTATTTGGCTACGTACCATGATTTTGTCAATGTTTGAAGAACCCAAAGAGGTCTTTGGATCCAAATTGTGTGTAAAGTGTTTACCGAACTTGTTCAGGTTGTTAAATACACATAACACATCTATGTTACATCTACAAATCCATTACGAAAAGCTCCGTCCAACTGTTAACAAAAAGAGCCTCAAACAATAATGAAGATTTTGAAAGTCCAAACACTACAAAAACAGCTCCCATGTGTGGACGCCTCTTATAATCACTTGAAGGGATTTTTCAACTTTTAAGTCAATTAAATATAGCCAGTTGTCCCAGCAATTAACCTGATAACGTGAAATCATCATCGAAACAAGAAGAAAAAATTTGTTTCCAGTGGACTTCGAACTCACACCTAGTCAATCTAACACTAAAGGCTATGACCACTTGACCAAATTAATATCTTGTACTCCTTTAAACTTTATATTATGAGAATATATAAGAAGAAGAGTTCTAAGTCCACTTCCAGTACTTGTGTTATAGTTGGTTAAGACGGTGAGGTACCGTAGAATGTTGAATATTATTAAACATAATTATTGTAAATTTTAAAAATGAAATGAGTGTACCGTGATGAAATTGAAGTATAGTATTTGGTTTAATATCCTCTATCATATGGCTAACTTGATGATAAATTATTTAAAAAGAAATTATTTCATAATAAATTTTAACTAATACAAAAAAGTTTTTTCTAATTAAAAAAAAATTGGAATTAACAGAACAAAACTAAGTCGTTGAAGATACGTTTTTACACTATAAAAACGACTTAAATCATATTTGCTAAAAACTGTATATATTTTTTGGAGAATTTTCATGTTTATCACTTTTTGGTACTATTACTATTAAATAGGCATTTTCAAAAATATTTTTTTATTAAGTAACAAAAGATTTTTATACTCTTGTTTTTTATATATTTAATAAATAATTATTTAAGTAAATAAAATAAAATAAATAAATAATGTATTTTTGAACAAATCTGTTAAATGCCGGTAAACATGAATAATGATACCAACAAAATGGTAAACATGAAAATTTTCCATAATTTGGATGTAGAAAATAATAACTACAACTGATTTGTCCAAATAATTAATGGCTTTAGTTTTATCCCCGTCGATTCAACCAATGTTGAATGTTTTTAACAAGTTTAATCCACATAAGCTATTTTTTATTCAATTTCTTACTGCAAGCTATTCAATAGTTAAAACTTTCATTTCGGTTCAAATGAACCAATTAAGCAAACCGGGTATCTTTAACACGTATCTTCTCTGAATAAGGTCAATTTAAAATTCTTATCATCACACCGTCACTTCCTTTTTTTTTATGTACATCACATGAATTTTTTTATTATAATCTTACATACCCAAAAAAGTTAGACTAGTCTTCTTTTTTTTGAACAAGTTAGACTAGTCTATGTCTCTATTCTCTATGAATAGATGGATTTTTCATTTGATTTGACTCCCAAAACAAATGTGTGTTTAATGAATGGTGGTCTAAGCCGAACGTTTAGGGGATTGTAGGGTTTAAGAAGATCAGAACAAATGTTTTAAATTTTTAATTGGTGCCACAAAAACAAATGAAGAAAAAAATGTTCCAAAAATATGTGTCAACGGTCAACTAATTGGACACGTTCAAAGTCAACTATTGAAGAAAAAAATGTTCTCAAATAAGTTTCACATTATCCTGTTTGTTAAGAAAATTCAAAGAAACATTGCCTTCGTCTTCGCCATGGCCGGTACTTCATTTCTTGATACGATTTTCCGAAGAAGAAAGAAGAACTCTTCTGACTTCACCACTTCTGGTTTCCTAAGCAGTAAGTCTTGTTTGTTTTTTCGTTTCTACTCTTCTCACATGTGACTCAAACCCCTCCCAAAAACTAGATTTATTTCCACTTGTCTCTACTAAATTCTGCAGCTTTCGAATTCGACTTTGAAACCATTAGAGCTGCAACTTATAACTTCTCACATGTGATTGGTCGTGGGGGATTCGGTTCTGTCTTCAAGGTTCGGTTCTGGTCATGATTTTTATAATTTAAAAAAATCAGGCTATTAGAGTAATAACAAATTTGTTTTTTATTTTAAAAAATCAGGGTAGGCTTCAAAGCGGGGAAGAAATAGCAGTTAAGAGACTACTTGGAAGTTCCATTAGAAGTGAGAGAGATTTTCGTAATGAAGTCGAGATTTTGTCAAAGCTAAGGCACAAGAATCTGATCCATCTTCTTGGTTTCTGCTCTAAACAAGACCAACGTTACCTTGTTTATGAGTTCATGCCTAACTCAAGCCTCCAAAGTTATATATCTGGTTAGAAAACATTAAAGCATCCTTTATAGATCCAATCTTGTCTAGTTTTCAAGATCTACTAGTCATTATTTATTGTGTTTATCTGCTTCAGATCCTCATAGAGATTCTCATCAGCTAAGTTGGGAGATGTGTCGAAACATCGTCCAAGGGATGGCTCGAGGGCTACGTTACATTCATGAAGAATCCCAGTTATGGGTTGTTCACCGCGACATTAACCCTACACACATTCTATTGGATTTAGAATTTAAGCCAAAGATTGCGGGTTTTGCATTGGCTAGGATGATGCAACAAGGTGAGAGTGAAGGGGAATCAACTGTAATTGCCGGCACCATGTAAGTGATGTCTAGTGATTTACATACGCAAGTGTTGATGTTTTAAAGAGCAAAAGAGCGTTAGAGAGACTAATAAACAACATTTTGTGATGGACTACAGAGGGTTTTTAGATCCAGAGTACATGAGAACCGGTCGTGTTTCTATCAAATCCGATGTTTATGCCTTTGGAGTTACCATCTTGATGATCATCAGCAGAAGAAGAGCTTATAGTAGTGGAGGCGAAGAATCACTAATTGAACATGTGAGTTTAAATTCAAGCAAAAGTATATGCAGTTGTTATTTAGCGAGCCATGAATATTTTAGATTAAATACAATAAATTATTGTATAATTTAGGGGTCATAAAAGATATTGTCCTTTAAGATTTAGGAAGTAAGGCTAATGTTTTATTAGGTTTTGTCCAAAACCTACTCTGATTGTTTTTTTTTTTTTTTTTTTGGCAGAGAACCTACTCTGGTTGTTATGTTAAGTAGTTCTTTAATGGTGTATTTTATTAGGTTATGAGATGTTGGAACAGAGGAGAAGCCATCTATGTGGTCCATGAAGTGATGAGAGAACAAGAACGAGAAGATTCGATAAGCGAAATCTTGAGATACATTCACATTGCTTTGCTATGTATCGATGAAAATGCAGAGACAAGGCCGACTATAGATAAAGTTCTCCACTGGTTTAGTTGTTGTTCTACTCCTTTACCCGAACCAACAATTAGTGGTCGATTTCTTGTAGAGGCAGAAACAAATCTGTCTTTTTCGCCATCTCTATCTCCAGGATATAGCTCTGATATGTCTCCTACGTCTTCACGTTAGGGAGATTGGGTACTCTGTTTATTGGGTTGATGAGAGTTTATGATGAGAACGATTTATTGATTACTCTTGTGTAATAAAATACCAAACTACATTTTCTTTTTAAAGAATGCAAACTACATTTCGGATTAATATCTTGGTTTAAATCCTTTTAAACTCCTCTATATCTTCTAAAAACAATTTAATACATTTCACCCATAACTTCAAACATGATCCGCAATCATATGAATCGAAATTGAATGACTTCCCAAACATCCTTTATTTTTTATGTAACTTTTGCTATTTTTTTTATATTTTTTGTTGATAAAGTTTTGGATGATATAGTTTTGCAAGCTATCTTTATGTATAAAATCGATCTCGACAATATAAAATAACTAGATGATAATTTGCGCGCATGTACAAAGTGAGGTTTTTAAATTTTTATCGATTTGATGTAGTTTTAACATTTTTCAATACTATGATCTTTATTTATTGTAAAATAACGAATATAAATATTGATATTTTAAATGTATCATCTTTGTTAAAAAATTAATGTATTACATCTCATTATAATTATTTTTAAGACTTAAACATTATATTTATTTATTTTTGTTGGTAATTTTTTTAAAATATGGTAATAACTCATAGATCATCATTAATATAATAATAAATAATATAATAGTAAAAATGGAAATCTGATAATATTTTATTTATTTTATTCTATTTTTGTAATTATATAATTTTTATTACTAACATTTTTTTCAAAATTGTAATTTTCTAATCTTAATATGATAGTTTCTTTTTAATATCTAAAAATTTAAAAAAATTATTTGTATAAGGTTTAGTTATATACCAAACAAATGTTTTTCTTAAATTTATTAAATTTGATTTAATATATTTTGAACAAAAAATCGATAGAAAATGTTTTCAAGATTTTAATTTTAAATATATACATATATTATTAAACATAAATTTAAATAAAAAATTATTTATTTTATTTTAATTTTATCATATAATCAAGAAAATCTAAAAACAAAAAAAATATTTTCAATGTAATTAAAATTTTAAAACTTTTATTTCTGCACATAAGTGTTGGAAAAAATCTAGTTTGAGATAAAAGAGAAGTATATAACACCATTTTTAGATCTTTTTTTTTTTTTGAAATTGCAGGCTTTTGAAATGCGAAAAACTTATAAACATGTTAGGATAGACAAATATTTGGTAAATTTTTAGTTTTTAAAATGCTTTTTCTCTCAAAATTTTAAAGTATTATTGACAGCTCAACCGTTAAATACCCCAACAATAGATAAGTTCCGACCGAAGCCGCAACGTACAGAATTGTTTCTAAATATTCGGCGAACCGCTTGTCTCTTTGTCCCGAAAGGTAGTGTATTATCTGATAACGAATCGAAGAGAACTCGTCAACGCTACGTTTGTGCTTTAATGAGACGACACATGCCAACTCATGCAGTGAAGAAGCTGGACACCAACGTGTAACTCACAGCTTCACCTCGTCAGAGCGGATTTTGGACTTGTGTAAAGTCTACAAATAGAAGCAACCTTCACTTTTCACTCGTATCGTAAGATTGTTGACTCCAACACGCAAACAACAAAAAGAAAAACAAAAAGAAAAACCTAATTTTCTGGAAGATAAAGCTTAACGGAAAGCGAAAGCAAGCTCGTTTTTTTTAAGGGCTTCCAGCTTTTGATATTGTGGGTTTTACGAACGCGCAATAATAGCGTGAGACGTTAATATAGTTTTTCTTTTATTTAAGGATTGTATTTTCCTTCAGTCTTGTTTTTACAGATACTGATATTGAAACGAAGCAGAGATGTGTAGTCTGGCGACAAATCTCTTATTCCCATCGAAGATGAAACCCGTTACAGAGAAACAGAGCACTAGCTCACTCTTCGTTACTACAAATAACAGATCCAAGATGAAGAACAGATCTGCTGTTCCTGTAAGAATCTCAAATCTTTTACAGGGAAAATTTTTACACACTGTTTTTACGGTACCTATTTTCTATTTTCGTCAGTAATTTCATTTAATTGTTTTATGCGATTAGTTTCTTAAGTTCTAAAGACCTAATAATAAGAAATTGAATTCTATTGCTTCAGGCTATATGCTATGTTTTAGGGCTTTATCTTAACTTTATGCCTTGGGTTATATGCTATGTTTTACGGTTTTATTCTTAACTTCATGCCGTAGGTATGCTCTGTTTTAGGGTTTATATTGACGCGTTAATTGCATCTTTTTGGATCTAAATTTGATTTATTAAAGAATATTTGTGTGTTTGAATGAATAAGGTTGCAAGATTATTTGGACCGGCGATTTTTGAAGCCTCCAAATTGAAAGTATCATTCTTAGGAGTTGATGAGAAGAAGCATCCATCAAAGCTCCCAAGAACTTACACTCTTACTCACAGTGACATAACCGCTAAGCTAACTTTAGCTATTTCTCAATCTATCAATAATTCTCAGGTAAGTCAACAAACTCCCCATAATGCACAACTATTTTATGTTTGTGTTTTCAGAGGCTAATGCTTTTTTTTTTTGTACGTGGATTCACCAGTTGCAGGGATGGGCTAATAGATTGTTCCGGGACGAAGTAGTGGCCGAGTGGAAGAAAGTGAAGGGTAAAATGTCTCTTCACGTTCATTGCCACATTAGCGGAGGCCATTTCCTTTTGGATCTCATAGCGAAGCTTCGTTACTACATATTTTGTAAGGAATTACCGGTGGTAAGTAAGTGGTTTATGTACTTTTGATATGGAACAATGTTACCTCTTAGTTATATTTGACATTGATTTATAGGTATTGAAAGCTTTTGTTCATGGGGACGGGAACTTGTTGAATAGTTACCCTGAGCTACAAGAATCTCCTGTTTGGGTTTATTTCCACTCAAACATCCCTGAGTACAATAAGGTTGAATGTTGGGGGCCGCTTTGGGAGGCCACGCAGCACAACCACGATGGAAAGAGAACACGCAAAAAATGTGAAACTCTGCCGGAGCTAGCATGTCCCGATGAGTGCAAGTGTTGCTTTCCGTCGGTTAGCACGATCCCGTGGTCTCATCGTCATTATCAACATGGCAGAGGGAATGAGAGTGAGAATTTCGTGGGTGGCGAGTTGGGAATATCTGTCCCTAACTCTGAGAGATTGAAGTGATAGATCTCGTGAGGATGTTTCTTTTTCTTTTTCCTTTGGTGGTTAGGAAAGTTGGAAGGAATATGAAAGTTATTTGTTTAGTGTTAACAGTAAGTAGATGAAAGTTTTCCAACAGTGTTAGTATTACTATCCTTTGTATTATATATTTACGAGGTCCATGTAGAAATAAAGACTGTTACGTGTGTTAAATGGTTTTTTTTTTTTGGTTGGCAACAACAAGAGACGATACTTTGATGCAAAGATCCGGCATCAATTTTATAGAAGCTTTGGAACAATGGAGCTCCAACCCAAGATTATGCATATATATAATAGATAAATTATCACAAATACCACATTAATAGTAAGATTTTAATATTTGCACTAATTATTTTTAAAAAATATTTATACTTTTAGAGTTAATTAATTTAAAGATAGGGTTTAGAGTTAGAGGTTTTTAAAAGATATTTATACTCATAAAGTTAACTAATTTAAATTTAAGGTTTAGAAGGTTTAAAATTAAAGGGTGGGGTAGCGTTTTTGAAATATGAAATTTAAAATTCTAATAAAAATATAAATAAATATTTAAAAGAAATTTAAAAAATTTTAAAATAGTTTCAAACTAATTTTTGATTTTAAAAAAGAATTTGAAGAAAAATATAATTCGAAAACAAAAGATCAAGAAAATATTTTTAAGTATTTTCCTTAACTGTTGAACTGTCTCAATATTTTCAGCTCTAAATGCTCATTGGAATGGTAGCTACTTCAAATTGGAAAATGTCAAATTCGAAGGGCTGTCTGCTTTCCTTTTACCAGCCGAATCAGAGAGTGACAAAAGGGATATTATCTTCGATCGGAGTGATAGGTTTTGAATTAGCTATGGTTCTTTTCACCCATGCAGAAAAGACGTTTTCTATTAGACATAAAGTATTTCACATTGATAATTGAAAGAGATCCTAAGCAATATATAGGATAAGATGAGTCATTCTTCTTATCACCAATTGGTTTTTAGATTAGAAGTCCATCTAACTTAACATAGTATCAGAGCTTGATCCATGCAGTTCAATCTGATCCACATCGATCTGACCCAACGTTGGCCGAAAATTCTGAGATTAAAGCTCAAAGAACCATCATCTCGAGAGGGCGTATTAGACACAATGTGTCCCACATCGATAATTGGAAAAGATCCTAAATAATATATAAAATAGATAGGTCACTCCTTTTATCACCAATTAATTTTAGGTTGGAAGTCTATCTAAAACACTTTCCGTCTCTTTTCTTTGATCCAAAGGTACTGGTAGAGACAGATGGGAAAGAGTTTCCTGCTCCAAAAGCCATAGAACCCTGGATCTTGAAATTGGACGAGACATTCTCTTCAACCGAGTTCTCTGATTCATATCCATTGAGAGACTGAGGATCAGGGAGAGATATGGTTGGGGCCTAAACCCAATCATGAGTGTACTGAAATCACAGCACCTTGGGAGTTATAATTACAAACATGACCTTGTTCTTGTTTAGATCATGAGAGATGTGCAGAATCACATGTTGTACCTTTGGATTCTCCTTAATGGATTGCTGCATATGTAATATTCTTGCTCATCTTTCTGTTTCATCAGAATGGGATACATATTGAAGAGTCATGCACCGATCTTCCTTTGATAACTCCGGGAAAAGAGGAGGAAACCCAGGAGGACCATCCATACGGATGCCTTCAGTTGTCTGGCCAGGTTGATCTTCTTTGCTTGTCTCCTCGATTGGTAGTGGTGGTTTATTCAAACCTGCAGCTGGTTACTTTCTCTTGGAGTATGGGCACCAAGATTTCTCATGAGTAAGTCTAAAGCAAGAGAAGCACCGTTTATGAATCTTTTTATACTATAGGTGATTACAGTAATTTCACCAGAGGGTAGAATGAGATTCTTGACTTCAAAGGCAAGATTTTTCACGTTGAAGGTTACTTTAGCTCTGACATAATTTGTGGTTTGTGAGGCTTTGGGATCATAGGCAAGTTCTTCCATTTTTCCTATTTTTTTGGCAAGATATTAAACATTATCTCTGATGTATAGTAAACCACTGGATGTTCCTGATTTGGAAACTGTCGTGAGAATGTTTCTTGGTGGAGAAGTACACCACCGTTCAAGCAACAACGTTGTAACTTGACTACTAGTGGAAAAATAAAATTTTAATAGTTTTTAAATCAAAATTTTTATAACAACGTTGTAGCTTGACTGCCTAAGTTTGCCCGTTATAGCAATGTTAATTTGGTTGAATGTGGTGGTTAGAAGTGATTGCATAGGTTAGAAGTGAACCGTTGTAGCTTGACTGCCTAAGTTTGCCCGTTTGTATCGGACATATTACAGTGGTTCACTTCTAACCTATGCAATCACTTTTAGCTTACTTTGTATCTTCGAAATCACCATTTTTGTTTGTTTGTATTGATGTTGTTGCGTTAGTTGCATAGAAGGCTACGGTTCTCTTTACAACAATGAGAATAGTGATTGTCACTCTGCTAATAAAGGTCTCAGGAGATAATTTCTAGCTAATTGTCTCCAGCAAAACCAAGATTCACAACTAGTGTCTTGTTTGTTTCTCATTTGTCTAATGATCAAGTTGCAGAAGAAAATGTGGTTTGATTATGCTTACGTTCATGTTTTGTTTATGTAAAAATCGTTGAAAAATAGTTAAATATTTGTAAGAATTCAAACTATATACACAAAAGGAGACCTAAAGAAGCACACCAACACTCCAAAAACTATGCAAGGTATGGTTATTGACGACCCAACTATATCATATTCTAAAGAGATCACCGGATTGTTGTTCTACCAAAGTACAGGGCCCCAATCCCGCTCTCCCTGCGCTGAGAACAAGAAACAGAGAGCACATGTGTGTTTGTGTTATGCATTGTTGTGACTAAGAGACAGGAATAAATCATATTAATGTTCTTTCTTTACCTGAGATTTAGGAGAAGGGAACACATTCCAAAATCTTAACGTTTCATCTCCTGCTCCTGTCACGATTGTCTGCCAACCAACAAAGATTCATCACACAAGAGAAACTACCGTTGATGCAAGTGTAGATATTCTAACCTGTCCATCGGGTGAAACAGCAAGATACAGAACACGAAACGTGTGACCCGTAAGAGTTGCTAACTGTAAGAGATCAAAAAGACATGTTCAGTTGTCTAAATTGTCAGCAACAAAGAGAGAGAGAGAGAGAGAGAGGTAAATCTTACTTTAGACATGGTTGGGTATTTCCAAACGATGATTTGGTTTTGAGAATATCCATGCGTGCTCACAAGCTCGTTCACGTTTTTAGACCAAGCTAAATTACACACCTGACTATTAGTGTCTACGCAACTTAAACGAGTGTTTGTCTTCGTGTTCCAGAAACGGATACATCTATCAGCAGTGCCACCACCTGAAGCAAGAAGTCCATGAAGATGCGGAGACCAAGCAATGGCTTTAACCGCTGCTGTGTGTTCACAGTATCTCAAAACCGGTTGTGTTGAATGTTGGTTCCATACGAGAAGCTGCACCATCCGAGGAGAATCATTACCCGTGTTCCAAAGAGGAAACAGACCCAATTATATACTTTACCTTATTGTCGTTTCCGCCTGATGCTAGCTCACGATTGTCATAAGACCATTTGAGTCCGCAGACTTCGGATCTGTGACCTGTTAGCTTACTGACATGATCTTCTTGAGAACGTATGTCTCTCTGGAGTATTTTCTTGTCTCTGCTACCGGAAGATAAAACAGATGAGCTCCACGCTAGGGCTCCAACTCGTAGTCGGTGTCCTCCCATCGTTCTTATTCTCCTGCAGCGTAACGCATCCCAAATCTAGTGAAAAAGAAAAGCACTAAGATTAAGTTGTCCATATTTTTAAAAAGCTATAAATGTGTTCAACATACCTCTACAGTTCCGCTACTAGTTCCAATAGCCAAATGTGTTCCACGTAGTGCCCAGCTCACTGAGCAAACACTTTCATCGCCACCGAGATCGCATAACTTAGTTACCTGAAAGTATCAGAAAGTCATTCCAAGTCAAACACATTTCAACACTCTTTGAGACAGGAAGAAAAAGAAAATATAACTCACCTTGCTACTAGAAGCATTCCACAAATAAACACATCCCCCTAATCCAACTGCAAGTACATTTTGCGCTGACCAATCCACGAGATTCAAGTAAAAATCATCTTGCAGAGCCGGCGCATCCAATACCTAACAACAACATCCACAACATCAGCAAGAACCTACATTTATAATCACTGGACAGAGAGTAAGACATTACGCATTCTTCAAAAACAGTTCAATAAACACTAACAAAAACTTCACAAACATCTCACGAGTTTCACACAAACAACACTACACTAGTAATCACTGGAGAGAGAGTAGTAGGCATTACGCATTCTTCAAAAACAGTTCACTCCACACACACACATTCACTCAAAGAGATCAATTCCTAAAATGTCTCAACACACTACACTAATCCATCCAAAAACACACACACACAAATCTACACTAGTAACATTCACATGACAAATGCAATATCAGGAAGAATCTACATTATTTATACTCTTTGTATAAAGAGTAGATAGACATCACACATTCTTCGATAACAGTACATTAAACACTAGCAAAGACTGTACAAAGAGCTTTTAAATAGATGAAATCGCAGGAACACAATCGAAGCTACACAATTCAATCCAATTCAACTCCTAAACCCTAATTTCAACTCACAAACCCTAAAGTCCAAAACTTTAAAAAACCCTAATCACCGTAAGAAACACTCTCACCTTATAAGCAGACTTAAGAATATTCCTGGGCGGCTTAACCGGACTACGGCTAACACTAGGCCCCTCATCACACCCAAACGGCGGAAACGAGGTCACCGGCCGCTGCGTCTCCGTCTTATACCGGAAAATATTCCTTGAAGAAGGAGAGAACCCAGTAACGACATCTCTCTTCTCCGGCGTCTCCGGTTCGAAAAGCACGGTTCGGAGCATACCGGCGTAAGACCCAGGCCCATCTTCTTTCCCGGGCGACGGTTCGAGGCCGAAAAGAGCGAAATTTGAACCGGATGGGCTCGGGATAAACCGGTCGGAGTAGATTGGTTTGGAGGGAGAGTGGTAGTGGTCGGAATGGATTAAACGGTTGATTCGTTGGGTCTCGAGTGAGACCGTTGGTCGGTTCATTGAAGGTGGGAGGTTTAGCTGAGATGATGAAGATGAAGGATCTTCTTCTTCGTCCTCCATGGTTGGTTTGATTCTCTTGCTGCTTCTTTCCTCCATGATTATTCCAGATTTGGGAAAATCTTTTCTGTTCTTTCTTTCCCGGGAAATTCTCAGGGAAACAGAAATCGTCAAGGGAAAAAATGGTGCGAAAACAAGGGGGTGATCAGGTGCGGTAGAGTTTATAGTTTGTACAGTGCATCCTTTGTGTTTATGGACTGGGCCTGAACTCTCCGCCGGTATATTTTCAGCCCAAGAACTGTTTTTAATACAGCCCAATAAGAAATGGTTAAGTGTAGGACTGGGTAAACCAAATCGAAAATTCGAACAAAACCCAACCCTATAAAAATGAATCTAAACCGAACCGAATCTAACTTAAACACCGAATGGATTTTGTTCTACGGTTATGAATTTTTACCCAAAGTAAACACGAACCCAAATGAATATCCGAAAAAATCTGAAAATTTTAATATTCCAAAAAAAAATTATCGAATCTAACTTAAACACCGAATGAATTTTCTTCTACGGTTATGAGTTTTTACCCAAAATAAACACGAATCCAAATGGATGTCCGAAAAAGTGAAAATTTCAATATTCCAAAAAAAATTTGTACTAAAACCGATCTCAATCTCTAATATGTATCCATAAAATACTAAGATATTAATGAATACATAAATAATTATCAGTTACATGAATAATTAACTTAAATAGTCATTTTAATATATTTTTTTGTCGTCTACTTACTTAAATGTATATATTTTGGTATTTGATCAATATTGATGTTTTTATATTTTGACAATTGCATTCAAAGTTTAACAAAGAATAAGTTTGGTTCTGGAGTTTTTTTAAGGCTTAAATAACTTTTTATGTTAAAGTTGCTAGCTAGTTGTTAATTTTAGTTCGTTTACATTTTATTATGTATGTTTCTCGTTCGTACAAAGCTTTGGTTTTGTGTGATATGTCTGATGTTGTCATATATAATTTAAGGACGAATCTCGTATGGTTGATAGAAGAGTGTCCTAAAGTAATTATGAAGAACAACAATATGGTTTGAATAAGTCACATACACAAATTTATTGAAAAGATTGGAAATATATTGAGTTTGTTCAAGTACAAATCAATATTTTTGGAACCGATTACTCGATTAATATCTGAATCAGAACTATTTCGGGTTCAACCAGATCTTAGACATGTAACTAAACCTTAACCAAACTCAACTAAAGCCGAACCTAATCGAACTCGAACTTTTATAATATCCTAATAGAGTTGAAATTCATGAATCCGTAATCCAAAACCCGAATAAACCCGATTGCCCAGCCCAAGGTAAGTGTAACCCAAACTTCTCTGCCTGAAACTCCATACTATTATTGTAAATATCATTTGTTTTTCTTTTCTCTGTGTCATCATCTAGATCGAGAAGACTTGATCCATAGGACTATAACCACCCTTATACGAAAAAAAATACAAAACCCGTATTAAGCATAGAGCACAAAGCATAGGGTAAGTTTTAAACGAATAACATAAAACAAGCTCTCAGGTTTAGTCTACATTAACATGTGAACTTCCAACCACATCCACACGATGGGATTTACCATAGTGAAACTAAGAAGTAACTAAGGTTTCACCGTGCATCAAACTACAACAGTCACACATTTCAGAATGTTAAAAAGCCCATCGTCAATGACAACATCACAGCACTCCATCTTACCCCAAATATCTCCTCCCTGGCGCTTTTCCAAAACAATCTCCGCACAACAAATCATCTCCTTGCCTTCATGATTATTTACAACTTCATCGTTTGATATAACAGTTTCATATGGATTAGTAAGAAATATATTTCTGTTCAAGTGTTATAATATACACAACTATAACAAAACAGACATCCAAGTGTAGGTAACTTGTTGTCCCGTTTTTCCATTTTATTTTTTCTAGTGAGAGCGAAATTCCTCAAAGAAGTAATCACATGGTGTTTTTTCTCTGATTTCACCTCAGATTTACTTACAACACACAATACCAGTCAATGACAGCTACATGGAAACGTCTGAAGCTTATAAATGACAGCACACAAAACAAACTCTTTTGCTTTTCTTTTTCTCTTCTTTGATTTCTCCATCTTGTTTATCTATTAGTATCAATATTACATCATAATACATTTCCCCTGAGAATGAAACCTTGGCCCATAGTGTTTAAGCATTGCCTCCTTCTGGTAATGTGATCAAACGAGTACTTGAGTCATACACCATCGCCGTTCCACATCTAAACCAGAAAATCAGTTTTAAGATTCAAAAACATTTCAAGTATAAACTTTCATCTGTATATAGATAAAGAGTCTAAAGATAAGGAGTATGCTTACCCGGAGCATTTAACATTGTTGGTGGAACCATCATTGGAGATGGATAGTATTGTTCCAAAGAAGGATGTATTCTCTGTTCCACAGTTTGGACAAGGGCCCTGTTAAAGATACATTCCAAGAACATTTCATGAGTACTAATCATTTGTTTTCTGTAAGTTCAAGAACTAATCTGAGAAGAGCAATGGTTTTGACCTTCAGGATCAAGGAGTCTCTGATGATCAGCTTTGTGAGTGATAGCGCAAGATACACAATTGCAGGCACCGCAGCGAACCATGTGAAGATGAAACTGAATGGTTCCGGAAGCTGCAAGTTTTCATTTGCGCTTTTTAATATAAATATTGCAAGAAGATTGTAACAGTTACCTCCAAACTATATAAGAAGATTCAAAAGGGTTTTACCTCGAGCAAGTAAGTGATTTCAAAACCCGTAAGGTCATCAAGGAAGAAAAACCTGGATAACAAAAGTTGAACCTGAGATTCTGTTTTGATTTTCAAATCTTGAGAGAGGAACAGAACAGATACTTACAGTCCGAGAGCGACAACGGTTGCTGGAACATTCAACAAGAACATTTTGAAATAATCTACGGCCAGATCACTGTAAACCTGCATGATCATGAATCCAAAACGTATGAAACTTATGTCATGTTCTACAAAAAGTATTATGCATATGTTACGTTCTACAATGTCTTATGTTATGTTCTACAAAAACTCAAAAAGGTATGAAACTTATGTTATGTCCTACGGTGTCTTATGTTATATGTTCTACAAAAGGTACGGAATGTTCTAAAGGATGCCTTATGTTATGTTTAAGTTCTACAATGTCTTAAGATTTAAGAATGTAAATGAAGTAGATTATTTTACCTTTTTACTACGAAGACTGCATCTAGGACCCTCACACACAATCTCACTTCCGTCCATCTACAGAACCAGAAAGCAATGATGTACCGGATCCAACATACACATATGTAACAAGATGGGTTAAATGAAAGATATACAAACCTTTAGTTTCATTTTGAGCTTGTCGTATTCTTCATCACTCATGATTGGATTGCCAGACACATAAGCCATTGAAGCTTCAAGGAATCTTTGTTCATCAGAACCTGAAAACACAAAATAATTGATCATATTCTGCGAACGGGGTAAGAAGATACTAGAAAATCATATTAGTGTCATTACTTAGCATGACAACACTGCTTCCTTCCCACATCAACTCTTCTTTAAGGTTATCAAACTCTTCATTAGACATAACAGCCTTTCCTTCGTAATAGAATGACTGCAGAGAACAATCCTCTCAGACTTGGAAAACCTTCTTTATTATATTTATTGTAACCATTAAAAAAAAGAAAATAAATAATTATTTCTTGTGTGTTACTTGCATCGCTTGGAGAAACTCTTGTTCCATTTCACCGATTGATCTTTTCTCGTTCTTGTTGATGCTACAGTAAGGTAAGATCTTGCTATCAACTTCTTCCCCACCCACCTGACCTGAATTCAAGAATGTTTAAAAGGTTGATTAGAACATAAAAAACAAAACAAAACCCACAAACAGAAAAGTTCAAAACAACAACTTGTCTCAATTTAAAACTGAAGATTGAGTGTTTTTGTTTTAATCAGACTGAAAAAAAAAACAAAAGATTGTCATGTTTCAAAAACAAATGTTTTCAAGAAATTCAAAGGTTGATTAGAACATAATTAAAAAAAAAAAACAAAACAAAACCCAAAAACAGGAAAGCAGTTATGTTCTGTAATATATAAAACCAAAACTTTTTCACAGAAGAGTTGTTCCCAAACGAAGACTAGTCTAGCTAGATCGTAACATGCACACTGTAAAAGGGTAATCTTCCATATTTGAGGTTAGGTGTCCAAAAAGATTGAAACTTTATCAAGAGGGCAAAACAATCAAAGACCTGACTGATCGGTAGTGGCTTTGACGGGTAATAAGAAAAGTCTTCGTCTGAGAGAAATAGATCGTCGAGGGCTGAACTGAGCAGAGTGTGTCCTCGAAGGAGGAGAAGAACAAGTGGTGGTGGATTTGCGAGAAACTGGAGAGTGGAATCGAGGGATTGTTAGAGTAAACGCCATCTTACTACACATGTTTCTTTTCCTCTTCCCGGGAGAGAGACGATCGAGATTGTTCTTTCTTGTGGTTTCCGGAGAAAGGAAAAAAAAAAAAAGTTGGGGGCTTCGGGTCTGTGGTTGAGAATTGAGATTGTGATGGAAGTGTAATGATATTTTCGTAACGTTTTGTGTGTGATAATTGGAGGGAGAAAGAGAAGTAGATAAGGAAAGCTAGATCGTGTGGCAATAAAGAGTTCCACGTCAGCACTGAATATCTAGTTATTCTGATTGCGCATGGATTGCGTTTGAAAACTGTTTTTTTCTTCTCTTGAATGGAAAGAAGAAAGAAAAAAAAAGATCTCATGGAAGGATGGAAGAAAAATTCTGCATGATAAAACATATATCAAATTTTTGGAAGCTAGATGGTTTAAGGATTTTTATGTTCCATTTGCAAAGAAAAAACAATTTTTGTAAATTATAGAATGCAAGCTTTTTGCAGATTTCATTGTGCTATAGATAAAACCGTTTGTTGTGGTTATGTGCTGCGGATAGAACATATTTATCGAGGATGTATATTCAGAACTATTCGTCGATCTAAGTATTATGAAGAAATCTACATTGTGGAATCGATAATCGTGAAACTATTCATCATGTTCACATATACTATACGATTTTGGTGAGAAAACTCAATATTCGTGAAACCGGTCAAAACCGTAAAAATTCAATTTTGTGATTTTGGCGAAAAAACTCAATATTCGATTTTGGCAAAAAAACTTATTTTTCTTATGTTTTGGCGGAAAAACTCTATTTTTTTTGTTTTGACGAGAAAAATGAGTTTCGATTTTTTCCATCTATATCTATATGATCATATTTTGAGTTGTTAAAACATGTAAATTTTGGTTAAAATTGATATATAAACATTTGTTAATCACTTAATCTGCATGAAATTAAATGGGCTAATTTTAGTATCAACCCTAATTTAACCCTAACTTTTTATCAAAATATCTTTAAAATAAGGATGGATTAAAATAGGGCTAGATTTATACTAAACAAAAGAGGGTTAGCACCTTGGCTCTGGATTTAACATCACTACAGAGAGGACTGAGAGTTTGTTACAGAGTGAAAGTATTACGATATCGAGATTCTAACACAGCTCTATTTCACACTCACGGGTCTGCCATTACATTGGAGAAACTAGCAACGATCTTTGTTGTGTCCATTCCAGGGTTCATAGAAGAAGAAACTAAGAAATCTGAACTTTCTTAAGCCATCCTAATCTATTCCACAGTCGTGAAAACTTCTCTGTGTCAATTTGGCGGAATTCAACCTTGAATCTTAGGCTCCACACATCATCAGGCAAGCTTGCGAGGTTCCGGCACTCTGTAAGTCTCAGTTCTTCAAGAGCAGTCAGATATGAAACAGAGGAATGTAACTCTTTAATGGCCGTCCTGCTTAAATCAAGAGACTTTAAGCATTTCATCTTTCTAGACAAGCCAGGAAACCGCTCAAGGCTTGAGCAGCCTGAGAGATTTAGTGTTTCAAGATGCTTCAACTTGCAGATGCTGGTTGGAAGATTCACGAGGTGTTTGCTGTTTTCCAGGTCTAGTATCTCAAGCAATACCAGGTTCTTGATCGATGGCGGTATTTCTTGTATAATAGTCCCACCCATGTAGAGTTGTTTCACATTTGGTGAAATCTCTGGAAAATTCATTAGCTTTGAGCAGCCAGAGATATTCAAAACCTCAAGAGATTCTAAAACAACCGTAGATGGTATACTTTCCAGCTTCGAGCAGTCCTTCAGATTCAGAGAAACAAGCTTTGTAAGATAACAGATAGACTGGCTGATGCTCACCAAACTGTTACAACCTTCAAGATCAAGAAGCTCGAGATTTGGCGCACTTGAAAATCTTGGGATTTTTGTTAACTGGCAGGAGTAGCTAAGTCTCATCTTTTTCAGCTTTTCCAGACTCTGCAAAAGAGACATCATCAACATCTCAGGGTTTCTCATATTTAACTGAATTGTTAGTATAGTTATCTTGAAACTTGCCTTTTTTCCTTTCCAGAGTTTCTTTGCACAGCTATTTGGCAAGTTAAGCTCTAGAAGGTTCTTTGGATCAAAACTCTGCGGCAAGGAACTCAAAGGATAGTACTCCCAATGGAGAAGCCTTAGCTTGCCTGGCAAATATTCCAGACCGTGAGGTAAAGATACTCCAACGCTGTTTATCACTTCAGAGTAATAAAACTTTAGCAGTCTAAGGTTCCGCATTTTCTCAAATATATTGGGATTTGCATCAAATTTCCTTCTCGGGATGTCCAGGAAAATACCCTCAATAGCTGATGTACCCTGAAAAAATAATGAAAAGAAGTCAGCCTCCAGAAAAAAGTTAGCCAGAAACAGACTTTAGCGCTTACAAAAAAGAGAGACCAAAGCTTGTCTTAATTGATGACTTACAGTATCATTTAAGAATACATCCATAATTTCTTCTGCATTCCACAACCTACTGCGCTTTCCTGGTTCGTTACCTGACTCCTGGCGAACAATCTCTCGACCAGTAGCCTGGATAAACCTGTGCATGTTCAGTAAGTTGTGTGATATGGTTAACAGCGACTTGTCAAACAAGTTTCTAAATCCAACATGTGCAAAGAAACCACAGCCATCGAGCAACATTGCAACGCCGTCTCTATCCATCTTTCGAAAGAAACATGCAATGTCCAAAAGTATATTCATCTCATTTTCGTCAAGTCCGTAACAGCTCCTCAATATACGTGGAATGCAGATGGGAGAGGTCTGCAGAACTTCTTGTGATAGCTGGTCAAATTCTTTTTGGAATCTGCTCTTCATATAATGAAGAACTTCTGGATTTCCATTTGCATATATGACTAGCTCAAGTGACTGTTTCCTGTAATTAGCTGATGTCATTGATGTACCATCATCAAGAAATCGCAGAGACGAGGAAATGTCTAATGGCTTGACCTCGTAGATATGATCCATTTCAGTCTGCACGAACACTCGCCTATTTCTAGAGGTTATGATTATTCTGCTTCCTCCACCCAAATATTTTAGATCCCCCAGAAAGGTTTCAATATCCTTACAATCATTTACATCATCAAGAACAACAAGAACCTTCTTACACCGAAGCTTGCTCCTCAAGAAAGACTTGTTAATGTCGAAAATCCGCAACAGTGATGCTTCGACCTCTAAGATTTTAGACAAAAATTCCTCCCTCATAGTAACCTGCCCCTTTTCTTCTACTTGTTCATGAAGGTTCTTCAGGAAGACGCAAGTTTTGTATTGGACAGAGATTCTGCGAAAGATTTTTTCAGTAATGGCTGTCTTTCCTATACCAGCCGTGCCCCATATACCTATGCCGCGAACATCTAGGGACTCAATGCGTAGTAGCGACAAGACCTCATCTACTTGCGTATCCATACCAATCATCTTCTCCTTATCATTGTCACAAAGCAACTTAGAAACATCTCTGACAATCTTACGCATAAGCTCAGACTCAGACCTGCGCCATTTAAAGACAGAGACAAACATGTCAATATAGAGAAAAAGAAAATGCTCAAATATCAAAATTAGTTATACAACTTGATAATTGTAGACTAGTAAAAATTCCTTAGGAAAAGGTTCATTGCACTTTCGTGAGAACTCGTTCAACACAAAATACAGACCATAAAGAACATACTCCTACCCTCCTTTTTCCAAATCGAAATCCCTTCATTCTACCTTATCAAAGACTCACAAGGTTAAGAAACCAGAGATTACGTACATGGCTATTACTATTTCGTCGGGCTCCTGAGCTACTTTTTGCAAAACATTCCACCACATTCTTTTCTGGTATTGGAAGGAAAATCTCTCAAGTTTCTTCCTTTCATCGATCGAATGACGTAGTGTCAGTCTGTAAAAAATCTGAGAAGCCTGTACCTCCTTCTTTAGAAGGCGTTCACTAAATTCAAGGAGGCCATAAGAATCACACTTATAGTTTAAGAATGTGATCATAACCCTACATTTTGGAACTACGTCCACTGGTTTGGATAGGGAAGCTCGTGCGACTGAAATCTCTTTCTGGCAGAGGGCAGCATGGAGATGGCTGATGAAACCATTGCTCATCTCTGATTCATCGTATCTGATGACGACATCATACTTGTCGAGTGAAACACATGGTGGGTCTGTGGGACGAATTTGATATATATCAGAGTCATCACTTCCAAATGCTGAAAACTCTGGTGCTAGACAGTTGCTCTGCCACAATGTATTATGATCCAGAGAGTCCGATCTATACACAGGGACAAACAATTCAACATTTTTATAAGCTTCAGGCTTCATATGGTTAATAAGTTCCTGAAAACACACACGGACAACAGTGAGGCTAAATCCATGTGGAGTGAATTATGATTTAATAAGCAAAATCCATGATGAGGATTGACGGACCTTTTGGTTGGAAGTCAACTGATGGCAGTTTAGTGAGGTGACTCCATCGAACGACACTTGTACTAACTCGTAAAAAGAGTTGAACAGAAGAAATACTCCCTGGTCTTTCACTTCGTAGGCATAAAACTTGTCGCCATCCAACACGCAATGCATTGCATGGGATACAATCGTGTCCAGAGTTTCCTTTGACAGACATTCCTCAAGTATCTGTAAGTGTATCCAACAGAACAGGAACTTGTAAAGTTCCGTTTTTAAAAAATAATGAACACAGAACAACTCGAACATCTCCTAAGGCGAAGTCTAAAACCATGTTAAAATAACCTTTTCTAACGAGAAGGGAACTTATGATCACTTAACTATGCTACATAAAAAATTGTGATTTTGAGTCTCCTTCCTACTAATAAAGTGACTTATACCTGGTGTAAGGCGTCTGGATCTATTGCAATACGACGGCGAATGTCTTTGACGGTATGAATATCGTCTTCCGCCAAAAGCGATGCTTCAACCCCGTTTTTTGGGATTCCCTCCAGCCTCCAGACCTCACTCTGCGGATAGGGAGGATAATGCTTTTCAAACCCATAAACTGCTACAGTATCAATATTTTCCCTTGGATGGTATCGACATACAAAGGCTTCACTTCTCGCCTCCAAAAATCCTCCCTTGATCGGTTTAGCCCCTAATCGGTACTTTTGGCTCACCAACCCGCTTGAGGCGTCGGTGAAAGATACATCTTCGATCACTCCGACCCCGTCCTTAAGCGTCAGGATCAGATCTCCGGTAAGTAACAGTCGTTTATCTTCCCGCGGCATGACAATCTTCCGATTGAACTCTTCCAAGGTCCAGCTTCCCGCCGTGAACCCCGCGTCCAGCGCCACGATCTCAATCTGAGAGGACGATAGCGGGCCCGAAGTAACTCTCCTGTCCGTGGCTACTTTGACGAGCTCAACTGCCAACGAAGAACCGTCTTTAGCCTTGATATTAGAATACGTGAATACAACCGGCCGCGGCGAGTTTATGAAACGAAGCTTGAACTCCAGACGTCTACGACGGCGTGATAATCGAGGACTTTGAAAGTCCTCCCATGACGGCGATTCGGTTAGGGTACGCGGTTTTTTTAATTCCGGGGTGTCACTGAGAGATGAAGAGCTAAGACTAGCGTTCTGGACTCTCAGATCCTTCTTTATTTGATCGGCGGCTGATTTTCCACCGGCCGGATTTTCCGATGTTTCCATTATTGTTCGGAGCTATCAATATCTTTTTACTCTTTCATTCGTTTTAGGGGAAAAAAAAAAGTTGTTTGCAACTTGGAAATGATTATGGAGAAAATTGAACACACTTTACTAGTAAATGCAATTAAATATTTCTTCCATTTTTTTTTGCAATAAATTTTCAACATTTAATAATGATAAATTATGAATTTATGAGGTGTTTAAAAATAAAATAATTAAATTCATTACAGAGTTGACAAAAAAACTGAATCCAATCTGAAAAATCTGAACCAAAACTGATAAATTTTCTGATAAACTAAAGTTCTGAGTCGGGTTCATAATCAAATTCAACTTAAATTTTTAAAAAAGTGTTATTGGTTTATATATTTTAATTAATTTAAAAATTTATATAATATTTATAAATTCAAGTAAAATATGCAAATTTTGAGGTTTTCTCTCGGATTGAATAACAACTTTTTCCTTCAATCCGAGTAAACATTGGTCGACCAAAAAAATTTCGGAAGTAAACAAATCGACTCTTATCGACCAGAGCTGGACAAAAGTTACATCTCACCCTCTCTCTCTCTCTCACCCATGGAGATGGAGTCTCTTCCTGCTTCCTCCTCCTCTGCAGAGTTCGATGTGTTCCTTAGTTTCAGAGGCGCTGACACACGCAACAACTTCACCGGCCATCTCCAAGATAAGCTCCTTGGGAAGGGGATCGACTCCTTCATCGACGACAGGCTCCGCCGAGGGGATGATATCACTGCGCTTTTCGACAGAATCGAGCAATCCAAGATTGCAATCGTCGTCTTCTCCGAAAACTACGCCAATTCCGTGTGGTGCCTCCGGGAGCTTGTGAAGATCCTCCAGTGCAGGGACAGAAACCAACAGCTGGTCATACCAATCTTATACAAAATTGACAAATCCAAGCTAAAAAATGTACGAAAAACGCGTTTTACAGGAGTCACGGAAGACGAGATTGTATCGTGGGAAGCTGCAATCTCCACAGCAGTCGACATATCCGGCTATGTAGTGGATCGCTATAGGTATACTATCTGATTTCCTCTAATACTTTTATCACATCCATTGGTTGATTAAATCAAGCTTTATTATATTCATGGTTTTACAGCACATCCGAGGCCAAACTTGTGAATGATATTGCTTTTGACACGTTCAAGAAGTTGAATGATTTGGCTCCCATTGGGAACACTGGCCTTGTAGGAATCGAATCCCGACTGAAGACTCTTGAAAAGCTTTTATCATGCCATGAGTTGGACTATGTTCATGTCATAGGCATTATTGGAATGGGTGGGATTGGTAAAACTACTCTTGCTGATTGCTTGTATGAACGAATGCGAGGCATGTTTGACGGTTGCTGCTTTCTTGCAAACATCCGTGAAAATTCAGGTAGAAGTGGGATAGAATCTTTGCAGAAGGAACTCTTCTCTACTTTACTAGATGATAGATATCTGAAGACCGGAGCTCCTGCAAGTGCACATCAGAGATTTCATCGCCGGCTTAAGAGCAAGAGGCTGCTTATTGTGCTTGATGATGTGAATGACGAGAAGCAGATAAAATATCTTATGGGGCACTGCAAATGGTATCAAGGAGGTAGTAGAATTATCATAACTACTAGAGACAGTAAATTGATCAAGGGGCAAAAGTATGTGCTCCCAAAACTGAATGATAGAGAAGCCTTGAAGCTCTTTTGCTTGAATGCGTTTGCTGGCTCCTGCCCTCTGAAAGAGTTTGAGGGTTTGACAAATATGTTTCTGGATTATGCTAGAGGCCACCCTTTAGCTCTTAAGGTTTTAGGATCTGATCTTCGCGATATGAACAAACTCTTCTGGGAAGCTAAGTTGGATTTACTGAAAAGTAAATCACATGGAGATATCTATGAAGTTCTGGAAACAAGCTATGAGGAGCTTAGCAATGATCAGAAGGATATTTTTTTGGATATTGCATGTTTCTTCAGATCGGAGAAGGTGGATTACGTAACAAGCCTTCTGAGTAGTCGTGGTGTGGATGTGTCAAGCCTGATACAAGATCTCGTTGACAAATGTCTCATCACTCGGTCTGATAATCGCATCGAGATGCATGACATGTTGCAGACCATGGGAAAGGAGATTAGTTTTAAACCGGAACCAATAGGAATAAGAGACGTTAGGTGGCTATCAAAACATCGCCCGCAGCACCACTGGCATCTCAGACTATGGGACAGTGAAGATATTTGTGACATGCTAACCAAAGGCTTGGTAACGGCATATCCTTGGTGATATTATATTTGTTTACAGCTTGATGTTATACTTTAATATCATGCTTTGATTGACAGGGAACTGAGAAGATTAGAGGGATTTTCCTCGACACTTCAAAACGGGGAAAATTGCGTCTACGTCCCGACGCTTTCAAAGGGATGTACAATCTCAAATACCTGAAAATTTATGATTCTCGTTGCTCTCGTGGTTGTGAAGCTGTATTTAAACTCCATTTTAAGGGGCTTGATTTCCTTCCTGATGAGCTTGCATATCTACACTGGCATGGATTCCCGCTACAGCGTTTCCCTCTTGACTTCGACCCCAAGAACCTTGTAGACCTTAAGTTACCACATAGTGAATTAGAAGAAATTTGGGGTGATGATAAGGTATATACGATGTGTTGTTTGAACAGTCATAAGCATTTGCATTGACGTATTGACTTGTGGTTGGATCTTGCCTTACAGGTTGCTGGAATGCTCAAATGGGTTGACCTCAGTCATTCCTCCAATTTATGCCGGCTTTTGGGTTTGGCTAAAGCTCATAATCTTGAAAGATTGAACTTAGAAGGATGTACAAGTTTGAAAATGTTACCATCATCGATTAATTGTTTGGAGAAGCTTGTCTACCTCAATCTCAGGGAATGCACAAGCCTTAAGAGCCTTCCAGAAGAAACCAAATCTCAATCCTTACAAACTCTTATTCTCAGTGGCTGCTCCAGCTTAAAGAAATTCCCACTGATCTCAGAAAGTATTGAAGTTCTACTTTTAGATGGCACAGCTATAAAGAGTCTTCCCGACTCCATTGAGACTTCAAGTAAACTTGCTTCCCTAAATCTGAAGAATTGCAAAAGGTTGAAGCATCTTTCTTCTAATCTTTACAAGCTGAAATGTCTACAAGAGCTGATTTTGTCAGGCTGCTCGCAACTAGAGGTTTTCCCAGAAATCAAGGAAGACATGGAATCTTTGGAGATTTTGCTTCTGGATGATACATCCATCACTGAGATGCCAAATATGAAGCATTTAAGCAATATCAAAACATTTTCATTATGTGGAACAAACTGTGAAGTTTCTGTCCGTGTGCTCTTCTTGTCACCTCCATTGGGATGCTCTCGGTTAACAGATCTTTACCTTTCGAGATGCAGTCTCTACCGAATCCCAAATATTAGTGGTAATGGCCTATCCTCTTTACAGTCTTTATGCTTAAGCGGAAACAGTATCGAGAACCTGCCAGAGAGCTTCAACCAACTTCACAATCTAAAATGGTTCGACTTAAAGTACTGCAAAAATCTCAAGTCTCTACCAGTCCTTCCACAGAACCTGCAATATCTGGATGCACATGAGTGCGAGTCACTTGAAACTTTAGCAAACCCATTGACGCCTTTGACGGTTAGAGAGAGGATCCATTCTATGTTCATGTTTAGCAACTGTTACAAACTGAACCAAGACGCACAAGAGAGTCTCGTGGGCCATGCTCGCATCAAAAGTCAGTTGATGGCTAATGCATCTGTTAAGCGTTATTATCGGGTATTGACTCTTTATTATTACTTCCCCACTTTCACCAAAATTAGAACAGATTCTTATCCTTCGTCTTTTGCAGGGATTCATCCCAGAGCCTCTGGTTGGAGTCTGTTTTCCGGCAACTGAAATACCAAGCTGGTTCTTCTACCAAAGACTAGGACGTTCACTAGACATCTCATTGCCTCCGCACTGGTGTGACACTAACTTTGTTGGACTTGCCTTCTCAGTGGTTGTCTCATTCAAAGAATATGAAGACTGTGCCAAACGTTTCTCGGTTAAATTTTCTGGCAAATTCGAGGATCAAGACGGTTCATTTACACGATTTAATTTTACTCTCGCCGGCTGGAACGAACCATGTGGAACACTTCGCCATGAACCTAGAAAGCTTACTTCTGACCACGTTTTTATGGGATACAATAGTTGCTTCCAGGTCAAGAAGCTCCATGGAGAGAGTAACAGTTGCTGTTACACAAAGGCTTCGTTCAAATTCTATGCAACGGATGATGAAAAGAAGAAGAAGCTTGAGATGTGTGAGGTGATAAAATGTGGGATGAGTTTAGTGTATGTTCCAGAAGATGATGAAGAGTGTATGTTGTTGAAGAAGACAAATCTGGTTCAGTTGAGTTGGAAGACCGAACCAAGCTGTTCCAACGGTTCTGATGATGTCAACATCATGGATGATCTTAGACCCAAGAGGGGACGATGCCAGGTTGGTGGTGGTGATGAAGAACCATATCATAAGAGAACGAAGTAGGAGCATTTTGGTGTGATAAATTTTATATTTTTATTTGTTATATAATTATTAACTACACCTCGACTCATGAAGGTATTTTTCATTTAATTTTTTTTTAAAAATAATTGTATTAACTATATTTTATTTGAATAATGTTTATGATTATTTGTACGGGTATTTTCTATATATGTATACTTTTGGTTTTATAAAAAAACTTTTTAAATATATTTTTCATATTTTGATATTATATATAGTGTAATCATATAACAGTAGTGTTCATATGTTTTGTTCAATCCAATATTATTAAGACACATTGAAATAATTAATTCAGAAACAAATTTTTCTACTTGATGTATTATGCCGATCTTCTGCCTCTAGTTTTTGGTTTTTGATTTGTAACTTCCGGATTATATATCCTTTTTGCCTCTGGGTTAAAAAGAAATAAATTCTGAGAAAAAATAATAATCGTTTCATGATATGGTTAGATCTTTAGCAAAAAATGATATGGTTAGACCTAGCTTACCTAAATCTCGTCTAAGGCTACATATAAAATAGGTTTTAAAATTTTAGAAGTGGAATCCGATTAGAAACATTTTTAACTAATAGGCATGTATCTTAAATTAGGGTCTTTACACCAACATGTTATATATCTCCTCTTAAAATCAATAAAACATTACTTTGATCTTTTTGATTGCATTGCTTCATATTTTTGTAATATCACAGAGAACTTACATTATTTTACTTTACATTTTGGTGTGTGTCTGAACCGAACCAACCGAACCAAAACGAACCAAATTTTTTGGTTTTTGATTTGGTCACAGTTTTGAGTTCGGTTTAGTTCAGTAGAGTTTTAAAAAATAATTTGGTTTTCGGTTTGGTTTTTGATTTTTTTAAAAAAACAGTTAATAAACTAAAAACTGAATCGAATTTAACCAAAACATCCCATTTTTAAGAATATTATACTGAAATTAAGCGAAAACAAAAAAAATGGTTATTTTCGAAAATAAAAGTAAAAACTAAAATTAATCGATAACCGAACTGAAATGTAACTCGGTTAATTTTGGCATTGTTTTCAAAATTTTGGTTAACCAAAAACTGAAAATTCGGTTTAAACAGAAATTGCAGGGCTAAAAAAACAGTAACGGATTGTCTATCTCAGTTATATAACTCCATCGCTTGCGTGAAGATGGGCGATACTGTAGTCTTGAGTCTCGACTAATCCTGTGAATTTTTTCTTGATGTGTTGTTTGCTCAAGAATAAAATTTGTCTAATCAAAAGTTCAAAACCAATATTTGAAAGAAAAAGGTGAATAAAACCACTGCTTTTGAGACTATAGGTTGGTGTGGCATACGCACGTGCGTATCATCAATATATAAATAAATTACACACCTGTGTATAACGAAACATGTGTTGTTTATAGAGGTTGGTAATTTGGTACTTATTTTTCTTTTTGTAAAAATGGGAATTTGGTACTTGGCGCTTTATAATGCTAAATGTCTAAACATAGATAGAGAAGATCCAACAAAACACTGCGTTTTGTTTTCACGTTTTGGTTATTCTGAAAAATGGGCGTGATTACTCCTATTGAGTCTCTGTTATTAAAGTCTCAGCATCGTCTTCTTCAACCTCGAGATCATTCCTACCCAGTGGTTTTTCACAACACTCGGAGAATTACAAATTTCACGCGCAACAGCTTCTCACCTTTTTCTCTAGGTTTTTTTCTTTCTCCTTTGTTTAAACATGATTTAAAAGCTGTTTTTCTTTTAATGAAAAGTGGTCAGTTTTCAATGTGTATAAGTCTTCAGTTCTTGTTTTTGATGAGATTAATTCTTGTTCAGGATCATCATCTGTAGATTTTCCATTACGCAGTGATCCGATTTCGCAAAGTAAGTACATACATTATAGGAAGAAATTTTGTATTTGTTTACTTTTGGAGTGAGGCGATTTAATCTTTGAATGTGTTTAATTCTGGTTTTTGCCTTGTTCTACAATCCAAAGATGATAGGTCGAGTTATCCTTGGCGGAGACATGTCTCAGAATCTGACACAAATGAGGTAAAATACAATCATCAAGATCCTGGTCTTTTTTGCTTCCTTGGCAAGTAACAATTGTGTTTGGTTTCAGATCTATAATAAGAAAGTTTCTATAATGGAAACATTAAAGCAAGCCAACTCTTTTATTCCTCATGTGATTCTCTCAAGTACAATTTTAGCTCTTCTCCATCCACCTTCTTTCACATGGTTCAAGCCAAGGTTCGAATGATCAAACCTAATTATAACTTTATTAGACATTATAATCTCTAATTACTATTTATCCTTCTTTAGGTACTTTGTCCCTGGCCTAGGGTTCATGATGTTTGCTGTTGGAATCAACTCTAATGAACGAGACTTTCTTGAAGCTCTCAAAAGACCAGACGCTATTTTCGCTGGTTACATCGGACAGTACTTGATAAAACCTCTTTTAGGTTACATCTTCGGTCTAATCGCTGTCTCTCTTTTCAATCTACCGACTCCTATAGGGGCTGGAATCATGTTGGTCTCATGTGTTAGTGGAGCTCAGCTATCGAACTACACAACTTTCTTGACAGATCCTTCACTCGCGCCGCTTAGTATTGTCATGACATCGATCTCAACCGCTACAGCGGCAGTCGTTACACCCATACTTTCTCTCTTACTCATTGGTAAAAAGCTTCCCGTTGACGTGATTGGGATGATCTCTAGCATTCTCCAAGTTGTGGTTACACCAATTGCCGCAGGACTACTTCTAAACCGGTAAGGACATTACATATGGGTCGGATCAATACATAGCCATAGCCTCAGTGATTTTTCTAAAACCAAAAGTCATATTGATGAATTTAGATAAGATCAGTTTATCTTGATTAAATACACTCAATGTACTTACTGGCTATTAAAAACTAAAGTTACATGAGAAATGTGACCGCAGGTTATTGCCAAGGTTGTCTAATGCAATCAAACCATTTCTCCCGGCGTTAACGCTAATCGATATGGCTTGTTGCATCGGAGCACCCCTCGCGTTGAACATAGATTCAATCTTGTCTCCGTTTGGCGCAACCATTTTATTCCTCGTCATTATGTTTCATCTCTTGGCTTTCGTCGCTGGTTACATTTTCACTGGTTTCTTCTTCAGCAAGGCACCTGATGTAAAAGCCCTACAAAGAACATTATCCTATGAAACAGGAATGCAAAGTAGTCTTCTCGCTCTGGCCCTCGCCACAAAGTTCTTTCAAGATCCTCTCGTTGGAGTGCCTCCCGCAATCTCCGTGAGTTCGCAAACGACCTCGTTTTGCCATATATCTCTGCCTTTAGTTCTTAACAATTTTTTTCATTCTAACTGGAGACAATTTGTTATTTTTTGTAGACGGTGGTTATGTCTTTGATGGGTGTCTCGCTTGTTACGATATGGAAAAACAGAAAGGAGTAGTGATATGAGCTCATTTAAGGGGTTTTCCTTTTAAATGTAAGCCAAAACAGAGTCGATAAACCAGAGAATAATACGAATGTATGAATGTTTATACACCCTTCATGTGTAAGACTTGTGGTATCAAGTTGAGACTTTCATAGGTCAAATATATTAAGAATGCAATTGTGTTCATGCGAAAACGGATACTGAACTTGAGAGTACATTATAGTTAATTAAGCTTTTTAAGCATTTTAGATCCAAATCTCTTTATTGAGTACAACAACCAAGCAAGAAAATATAACAACTTCTTGGTCTCATTATCTTTGTCTATTTGATGCATTAATTACATTTTTTCATTTTGTGATACTAATGGAAAACATCTTGCATTACTATATTTTTTAAGTAATTAAACCACATGATTTTCATTCATGCATGTATTTCTATTGCGCAATGTGCATAAACATATTGTCTAATTTCCATTGAGTTGGATTATAGCATGCATTCAGTTCTGTATTGTGAGCATCTTATTTCAGGTCTTCAGGGCATCTCCAACCCTAATCTATTTTGGACTCAAAACTTAATTTTGGAGTAAAATCTTCTCCAACCCCACTCTATATTCAACTCCAAAATGGAGTAATGGCTAGGGTTACTCCATTTATGGAGTAATCTTACCCATTACTCCATTTTGGAGTTGAACTTTTTCTATTTATGAAATAGTTCTTTTAATCTTTAATGTTGTTATTTCATACCTAAAATAATATAGTAACATGAAAAAATATAATACTCCGTAAAAGATTATTTAATAGTTTACATAAAATATGGATAAACTCATAAAAGTCAAAACTAAAAATAAATAATGTAAAATAAATATAATATAATATAAATAAGTGATTTAATAATTCGATAAATTGTTTTCGAAACTACCAAAAATCGATGAAGTATTATTCAAACGGAATATGTGAGTTTTTGAAACTTGTGGGTCAAAATTTTTGATAATATTTGTACTTGTTGAACTTGATATATGCACAAACAATGGGACCCAATGCATAATTTAAATTACAAAACAAAATTTTGTTTTTTCTTTATGTTCTTTTAATGCATATAAATATTTTTGAATTAGAATAATTGCATATGATAAAATCTGCACGAATTGTAAATAGAAGATAATCTCTAGTTGTATTTTTAATGATAAATATTTAATTTAAATAAAATGTATTATTATAGAAATTTTGTAAACATAAAATTGTTGGATTAATTGTTAATTTTTTATAAGTTGAAAGTATTACTAACAATTATTAACTAAATAAAAAAAGAAATATTCTTTTTTGGAGTAAAAAATTGAGTAATATATTGGAGTAAAACTCAACTCCATTTTGGAGTTACACCATTTTAGAATAAAATTTGGAGTAATACATTGGAGATGCTCTTAGGCTTCATAAATCCCTTCGTCATTTGCTTCATCATTAAAATATAACCTTCTTTCTCGGTTTTTATAAAAAGAAAAAAGAAAGAGGTCAAAGGGAAAGAAAATGAGCAGGATTTTTTATTCTTTCTTTCACTTAGCCAATAATATTTTTCAAACAATATTTGATATAATCAAATTCACCTTGCATAAAATAAAGAAACAAAATAGTTATCTAAGATTGGTTTTACATTTATATGGTTGTGAACAAAAACAGTAAAACGTTATAACTTTGGAAAGTTAAAGCGGTACATTAATTTTATAGAGTTTTAGTTTGATATTCGGAAATACTCCTTTATTCAGTACTAAACCATTTATAACAGTTATCTTTATTTTGCTAAATTATTCATTAACTCCATGGTATAGGACATTTGCCATCGGCATTGCATTCTTTATCGGTTTTCTTACAAGGACGAAGTGGATCAATCACACAGCACCAACACTCCTCTTCTCCACAACGGTCACGGACACACTTTTCAAAAATGAAGTTGCTTGAACTCTTTATTTCACCCACATCCAACTGCCTGCCTACACATTTGAAACCACACAAATTTGCCAAGCATTGACAATGACAAAATAAATTAAAGAGACAATTGTTATAGAAAAAAGAAGAAATCTATCCATACATCGACCTATGGCAAAGAGGGAGACCATGAGGATGCATACGAAAGTTGTCTTTGAAATCATTTTTTTTCTTAGATGATTATATGATGAATTTATCTATTTAATTATCTTATTTTAATCCAGCATGTGATTTATTCATCAGCAATTCACCATATATATATAGTGTTAGACTGGATCCGAATATCTTCTTGCATTTATTGATCATTTTAAAGAGGTCCAATATATTATAATCAGATAAGAAAGAAAAAGGTAACATATCTAGTGTCATTCAATGTTAGTCATTTGAGATTAGTCAAGCGTCATATATATCATCTATATTTATTTTTTTGAAAATCAACATAAGAACATAACTAACGAAAAAGAAAAATATGCCATAAATAATGCAAGATTCTTAAAGCATTCAAGATTTTCAAATATTAATGATATATAGATTTAAAACACACAGAAATTTTCAGAATCAAAGTTATAGAATCAAACTAAAGTTTTTTTGGGGATGTTAGCTGGTTCTCAATTTTACTACTTGCACTAAATCATGAACTAAAGTCAATTCAATTTGTTTTGGGTATTAATTATTAAATGGTTCCCAATCTTGAATAATATTTCTACCGAACTTGTACTTGTCAAAGTTGTTAACTTGTTACTAATAAGCTTACATGAAAAATGCTTGTTTAATAAACAGTTGTAGGTCATGAAGAAGAAATAAGACTGTCTAGCTCAGCTGGTAGAGGGTAAAGATCGAACTTCACGGTGGGCGTTTCATCTTTTTCTCTATTAGAGAATACAAAAAAATTTTCAAACAAAATATATTTATTTACATAAGGAGGACAGTCTGGCCATTTTATTCCAAAAACCAAAAACCAAAATCGATACCAACAATAAGTTTGTCTAAACCGACAGAGAAGCCTCTTCCAAAGCAAAACAAGAGACTAAATGTCGATATCATCCAGTGAAATCTCCTCTTCTTCATTCATTTGTTTCATTTTCTGTACATAACATAAACACATTCTTAGTCAATAATCTGGAGACAAAAGAAGAGACCTTTTGGGTATACAAAAATCCAAAGAGAGCAAAGATTACATACCGTGAGGAAAGTGTGGGGGTCAAGGAAGCTGGAGGAGCCTAAAATAATTTCTCTGTCAAGCTTCTCTGTAAGCTTGTGGCAAGCCCTTAACTGCACCAACCCAAAATTGTATACTAACTAAATTTTTGGTTAACCAATTGATGATTTCAGTCCGGTTTAATACTATTAACAGTACCTCAGATCTCGTTGCTCCTCCTACTATGAAGACAAAAATTCTTTGTCCCTTTTTCTTGATACAGCTCGATGCTCGTCCTAGAACTGAGTCACTGAAACATAAAGTGTGATTCAAGTCAATATTGATAACACCGTATCATCAGCAGGGTGGTCATATGCAAAGCCAAAAAAAAACACTCGCCTCTGAGCTCTGACCCTCAAATTTTTTGAAAAGAAATTATATAGAAATCCAAATTTGTAAGAAAAAAAAAATTATTGAAAGCTTTACTAAATTGTCTACAGTTCCGAAAATCTTAGTGCCGGTTAAATAACATCCTTATTATCTTTGTATGAGTATGGCCAACTTTTGTTTCTGTCAAGCAGTTTATAGAGTTTCAAGGTTTGATATCAACTGGTAATAGATTCAAGCTCTCAGAATACTAATTGAAAAAAAATAGGAATGGAGTTACCTGAAATATCCATCGTCAGAAAGATGGCGTCTTGCCCAACTTGGTGTTCGTCTTGAATGAGGCAACACCGGACTCGCTGATGGAGATTGAGAGCTAGAGTAGAAGGTTGGTCTTGGTTCATTCATACAAGGGTAATCTTGTTTTGGCAAATGGCCTTTGTTAAGTTTCTCAACGAGTTCCTGAAAACATAATACCCACACACCAAAGTATATTACCGGTTCTGTCTGAATACAAAAAAATGTACAAGGTAAAGAAAGACCTCTATGATTGGATAAAAACGAGATAGCATCCATGTTTGAGTGTCACCAACACGGTCTCTCCGAGCAGCTCGCTTCGTCTGAGTCACATGGATCAGAAAATTCCAGTTATTAGATTATTTAGGTAAAAAAATCTCACTCTTAAGACACTATGATAAATACAAGAATGAGGTAGAATACGTACCTTAAGAACATCAAACTTGAGAGGGAAAGATCCAGTTGTGCTACTTTTACACTCTGTATGTACTGGTCCAAGTAATCTCAAATTGTTCACAGCTACTACATCATCCCCCGACAATTTTGCTAGCTGAAACATTAAATTAAAGATGTAGAAAAGATCAGAAATGATAGACTAATCACCAAAGTGTATTACCTCCATCATCTTACGTCCCTTTTCACCTGCAAACTTCTTAGGGTAGATTTCCGCAAAAATCATCATTAACCGTAGCTTGCTTTCTTGGTTTATATCCTGTAAATATTAATTTAATTTCAGCACAACAATCGTCTCATTTTCTGAAAATGAAATAAAAAAAAAGCAGAGCATCTCACATTGTTGGTGCTTAAGAATTTGATGACGTCTTTTCTTCCAGCATCCCCAAAAACAAGGTCCTGCTCTAGTTGCCCGAGTTCTCTTAGACCTTGTTCCATTATAGTCCTGTTAATTGTTCTAGCAATCTGCAGTGACATTAACCATATTTATTTTATAAAAAAAATACTTAATCTAACTTTCTTGCATGGTTTAGGTCATAAGCTTTAAACTGACATCGACATGAAGAGAGAGCTTATCAATTTGCTCACTGTACTGAGGCAAAGCGTGAACCATCTTCTGCAAGTCTTTTGACGAAAGGTCACCAAAGTCTCTGAATACAAGAAGTCAATACATTAATAAGAAAAGTTATAATGGTTCACTTTAAACGAGACTAAAAAGTTCAAACCGGTAACTACTTTGAACTCTGTTTCAGTTGCGCGGCTTTGTTCTTCGACACGAAGTTTGTCATCTTCTCATGCAATCTTTCACTTGCCTGAACACAAATATAGCATTTATTTCAAATAAACTCACATAACCGCCATGTTAAATCTTTAAAAATGAAGTAGATGAGGTGAGATATACATCTGCAATGTGAACATCACGAAGCTCCACCCAAATGGGATCTTCTTCATCTAAAAGAACCTCTTTCTTCTCAGTATTATCACCAGTTTTACTAGGAACCTATACACTAAGAAATAAAAGGCAAAATTACCATATGCTGTAATGATAAACTACAACCAATATGTTAAAATATTTGAACGCAAAACCATAATGTCACCTCGTGTGTGTATTTATTTCCTTCCATTTTAAGCAGATCGTGGCACATTGCATCATATGTCCATTCATGAATGAGAGGTGCGATCTAAAAATCGCAAAAAAAGTTAATCTAAATATAGTTACTATGACATATCAAGGAGAAGTGAAAGATAATAGTCTCTGTGAAAATCCATACCTGGTCTATGGATCGATCCAGGATAAGTAGTTCACATGTTTCAGTCTGAGGAAAATCTTCGATTGTCTGTTTGTATTTTGTCAGACAATTCCATACACTAGCAGCAAGCTTTGTAGGAATCAACTCTCTGTAACTTGTCATTGTTGTGGCATCAAGACCTTTGGCTCCACGGTAGCGCACAACGGGGTACTCCTATATATCAGAAGAGTTTAAAGATATAATATTTCATTTGATCAAAGAAAAGAAGATATAATATTTCATGCCAAATCAATGAACAAGCTTTTGATTGTGCCTCTTACCTTTAGTGAGGCCAAAACTGTAGCAATGCGTTTAGCTACCACATTCAAGCAAGCATCTGCTCTCTGATGGTTTTCCTCGTCGCTATAAAGGTCTTCTAGAGCATTTTCGTTATTCGTAATGAACCCCTGCAAAGACATAACACATAGGAGTTATTAAACATATTTCAATATAGAAGCAAAAATGGAAATGTAATAAATTTTCCTATTAATAATGTCAAGCTATACAATTTGCAGACTTTATGAAGTCAATTCTAAGTTTTTATAAAGCTGTATGTGAGTTTGCTTTCAAGAAAAGAAATCAATAAGTTGATAGGTCAAGCATGAAACTCATTATTAGATATAAACATTGCCAAACTTATGCCAATCTTGAGTAATAGACAGGAATAAATCAAGATTTTAAAAATGAAACCTGGCTGTCCATGCTAATGTACTCCAAGTTCATCTGCATATAAGGAACATCAAATTTACATTATCTTAACTAAGGAAAGTGAGAACAAAAGAACATGAGTGGCATATAGAAGCAACCTCTTTCAGTGCGCCAATGCGTTTCATCGCTTTCATGTCCTTCCTAATGAGAGTAACTAAGCTTCTCGAAACAGGAGAACTAAAGAAAACGAAGGCCCTAAAGCAAAAAAAAAAAAACATCAAATTAAGAAATAATTAATCATTTCGGACAAGGGCAGTTCTATAGGTAAAATAGGAATTGTTCACGTACTTCTTGTAAAGTGGTGATTGTCCAGTCATATCTGATAATAACGCATTAACACTGAAAAAAAACAACAGCTTCATAAAATCTAATTTCATTTGCTAGAAACTAATGTCAATTGTCTAGAATGGAAGAGTTTATTTACTTTGCTTCAGTTGGTTGAATAAAGTAAATGGCTTCCATGGAAGTCATAGGCTGTCTCTGTTTTGTTATTATCTCAACCACTAGAAAATGAAACCAAAAAAAAAACATAACAAAAATATTCCCACAGAAATGATAAAGAAGAAGAAAAAAACAATAATATTCTTACAAGAAATGCCTTGCTGTGTGAACTCAGACATTTTGCAGGAAGATGACAATATCTTCACAGTGAGCTCGTCCACAACAAGTACCTAAAATACACATGTTCAGGGAATCAATGGAGTGTGACGAAAACAAACAAATCCATCTAAAAGGTCAAAGATGTATATACTAGAAATCACCTTCCAAGTTGATTTCGAGCCCTCTGGTCTAAGCATTTCATATAGCAATCCTGAAATAAATAAAAAAAGTGACAAATCTACATTACAAACTTGGAAAAATATATTGATGGAGATTTTGCAAAAAATACCATTAAAACATGTGATTTATTAAGATCATTATGTTGTCCTAATTCGAAATGTACAAGACACACGCACACGATTTCTCTTTAATTAATCCAAAAACAAAGCCTAGAAACCAAACACCAGAAGCATGTAGTAAACCCGATTTCAAAACACAAAGAATTGGCAAGAGAAGCTCACTCTCTCGCGTGATCTGCCTGAAAGTCTTGTAATCTCCGCCATTTGAGGACGATCCAGAATCGGAGAATGACATGGCTTGTGAACAAAACGTTTTGGCTCGACGGAAAGGAAGAAAAATCCGGTCGAATCGGACGTAAAACTGGATACGAAATTCCGAAACAGATCTCCCAAGGACAAGAAGATCGTGGATCGAAGATGAAGAGAGGATCTCGGGTTTGCTTGGTGACGAAGGCAAACGTTGAAAGGAAAGAAACGTCGTCGGCTCCTTTAATATTTCGAACTTTGAACGTGTGTGAAAGGCACAATTAGAAAAATTGCGAAATAACTCTCACATTAGTTAAAACTTTGAGAATAAACAAAAACATCACAAAGTAGTACATTTGTTGATTCCTCCTCCTAAGTCCTACTCCTAACACATACATTCAAAATATTTCCCCCTAAATGTACCATTTCTATGTTATTATATACTGTGACAACATAACTTTAAAACTAACTCGTTGTTTTGGTCTAGTGAAAACGACACATAATAATCAGTTTTAACGTTTGAAGAATTTATTATTTTTTCGTAGCCAAAAATAAATTAGTGGGAGCTTGTAAAGGCAAAACGTTTGTATAAATTGTAAAACTCGTAATAAGCGGGGAAAATAACGACCGAAGCTTGAAAACTTGTTCAAACGAGAAAAAGTCTCTCCTTATGTCCGGTTCGGTAATTTCAACGAACACTTCCTAGGCAACCACACAACTTCCGCACTTGGACAACACGTGTCAAAAACCAGAGATCAAACATTCGCCACGTGTCACTCACGTGGCTTTTCATTGAGCGCTTTTTCTTTTAAGAACAACACTCGCAAAGCTCTTCACAATTATAATGCTTCGATTCAATCTCCGTCGTCAAATCTCCAATTTTACCGGAACCTATCGCCGGAATGTACACAGCGGTCTCGAAGATGCCGGTCCGATGGCATCCAGGCTCAAATCCCGCTCCGTGGTCCGGTTTAGCGGACCGGATACAATAAAGTTTCTCCAGGGACTGTTGACCAACGATGTACGGAGGTTCGGCGAATCTTCCGGCGAGAGAACCTCGACGATTCCTACTCCGAACATGCCTTCCGTCTCCACGCCGCCTATGTACGCGGCGCTGTTAACTCCTCAGGGGAGGTTTCTATACGATTTCTTCTTGTATAGACCGACGCGACCCGATGAAAAACTCGATCGGACAGGCTCCGGACCCGGGTCGGATCCGGGTTGTGATGGGTCGGTAGAGTTGTTTGCGGATGTTGATGTCGCTGTCCTCGATGAACTGCTGGAAACACTCAAAAAGTAAGCTTTTAAAGATTTAATTAGGTTTTAGCTCAGATCTTTGTAGAAGATGGATTCGGACCTGGGTCGTGATGGGTTGGCGTTTTATTTGCATATGAATTGCTGGAAACAATCAAAAAGTAACCTTTTAATGTTTTTCTTTCACAATTTGAAGAATCAGGTCTTAAATCTCCTTGCAAATTATCTTTCTTGTAGAAGAAGGAACCGTTTTGTTGTTTAGTTCTGAGTTTGTGGTGTGTTTGAATGTTGATAGATATCGTTTGAGGTCCAAAGTGGATATTGAGAACGTTGCAGAGGAGTTCTCGTGTTGGCAGCGTTATGGTAGGAATCTATCTGGATCTTCGTCTGTGGGTTGGGGAGGTGGTGTTGATCGTGCTGGTGAATCTACAGCTAGTGGTAATAAGTACGGATGGCAATGGTACGAGGATCCTAGATTGGACTGTCTCGGTTACAGAAGCATTTTTCCTTCTGATTCAACTCGTAAGTTTCTTGATCGAATCGAAGAAGTTTAGTTCTTGAGCTTTGGATACTGATGTTACTTTGTTTTGTGTTGCAGCGCCATTAGTTGAGGCAGATAAAGAAACAGATGAAAGCAATTACCTTTTGTGGAGATTAGAGCATGGAGTTACTGAAGGGTCAGCTGAAACCCCTAAAGGTATCATCTTTTTATTCTTTGTAACTCATTTATATTCATAATGCTGTTTGGTACCGTTTACAGGTGAAGCAATTCCTCTTGAATATAATTTTGTTGGTCTTAATGCGATAAGCTTTGACAAAGGCTGCTATGTTGGTCAAGAGCTTATAGCTCGTACGCACCACCGTGGTGTCATCCGCAAACGCCTAGTCCCGTTACGGTTCATTGATAGCGATGGAAAAGGTAAACTTTCAAACCTTCTTTGATTTATAACGATCAAGAATGAAAAAGATTGTAGTGATGGTTGTGAATGCAGAGGTAAACCAGGAGATTGCAGCTGGAGCTGAAGTGGTTGAATCAGGAACCGGCAAAAAAATAGGGGCAGTTTCAACAGCTTTGGGTAGCCGAGGAATGGGAGTGATGAGAGTAGAGGAAGCCTTTAAAGGCTCCACTGAATTGACGGTAAATGGGTCAGAGGACGTGAAGGTCGAGGCAATTAAACCGACGTGGTGGCCAGTTGAGTGGTTTCAGCAGGATCTGTCAGGGGTTGCCTCTGCGTAGTAGCTACTACATACTTTACTGGCGAGAGAAGCTGTCTTTATTTGTTAAGTGGGAGGCATCAAGCAAGTTTTGTACCTTTGTGTTGTATTCTACTGTTTAACACATAGTAAAGGTTGAAACTTTCCGGGCAAGTTTTATAGTAACTGCTACTAGTTTTGATGCACATTCTTGTCAAATTTTTCAAGTTGAGAGTCAAAAAAAGATGTGGATCTTCCAATTATCTTGACAGCAACAAGGTATTTAGTATTTAGTACAATAGAGCTGTATATCAATGGCTCTGCAACTGTCAATGACTTTACCAGTTGTACTAACATCCATCCGTGTTCGGTGTCTATCCTACGCGCGGATTATTGTGTACTATTTTTTCCGTCCAGATTATGTTTTAATATAAAACTAGATATTGACCCGTGCAACCGCACGGGTGTTTGTTTTCACTTTTCTATGCATAAATTATTGTTTTAGAACATAAGTGGTATATATTTTTAATGTTAATCATATACTTAAATATTTATATAACTATTTCAAATACAATAATTTTATAATTTACATGTTATAATTAATTAATTGTTTAAACCTTATGTATTTACCACTTCTTATTATATATTTATCTTATTGTATTTGCATTTAGTTATTAAGCAAATTAATATATTCATGAGAAAATATATTTAAAAAATATTTTGTATTTAATTTATGCTAAATTCTGATCCGTATTTCAAAACTGGATTTTTTTTTACCAATATTTTTATGCTTATTCATTTTAAATAATTTATTATTGTATATATAAAAGTGTAAGATATGTTAATTTTTAGACATGTATTATATAGTTTGTTAATTTTAAGTCGTTCTATCATCATATTATATTTTTAATAAATAGTTTATATATTTATAAATTTATCAATTGAATATAATTTTATCATATTTATTTTAGTATAATAATTATATTTTAACATGATCATGACTATAAAAGTAGATAAAATAGAATATAATTTATTTATTTTCATTTCTAAACGATAACTTAAAATACATTAAGTTATTTTTTAAATATTACACAAATTTATTAGAATTTTTAAAATATAATATATAAATATATATTATATTTAAAATGAAAATATATTATGATTAAAGTAGTTACAAAGATTTTATTTTATTAACTTTAAAGAAATACATGTTAATTTTTATACATGTATTATATAGTTTGATAATGTTAACCCATCTTACCAACATATTAGATTTTATTTTTGAACATAAATATTTTATAATTACGAAAATAAAATATATAAATATGTAAATTTAATACAATTTTATTATATTTAGCTCAATATAATAATTTTAATTTAATATGATTGATTATGATTATATAATAACTAAAATATTATAGATTTTTTTATTTTTTATTTTATATAACTGAATATATTAATGTATAATAATATTTTTTAAACTAATTTCAAAATTAGTGAAAATATTTAAATATAATTTCAAAAATGAAGATCTTGTAAAAATCTTTTTAAACAGATTTGTTAGAATTTTAAAATAAATATATTTATATTTAAAATGAAAAGATATCAAAAGATACTATGATTAAAATATTTTAAAAATTATATTTATTATTAGTTTGAATTAAAATATAGTATGAATTTCTATGAACAGGTCCATTAAGTCTATTTTTAAAAAAATCACACATGAATCAAGGTTGTGACTTCTGTTTTAATATATAAGATAGTGTTGCGATCAAAACAACCATATGATGTTCGAAAAAGTGATTGGCGATAATTTTTGTTGCTCTTTTCTATTAGTTTAATTAATGAATTTTCGCTGGATAAAGCTGAAATGTTTAGGATTGCCTTCATGTAAGTAGTTTAGTTTATATTCATCCTTCTAAAGCTTCTGATAATATACTATGTATGGTGTTTAAGTAAAATTGTGTCCTTGGTGTTGAAGTGAGCTAGCAAGTTGAAAGTGACATTAGCATCATAGTGGATTTCAAAAAGAAAAAAAAAACAATTCATGATATTCAAAGATGACAAAAACAATATAGAGCTTCTTTCAAAGAACAAAACAGGTTGTTCAAAGCGAAAGAAATAACTAATGCCATTCTACCAAGATATCACAATATTGTTCAATTAGTATGCGTTCCATCTTTTAGGAATCCTTAAATCATAATGAGTACACAACTCAAGAAGTTAAACGAATTGGTGACCGTAAGGACTTCATTAACCCATTCCATCTTACCCCAAATCTCACCTTCATGGCGCTTCTCTAATGCAATTTTCCCACACCAAATTCTCCTTTTCTCCTTTGTCTTGTATTTGGGGACCCAGATAACTAATAGTTTCCCGCCATGGTTAACAGTTTCAACAACACACCCCCATGCTAAGCTATGCTCGCTTGTATCACGCAATACTTCCATATCCGAACCCTTGACCTCCCTCCACTCTCTACTCTTGGTGTCATACCACATGCAATAACCAGAGTTCGTAAAACAAAACATTACATCCTCTATCTCACACCAACTATCGATATGTCCATAACACTCGTGCGTTTCCACAACTTCCCATGTCCCTTCTTTTGGGTCATATCCAAAATTCTCCGTAGCAGCAATTACGTATATCTGTCCTCTAAACACATTGACAAGAAACCAATCGTCACGAAACTCAGTAGCTCCATGGCCCAGCAAGCGACTCCAAGTTTGAGTTTTTATGTCTAGTACTTCCATCCAATTATCGTCTTTCCGGTCCTCTTCCATTACATATATTTTCCCATCGATATGAAATGCATACGCCTTCTCACGGGCCACCAACATGTTGGGACCTTCACGCCACGTGTGACTCCGACCATCAAAGATACAAACAAGTGAAGACGGTGGCCCCTTGTAGGGTCCACCGATTACGTAGATGTCCGAGCCAACAGCTACGGTGGAAGAGTATGGTACGTGTTTAAGATGGTGACGACCAGAGGGTACCGACACCAACGAATAGTCTTCAAGAATTTCATCCTCGTCTTCTAGGGTTTCATCGGCAGGTCTCATCCAAAGAGTAAACCATTTGGGATGTGGTATACTGAGCAAATCGTCTAAGCAAAAATAGAGGCATGGTTCGGTGGTTCCGATGTGAGATCGCGTAGTGTAGAGTTGGGGAGAAGAGAGGAGAAAGAGGAATCTCTTGGAGACAAGAGAGAGATTAGGGTAATTCCACTTGGACAGGCGGGCAAGAATGTTCTCTAAGATTTCGTCTGGGAGTGATGATAACGACAGTGGTTGCGGCTTAGTCATCGTCTCTTGCTGATTTGGTTTAGCTTCTTTGGGGATCATGGTGGTCAGAAGATGGAGTCGAAGCTTGTGCTGGTGGAGAAATAGTTCTGAATTAGGTTTAGAGTATTAACAAGACTGACGAAAAAAAAGGAAAAAAAAAGAGTATTAACTAGAATGCTTTTTCTTTCGTTTTTTATTAATAGCAAATAAGACGTGTTAAAATATAGCAAGTCAACCCATTTTTTGAACTAAACATTGTAAAAGAACTCTATAAATACATATAAAACTGTGGAATGAGTGAACGGTGGAACTAAGAATTTAGAGTTTTTTGAGACATGTTCTTGGATCGATCAAAAGTTTCTTTCGATAGCAACCAACTTTTGTTTTGATGAATTTAATCAAATCGAAATAAGGTATAAAGAAAAACCTCTTTCTATTAAATCAAACGTGTCTAACAATAAGCATTAAAACTAGCTTATATAGAAAATCTTTAGACACAAACCGTCTTTGGAAAAAGAACATAATTATTGAAACTTCCTATTTAGAGAAAACATTTAAAAAAGCCAAATCTAATAGAAAAGGTAAAAACGTAAACACCAAGTAATTAGGTTACCGCCAAAAGAGTAGAAGCTCCTGCATCATATGGGTAGCAAAGGAATGGGAGTGACGAGGGTAGAGGAAGCCCTTAAAGCATCCACTGAATTGACGGTAAACGGGTCAGAAGACGTGAAGGTCGAGACAATTAGACCGACATGGTGGCCGGCTGAGTGGTTTCAGCAGGATCAGTCAGGGGTCGCCTCTACGTAGTTACTACTCTCTTGAGGTAAAAGAAAACTTTTAACAAAATCTTGCGGCCAGAGAAGCTGTCTTTTTATCTTAGTGTGCAGGCAACAAGCAAGTTAGTAGCTTTGTGTTGTATTCCACTGTTGGTTGGGAAAATGGCTTATTCCCCTACGAACTAGTTGTTCCCGACTTTTTCACACACGAACTTTTAAACCATGCTGAAAACCACATGAACAATTTTTTTTTTTTTGAATTCCACACACAAACTATTGATTTTAATCTAATTCCTCCAAAACCGTGTTATTCAGACGTTAACTGGGTGATGACGTGGATAATCCGGTTTAGTGGCTCTTTTAATTTGGTTTGATTAAAAAGAATACGACATCGTTTTCTTCTTCTTCTTCAACTTTAGAATTGAGGACAAATCAAAATTAGACCTAAACAACCTAACTCTGAGTATTTCATTGAGAAAGAGACTCAGCTTACCTCATCCTCGTGTTTTGCCTCTTCACAGTCCCTCTGTTCTCTTTACACCACGAACCCTAATTTTGATTTGTCTCCAATTCTAAAGCTGAAGAAGAAGAAGAAAACGACGTTGTATTCTTTTTAATCAAACTAAATTAAAAGAGCCACTAAACCGGATTAGCCACGTCATCAACTGTCTGAATAACACCGTTTACGGTTTTGGGGGAATTAGATTAAAATCAATAGTTTGTGTGTGGAATTTAAAAAAAAAATTGTTGATGTGGTTTTCAACATGGTTTAAAAGTTCGTGTGTGAAAAAGCCAAGAACAACTAGTTCGTAGGGGAATAAGCTATTTTCCCGTTTAACAAATAATAAAGGTTCAAACTTTCTAGGTCGCCATGCATACTCAAATCTCGAGTTTTGTTAAAATTCTGTTCTCGATTAGTTGATGCATACTCAAATAATAAGTATTTAAGAACCGATTTCTTAACTTTTTTCTTTGTTAAAGTTAAAAACCGGTTTTTAAATTACACCAAGAACTCCACCTTTAAAAACTCCTATTAATCATGCTCTTACAAAAAAGATAAAAAGTCTAACAAACTACTTTTCTGATTATCGATAATTCCATCTATATAATCTCATCTGCTGACGTGTTATGTCGACGTGGCATCTCTCTCCTTTTCTTGCACCACCATCTTGGAAGACATTGGAAGATGTAATACGTGTAGGAACACCACGTTTCGAACTCGAACCATCATCGGACACGAGATTGTCGAGACAGATCGAACACGACTCTGTTTCCTTCTGAGAACTTTTTAACTCCTCTGTGTTCGTCTTCCCTTGCTGAACCATCCTCGACAACACCTTGTACTTGAATGGGGATTGAGTAATGATCTTGACAACGATGGACAAACAAAAACCGTTACGGCCATAACCTAATTCAGTTGCAAGATCAGAGATATGTGGGGCTAAGTAATCAGATAACCAACGGTGGGTAACGGGTGGATCTTGAAGAAGCTCACTGGGGCTAAACCCAAGATGGGTTGCGGCCGTTGAGATCTCTGGGCCTAACCAACCGCGTCTGGTGAGTTGACCTTGGATAAGGTCTCGGATGTAAGGGAGACTTAAACTACAGAGACTGATGTGGATGAGAACGCTTGGGACAAGTTGAATGTCGCCATCGGATAATGTATCGACGTTGATGAAGATTGAGTTACCTGATGAAGGAGGAGGACGTATATTCAAATGTTTGATGTGATAGTCGACATTGGGACGAATCATGTTTGGAAAATTCAGAAAGAGAATATTCAGGGAGAGATCGAGATAAGCAGAGAATGAATTGTGAAGCTTCTTACGGTTATGAATGGGATATATATAAGCTTTGGATCATTTGGAACTTTCCTTTTTTTTCTGTTTTGTTAAAAGTTTCCTTTTTTCTAGTCCAAAAATTCTTTACAAATTAGAATTAATAATATTTTGAGGTGGAACGGATAAACTAATATTCATTTTAATTGATTAAACCCCTAAAAGTGGTTTTGTTATGGACTTGGGGGTTTTCTCTGACAGGTTTTATTTGAAGATATTACCTAAGTTTTCGTGACAGGATGTGTCCTATTTACAATCAAATAAATTTATTTCTATACGTCTAAACTATTGGAAGTTTGCCTTGATGTGGTTCTTGTCCTTCGGATGTAAATTTGTTTTGGTTGGCAGTGCTTAAGCAATCCATGTACACTGTTTCTTAGCTAACAGATGTACACAAGGTGCTCGACTAACTGTATGTGAGGACAGAAACTGCTTCTCCTTTCTTAATTATTTCAAAACTGCTAAAAGCATTGCTAATGTTCCCTCACTCGATCTCACTGATGGTTTACAAGTTACAAGCATGAGCCTAGTTGATTTGGTGGTCGACATCAGGGATATATTGTTAGTCTTCAAAGACCTTTGGGAGGAATGCAGATTGGACCACCCGCCAAAAGGTTCTTCATAAGTCTAGTACTAAAAATCTTTAAATGTACACGAAAGAGTTATAAGAGAATAATAAAAAATTATAAAATGCATTTTCTATGTTTTAATCAAATCAATCTATTGTAGAGGATAATTTTTTTCTTACATACACAACTAGAAGAAAGAAGCACAACAAGTCGACTTGTTGAAACTTACATACAGGGATACAGAGTTGAAGTGTGCGGTGGTTAAAACTTAAAACAATTGAAACAGAGGAATTATGAGGAAGATTAATTCACGTGCTTGCATTTGGGATTATTTTTTTGTTTCGAGCTTAGTTTGATCAGTTTCCTTTTTATTATATTAACATTAGTACCAAAAACGAGAGAAAAACGATCAGATTACTTTTTCTTTCAGTTCTGTTTAAAAGTTCCATTTTTCTCTTCTTATTGTATTTTTAGCTGACGACATTGATGCACTTTATTACTTCAAGTGGAAGGAATATAATTTTCTTTTTGATTAAATTGGGTTTGGTTATAACTTATAAGTCATATATTACTTATGTCCCAGTGAAATTCCCAGATGTGGAAGCTTATATTCACACGGTTTCTTTCTAGTTTGTTTTGGTGTTCTTACCAATTATCTGTGCGTATTATGATCAAAATCATGATTTAGCTTGGTTTGGTTTCTTTTTAAATTTTTATCAAATCTTATTTGGTATAAAATAAAATCAAATATTTGATAACTCTTTTTTTCCTTTTAAAGGGAGACTGCACGATCCTGTTTTGTTCATTTTCACTTTCATATATAGTTTTTTTTTTGAATTAAGAGTTTTCAAATTAAAACATAACCGATTACAAGCGAAGACCTAGGTCTTATTTGATAAAGTTTTCACGAGACAAGCCTCATGAGCTTTTTACCCAAACCAATGCAACAAAGGTATAGGTAGAAAAACATAAACCAGTAATGGTATGAAAACATAACTAGTGAGAGGAACTTCGGCCACGTCGACCTCGCTTACCTCTCCCTCGGACCGTCACTTTCATATATAGTTACAAACGATCTTTGAACATTAAGTATCAGCTTCTTAGAAGCCGCCTTTTCTTCAGTCGCGCCCAACCACAAAGCACATAGCAAATTCTTTAACGTCGATTTGACCGTCACCATCAACGTCAAGATCTTTGAACAGCTCATCGATTTGTTCTGACGTTATTGAAGGAGAGAAAGCACGGATCCCCTCGGAGAATTCGTCCAGTGAAATTTTCCCATCTTTGTTCTTGTCCATCCTTTTGAAAGCCTCAACGTAATACATTGTTGTTTAGAATGAAAATATGAATATGTAAAAATGTTTGAACGAAGTTGTGTGAAGAGATCTATATTTATAGAGAAACTTGTACAATGATTCGTAACCTTTAAATTTCCTTTTTCAGACATTTTCCTCTTCTTCTTTTCTTCTTTTATGCAAGAAACCAATTTTCCTTTTATCTTAAAATTAAATTTGAAGCTTTCTGAAACCGGTGGGTTGAAGATTGAACATGGCTTCAGAGTGCACGTCATGGAAGGAATTAAGATAAGAAAATCTATATTTCTCAAGATTGTAACAAACCACACTGAAAAAAATAAAATAAAATAAACTTTTGGCATACAGAACTTGATCATCTGAGTCAAAAGGGAATGGTTTAACGACAACAACACTCACTTAAGTTTTTTTAAGTATGAGTCCTAAATAGTTTTCAACAAAAAATATGTTTAGGAGTAGATAATGAGCTTGGCCCTTCTCATCGGTGGGCCGTGGATGGGAGCTGTTATGAATATGGGAAGTTTGTGACGAAACCAAGAGTGGTAGCTAAGATTTTGTATATGCGTTGTTTGCAGGAAGCTTATAGTCATGACTACAAGTTGGACAAGTCTCATATCTTTGCCGTAAACATGCTGGATAATTTTGATAGGTTCGGGAATGTGAAAGAGGAGTGGGAGTCTCCTATCAAACCATGCATGAATGCTAGAAGCGTTAACATAAGAGCACTGAGGAATGATCGATGTCAATCATATATAGTAGGGCTGGCCAAAAACCCCGAATCCAAAAAACCAAACTGAATCCGATTCAAAACACTACCAAACTTGAACCAAAACTGGTTGAATATTCGAACGGGTTAAAAATTTGATTTCTAGAGAACTGGAACCAAACCCGATCCGAACCAAAATATTTCAGATATCCGAATAGATTGGAATCAAATTTATATAGTTGAATGTATAAGTTATTTTTATATTTAATATCCAAAAATATCTAAATATATAAAATATTTTGAAGTTGTCCAAAATACTTGATATATATATTAGTAGTCAAATGTAAATATCTAAAATTGTTATACAATACTCACAATACCCAAAATACTTAAAATATTTAATTATTCATCATTCAAATATTCAAGCCAAGCCAGTTTTATGTAACGTTTATGTGTGTTTGACATAGATTATTCAAATTTACATGTTATTATTTTTATTTTTAAATTTTCAAAAATTTATAGTATATATAAATTTTAATTCTTTTTAAAAAATAATTTAAACAGGTTATCTGAATCCGAACGAAAACCGCAAAGATCCGAACCGAACGCGAACCAAAATTTGTAAATAATCGATTCGAAATCCAAATAAATTCGAATCAAACCTGAATGGGTATCTGAATGCTCATCCTTCATAACATCAATAATCGAATGTATTTTGATATTTGAGTTGTAACCAACCACTAATATATTAAAATAATTCGGTAAAAAAATTACAAAGTTGGAAATATTACTGTGAATCTGTGATGTATATTTTTGGGGGAATTATCCTAGGAATAACCGAAAACGAATCAACCAAGTGAGATTGATGAGTCATGATGACCATTTAGATGATAATGACTGCTGTAGTCACGGCCCAATGACGGCGTTAACGTTGACGGGCGGTTGATAACTTCATATCGTAAAACGCTGTTATCATCTCGCCGTTAAATATTTCCATCGAAAAATTAGAAGTGAGAAAAGGAAAAAAAAAAAAACCAATTAATTTGGATTGATCGATTCGGATGTGGAGAATCTCGGATCGGCGATGAAAGGCGTCTCGTCGGCGCCTGGAGATTACGTCTACTTCAAATCTCAGGTTCCTCTTCACAAGATTCCCGTAAGCTTCCTCTTCTTCTTATTCCGCCTCCTCTCTTTGACTCTTGTTGAAAAGTTGGATCCTTTTTTTCTAGGTTAACCTCGAGCTCTTGATGAAACAAATATATTGGTTTTCGGTTAATTTTTCTTATGGGTTTTGATCGTGTAACACTAATCTTGGGAGAATTCTTCATTTGATTTGGGTTTATGAATTCAAAATATGAATTTTGATTAGGTTTATGAATGCATTTGAATTTCTTTCTGGGTTTACTTTGTTATATTTTATTATATTAGCCTTATGTGCATCTTAACCGCAGATTGGGACAAAGCAATGGCGTTACTATGACTATGGTCCGAAGACAGTTCCTCCACTCATTTGTATTCCTGGCATCGCAGGAACTGCTGATGTTTACTATAAACAGATCATGGCATTGTCTATGAAGGTATCTCAATGCGACCTAGTATTTAAACGCTTACCTGCTAACTGAGAATAATATCTTTTTTGGTGACTTGACCTTTTATATATATATCTCCTAAAGTTTTGAACTTGTTTGCTTGAATGTTGCTATATCTGCAAATTCCCAGGGGTATCGGGTGATTTCAGTTGACATTCCACGGGTTTGGAGTTATCATGAGTGGATTCAAGCATTTGAGAAATTCCTCGACACCATTGATGTTCATCACGTAAGATCTCTTTCAGTTTTTATTGGTGCGGAAAGATAGAGCATTGCAAGTGATTGTACTTGACCACTGTTAACAGGTGCATCTCTACGGTACTTCTCTTGGAGGCTTCTTAGCGCAACTCTTTGCTCATCACCGACCAAGAAGGGTTAAGTCATTGGTTCTATCGAATACATATTTGGATACTCGCAGTTTTGCTGCTGCAATGTCATGGGCTCCTTTGTATGTCCCTCTTTTAGAATTGTTCCCTCTTTATTTTTCTTGTTTGTGTCTAAGGTATCTGTACTGACTTGACTCTCTACCTCTTTTGTGATGCAATTTGCAGTGTTAGCTGGACTCCTTCTTTTTTGCTTAAACGATACGTCTTAACTGGAATACGTGACGGTCCTCACGAACCCTTTATCGCTGACTCTGTCGACTTTGCTGTCTCTCAGGTGCTTCCTCTCATAATGTCTCGTCGTAAAAGTCTTTAAACAACATGTTAAAAAGATGAACTTACCATCCCGGTTTATTTGATTTACTTCGATTTTAGGTTGAGACATTGTCAAAAGATGATTTGGCTTCTCGGTTAACGTTAACAGTAGAGGCTGCTTCTGTGGGATCTCTACCACACTCTGATTCATTCATCACTATAATGGATGTAGGTTTTCGTTAACACCATCTTAATTTAAGATAGTTTTTTTTTTTTATCACCTAACTAAGTTTCGTTTCCCTATAAATCAGACGAATGATTACTGCGCAATTCCGCAAGTTCTGAAAGATGAACTTGCAGAGAGATATCCCGAAGCAAGGAGAGCTTACTTAAAGACCGGAGGAGACTTCCCGTTCCTATCACGGCCTGATGAAGTCAATTTGCATCTACAGGTAACGCATGTATACTCTGCATCTCCACAATCTGAATTTCTTATGCTTGGTACTGAAACTTCATGTTGTTGTTGCACTAAATCATTATATTCATATTTGTAGCTGCACCTAAGGCGGGTTGGAGTAGAACCACGGCCTGAAGTGGTTAAGTCCAATTCGAGAGACGGTACAGATGGCACAGATAGTAATAGCCAAAGCAAGAAGAAAACTGATGAGGATAAGGAAGACCGTAGCAACAATACGCACCAAGGCTCTGGAAGCTCAACTTCAGATCAATCACCAACATTCCCAGAAAGTTCCGGAAGCTCAAATGATCCACCTTTGCCGACAGACTCTATCAATCCTGTGTCTATGGACAACCTCCTAGTAATGCAACTGATGACTGGTGAAGTTTATAAGTCGTGTGTGGTTTTCACGTTGTGTTACTGTACATTGGTTTTGGTTCACGGTGGTTTCATCTCCAGACAGTCAGTTTAGTGTTTCTTTGTTATTTATTACCCTCTTCTGCTGTTAAAATCTTTGTTTGTTTTCCTTTTAAGCTTGGGTGGGTCTCTTGATCTTTTTCGGTTTCTCTTGTATGTTGTGTAAGTTGACAGACGAAGCAAGAGTTCTGTGTGTTTCAAGTAATTACACTTTTGAGAGAAAACTTTGGTTGGGTTTGGGATTAAACCATTGTGGCTTTCTAGTGTTTCCCAGTTTTGCTCTGGTTTAAGACATTTATTTTGCTGCTAGTCTACCACAGCGTGAACGGTGACGGGCTGTTTGATAACTTTATGCCGGAAACTACTATATGTTATCTGGCCTTAAAATAATTTTTCTCGAAAATTAAAGAAAAGAGAATGATATCGAGCAGGTATGAAGTGTTTAAAGTGATTTTAATTAAAATTATAAATAATTATTTTTGAAAATATACATTTAAAAATGAAATATGTATTTTTAAGTGTACAATTTGAAAAATATTTTCATTATTTATTATTTAAACTATTTTAAATAGGTGATTTAAAAAGATTTATCATAACATAACTGTGTTTTGTTGTAATTCTTGGATAGAATACAAATATTAAAAAATTATTTTGGACTGGCTTTAAAATATTTTAGTTACATTAAAATATTTTTAATTCAACTAAAACCATCTTAAACTCATTAAAAACATAACTTGAAGCAAAAAACTAGATGAATACACCTTTCTAGATGTTTTTTTTTTCATATGGAACTTAAAGGAAAAAAACTATAAACATTTCGAAAATAGGGTTCTTGGTATAGTTATGTTTTTATTCAAACTTGTTTTGTTTCTTAGTTCGACTTCGGGCATAACAGTCTGAACTACTCCTCGGCAAAATCTACAAAACCAAATTCTATAAATCCGATCCGGGTCGGGTACGGGTTTGATTTCCATCCTCTCTCTCTCCGTCAATTTGAATACTCCGGCAATGTTTTCTCGATTCCTCCACAGAATCCGAAGTTCGAAACCCCAAATCACGTCTCTCAATTCAACCAAACCTTTCACCTCCCTAAACCCTAAACCCCGAACCCGAGTCGCCGTCTTCTGGGACCTCGACAACAAACCACCCGCCTCCCACCCTCCCCACGACGCCGCCGTAAAGCTCCGAACCGCCGCGTCATCCTTCGGCTCCGTGAAACTAATGGTAGCCTACGCGAACCGCCACGCCTTCAGCTACGTCCCGTTACAAGTCCGAGAAGAGAGGAAATATCGTAAACTCCTTAACCAACTTGAGAAAACCGGTTTATCTAAACCGGCCGAGCGGTACTTCTGCGGCGTCTGCGGTAGGAGATTCTACGCCAACGAGAAGCTCATCGCTCATTTCCGCCAGATCCACGAGACGGAGAATCAGAAGCGCGTGAGGCAGATCGAGTCTGCTAAAGGGCATCAGAGAGTGAGGCTTGTGGCGAAGTACTCGATGAAGATGGAGAAGTATAAAAGAGCTGCGAGGAATGTTTTGACTCCTAAGGAAGGTTACGGGTTGGCTGAGGAGCTGACGCGTGGCGGGTTTTGGGTTAAGATGGTGAGTGATAAACCCGAGGCGGCGGATAGAGCGTTGAAGGAGCATATGGTTGATGTGATGGATAGGAGAGAGGCTGAGTGTTTGGTTCTTGTGTCTGATGACTCTGGTTTCGCTGAGGTTTTGTGGGAGGCGAAGGAGAGGTGTTTGAGGACGGTGGTGATTGGGGATTTGAGTGAAGGGAAGCTGAAGAGGGTGGCTGACGTGGCGTATTCGTGGAAGGAGGTTGTGATGGGGAAGGCGAAGAAGGAAGTTGAGAAGGTTGTTGGGAAGTGGAGGGATAGAGATGTGTTGAAGACGTTGGAGTGGTGTTATGATCCTGTTTTGGAGAAGGAGAGAGGTTATGCTTGCGGGGATTGGGATTATGGGTTTGATTCTGATGATGAGGTTGAGAGTGGAGCTGAGATGGGAGATGGTGGTGATTGGTGGGAGATGGATGATGAAGATGGTGCTGGATCTTCGAGACCCTGTCGATAAACCTCCATAGCATTGGTTGTACAGAGGAGGATAAATCAGTACAATCTTGTGAAGCTATTGGCGTATTACATGGTTGGCAATGGCAAAAGAGAAGAAAGAAGAAAACTAAGTGGGAGAGATTGAAACATTCTTCACTCTAGTAAGCTCTCTTTGAAAGTTTGTGTTCTTCATTCATTGTCTCTAGTTCTCTGAGATTCTATAGGCAGTGATTCAATTTGTTTTTCCAAACCATCATATGGTTACTCAGGATAGAGAACAAGATACGGTGCATAGAAAGTTTTGGATTCACAGAATATATTGAATTACTACAGAGTGTATATGCATCAAAGTCCCAAGCTAGTTTATTTTAATTTTTTTTTTCTGTTTTTTTTTTTGTAATTAACGAGGTAGAAGAACTACACTGTCCACACTAGCATCGGTTCGGTTTATTATAGTTTTTTTTTTCTAGAAATATAGGATCCGTTTGGGTCTTTGGGAAATCCGATTAGGTTTTTGGTAGTTGGGATTCGGCTAATATCCGAGATAATTTCGAATCTAATTTGATTCCGATTCGGTTCCAGTTTTTTGGGTTAATGCGGGTGTAAAACAAGGAAATTCAGGTTTTAAGATTAAATATCAGATTTTTAGGTTTTCAGATAAAAACTCGGATAATTTGATATATTTTGGACAAAAATGTTTGGATAATTTGGTCTATAATTAAAATATTTGATTATTTTAAAATAGAAAATAGTTAATATTTATAAGTTATATAAAATATATTATCTGTTTGGACAATTGATAGGATCTAAATCCAAACCAATACCATGTAAGCTATCAAAGTTTATATTAAAGAAATGTGGACTGATATGAAGCTAATATCAAAGCATGCAAGTTAAACAAATGTTCCTTGTTCAATAATTTTGTTATTTTTAACCAAAACTGGTGATTAGTTTTACTACAAAAAACATAGATGACGTCCGAAAACTACATAAACACAACGATCTTAGCTTCTACAGATAAAGATCAGGATCAGACAACCTCGGAACAGGCATGGCAATAAGAGGGTTTTTGAGCTTCAAGACAATAACAAACTTATCTTCCACATTGAACACATGGCCTTCCGGAATCTTCCAATCAAATGAATGTAACAGCGTGGCAAGAGTGTACTGAACCATCCTCTCGGCAAGTGCTAAACCGGCGCAAATCCTCCGGCCTGATCCAAAAGGAAGAAAGCTATAGTCAGTTCCATGGAAATCACAAGACTTCTTATCAAGAAACCTCTCGGGACGAAATTCGTTCGGATTTTCCCACACGTTTGGATCTCTCTGAATAGACCAGACATTGATGAAGATCTTAGTGTCCTTAGGGACTGTGTAACCGCCGACCACAGTTGTTTCTGCTGGACGGTGAGGGACTAACAAAGGAACGGTGGGGTAAAGCCTAAGTGATTCTTTCATAATGGCTACTATGTAAGGAAGTTTAGTGATGTGTGATTCTTCAACGATGTTATCTTTTCCTACAACTTCGTCTAGCTCATGTTGCGCTCTCTTCATCGACTCTTGGTTCTTTATAAGCTCTGCCATAGCAAACTCTATCGTGTTTGTAGATGTATCAGTACCACCAATCACCATATCCTTCGCATATGCAGTATATAACAAACGCATGAATCAAAATAATTTTCATGAGCTAAGAAACATATTATGAAACAATTAAGGGCAAATCTTCCAAAAGAACAAAAAATGTTTTTATGACTAAAAGAATACACATAGAATACAATGACCAAAATATGTTTGTCAATTGTAGATGATAATTATATTCTGACTATAGTATATAATAATAAATAAATATTTTAAAAGATATTGTTTGCAAAAAACTGAATTTTTGTTTTCGAAGAAAATATTTGAACTTTTTTTCTTAAAACTACAAAAAATTAAACTCTAAATTTAAATTAATTAACTTTTGAGATATAAATGTCTCTTACCTGTTTGATAAAATCTATTTTGGTTATTTTGACGTTTGAAGACTTTATTTTTATGATAAGTTCTTTTAGTGGTAAGATATATCTCAACAATTACTTACCGCGAGTACGGCTTTGACATGGTTAATCGTAATGGGAACCTCCGAGTTGGCTTCTTGGTCCTTTAGCTTCATCAACTGTTGCAAAAAGTCTTTGCACTCACCATCATTCTTACTTCCTAGATTTGTCATCTTCTCAATGGCTCCGTCGAATATGGCATCGAGCTCACGAGCATACACGCGCATCTGCTTCACGAGCCCTTGAAGATCAAATCTCGCTAGCCACGGAAAAAAATCTGAAACATTAGGCTCACCCAAAAGCCTAGTTATATCAGAGACCACTCCTTTAAATTCTGTTCCAACACTCTCCATCTCCTCGGCCTTCACCGAACTTCCCCATAACATATTCGTCATTAGGTTCATCATCGTCACAAACAACTGATCACCAACGTTCACCGCCGATTTTTCTCGACTTTTCTCGTATAAAAACCTCGTTCTCTCTCGGATCTCTTTGCGCCGTAGGGCGTAGAATGAATCCAACGTTTTGCGGCTTAGTAGTTTGAGAACACAAACTTTTCTAAGCATTCTCCACTCCGCACTGTACGGTAACCAAACAATGTCGAGACCACCATAGCTAATGGCTCGAGCCGTGAGAGGGACGTCACGGTTTGAGAAGTTGATGTCTTGTTCTTTCAAGATCTCTCGGGATAGCGACGGAGTGTTGACCACGACGGTTAGTTTTGAGCCAAGGTTGAGTTTGAAGATTGGACCGTATTCTTGAGCGAGGTCTCTGAAGTAGGTGTGAAGGTCCGGTTTAAGAAACGGGAGGTTTCCGACGATAGGTAGCCCTCGGGGTCCAGGTGGTAGAGGCGGTTGCGGCGAGCGTTTGAGAAGGAACCAGAGAACTGTAATGATAGTAGTGAGAACTAGAATTGCGTAAGGAGGAACGCTCATTGTGTTGTCGGTGAAGAGATTTGAAATCGGAGACATATCATTTATGTCTGTTTGTAGAAACTTTGAGATAAATGTGGTTGTATGGTGTTTTTGCACATCATCATTTCAGCTTCAGACGTTTCCCAATATATAGAAAAAATGTCATAAAAAAAATTAAATTATAGTAAAAACCAAAATTTTTTTGTGGACATCTGGAAATCTATATCCTGTGAAAGTGATAAGAAACTTGCCAACAAAAAAATAATTTATTAATGAATACTTATTCCTTTAAAAAATGGGTTTTTAGTTCAACTATTTTTAGATCGGATGAAAAACTTTCAACTAAAACTTTATATTTTAAAACCCTCAACTATTAAACTGTTAATGACGTTAACCCTCCAACGACAAAGTCGTCGATGCGTTAAATTGAAACACGGGGTTTTACTTAATAACAAAAACGACACGAGATGTTTAAATTTTGTTTTTGTTTTTAGTGATTTAAACTCCAACTATTTTTAGATCAGACGAAAAACCTTCCAACTAAAAGTTTATATTTGTAAACCCTCAACTATTGAAACGTAAATGCATGTAACCCTTCGTCAATGGTATCGTCTATTCTGAACAGAGATATGATGGTAAATTGAAACGCAATGTTTTATTTAATCAGATAAATGACATGATATGTTTAAATTCATCACGATTGGTGTCAAAACGGCATGATTTTTTGAACCAGATTTTAAATCCCCTCATTTTGTCTCTAGTTCGATTCAATAGGCGGTGATTCAATCTGTTCTTCCAAACCATCATATGGTTTATCAAGTGTTTAGTCAGGCAAGAGAACAAGGTACATTGCATATATAGTTTTGGATTCACAAAATAGATTGAATTACTACAGTGTATATACACAACAAAGCCCCAAGCTAGTTTATTATTATTATTTTCCTATTTTAGTTATATTAAAGAAATTTGACCCAAAAAAAGGAAATTTGGACAGATATGAAACTAATATCAAAGCAATGACAAATGCTCTTAGTTCAATAATTTGTTTTTAAACCGAAATTGATGATTATTTTTATTACACAAACATACATGACGTTCGAAAACTTCATAAATACAAAGATCTTAGTTTCTACAGATAAAGATTAGGATCAGACAACCTCGGAAAGGGCATGGCAATAAGAGGGTTTTTGAGCTTCAAGACAATACCAAACTTATCTTCCACATTTAACTCATGGCCTTCTGGAACCTTCCAATCGAATGAATGCAACAGCGTTGCAAGAGTGTACTGAACCATCCTCTCTGCGAGTGCTACACCGGCGCAGATTCTCCGGCCAGATCCAAAAGGAAGAAAGCTATAGTCAGTTCCATGGAAATCACAAGACTTCTTATCAAGAAACCTCTCGGGACGAAATTTGTTCGGGTTTTCCCACACATTTGGATCTCTTTGAATAGACCAAACATTGATGAAGATTTTAGTGTCCTTAGGGACGGTGTAACCGCCGACCACAGCTGTTTCAGCTGGACGGTGGGGGACTAACAAAGGAACGGTCGGGTAAAGCCTAAGTGTTTCTTTCATAATGGCTACTATGTAAGGAAGTCTAGTGATGTGTGATTCTTCAACAATGTTATCCTTTCCTACAACTTCGTCTAGCTCTTGTTGCGCTCTCTTCATCGACTCTGGGTTCTTTATAAGCTCGGCCATCGCAAACTCTATCGTGTTTGTAGATGTATCAGTACCACCAATCACCATATCCTTCGCATATACAGTACGTATATAACAAACATGAATCAAAATCATTCTCATGAGCTAAGATACATGTTATGAAACAATTAAGGGCAAATCTCTAAAAATAACATAAAAGATTGTTTTTATGACCAAAAGAACACAGAAAAAAATGACTAAATTAAATATGTTTCATTAAAAAGGTAAATAACAATTATATTTCTACTTAAATATTTTTAAAAGAGATTTTCGCAATAAACTGAATTTTTTATTTTAAAAAAAAAATTCTAATTTTTTCTCTCCAAAAGAACCAGAACAACCCAAAATTAAACTCTTGGGGGAGGAGTATAAATGGTCTTTTACTCTTCAATAAAATCTATTTTAGTTATTTTGATTTTGAAAACTATTTTTGTGATAAAATTTTTTTAGTACTACTATATTTCTCAACAATTAATTACCGCGAGAACAGCTTTGACATGGTTAACCGTAATGGGAACCTCCGAGTTGGCTTCTTGGTCCTTTAGCTTCATCAACTGTTGCAAAAAGTCTTTGCACTCACCATCATCCTTACTTTCTAGTTTTGGCATCTTCTCAATGGCTCCGTCGAATATGGCATTAAGCTCACGAGAACACACGCGCATCTGCTTCAAGAGCCCTTGAAGATCGAATCTCGCTAGCCACGGAAAGAAATCCGAAATATTAGGCTCACCCAAAAGCCTAGTTATCTCAGAAACCACTACTTTAAACTCTGTTCCAACACTCTCCATCTCCTCGGCTTTCACCGAACCTCCCCACAACATATTAATCGTTAGATTCATCATCGTCACGAACAATTGATCACCAACGTTAACCGCCGCCTCTTCTTGACTTTTCTCGTATAAAAACCTCGTTCTCTCTCGGATCTCTTTGCGCCTTAGCTCGTAAATTGAATCCAACGTTTTGCGGTTAAGTAGTTTGAGAACACAAACTTTTCTAAGCATTCTCCACTCCGCACTGTACGGTAACCAAACAATGTCGAGACCACCATAGGTAATGGCTCGAGCCGTGAGAGGGACGTCACGGTTTGAGAAATTGATGTCTTGTTCTTTCAAGATCTCTCGAGCTAGCGACGGAGTGTTGACCACGACAGTTAGTTTTGAGCCAAGGTTGAGTTTGAAGATTGGACCGTATTCTTGAGCGAGGTCTCTGAAGTAGGTGTGAAGGTCCGGTTTAAGAAACGGGAGGTTTCCGACGATAGGTAGCCCTCGGGGTCCAGGTGGTAGAGGCGGTTGCGGCGAGCGTTTGAGAAGGAACCAGAAAACTGTAATGATAGTAGTGAGAACGAGAATTGCGTAAGGAGGAACGTTCATTGTGTTGTCGGTGAAGAGGTTTGAGATCGGAGACATGTTTTTACAGCTGTTTGTAGAAACGCTGAGATTGACAAATGTTGTTGTGTAGTGTTTCTTTTAAGTACGTCATCATTTTAGCTTCAGTTTCCCAATATATATAGAGAAAATGTCATACAAAAATAAATAATAGGAGAAGCCAATTTTCTTTTGTGGACATCTGGAAAACCTATATCGAGTGAAGGTAGGGCTGTTCAATATGGTAAAACCGAATCGTACCGAACCGAACAGAACCGAAATAGACAATATGGTTTAGTTTTGGTATATACCATATAAACCGAATGGATATAATTTTATAAAAACCGTAGGATTTGGATATGGTTTGGTATATAACCGATTAAACCGAACAAAACCGATTAAAAGTAGAAACATGTAAATATGTATCTATTTTAAAACAATACATGAAAATCTATTTGTTACATAAGTTAATTTGTGTTAATAACTATTACCATAATTTTATAGTAATAAAAAACCGTAATTTGTAAAACACTTGATAAATAACAATACATCGCAATTCATACATCTTATTTTCTAAGTTTTTTTTGATCTTTTTGATTTATTTTAGTCTTCACTTAATTAATATGAAGATTATAAATTTGATGGACAATAATTAATGGAAAATTTTCAATTGAAAAAGCATGACTTTAATGAACACTAAATATGGAAGAGTGGAAAAACTTTTCTTTTATGTTTCTGTTTTGTTTCATATTTTTATTTTCAAAATTTCAAGCTTTGATTTTAGTTATAGAATTGATTATTTTATTTGATGGTAGAATCATTTTTACTTTTTTGTTCATCTATTTGAACATGTAATATATTTTTAATAAATGACTGTGTTGACAATATGACTCTAAAATTCATATAATATGATCTCAAACAAAATAATTATGTTTTTTGGTATAAAACCGAATAAACCGAAAACCGACGGTATATAAACCGAACCGAACCGAAGTAAATATGGATTTAGAATGGTAGTTATATTTTACTAACCGAAATACCGAAAACCGAAAAAAACCGAACCGAAACCGAACCGATATCCGGATTGAACACCCCTAAGTGAAGGTGATTAGAAACTCAACGACAAAAAGAAATCATTTATTTAATGAATATTTTATTTATTTAAAATAAAAATAAGAATAAAAAACGAAATAAAAGGTTGTTAAAGAAAAACCATGGGAAAACCCGTGAAAAATTATAAGTACATACTTTATTTATTTATTTTTAATAGAAACTAAATTATTATAAGAATTATATTTTACCATCAAAAATTTATAATGAGTATCTCTACTGTTGGATGTTTTTAACATTTGACGCGATATAATACTTTTTATTGTTTTTATGGAACTTACTCTTTCGTATTAAAAAACAAAAAAAAATACTTTGTGACCAAAAAATAAATAGGTGATCCAAATTTTGAAAACTTTTGAAGCCACAAAAACCATATCTTCTTGGACCCAGACATGAAAAATGAAAAGAGAGTTTGTGTAGTAGAATGATTGCTAGACGATAACATGATCTTAAGGAACTAAAAAAACAATCGTAAAATAATATATCTTTGTCTACGTCGTGAAATACTATTTATTATGCTACATGTACAAATATTTTTAGACTTTAATAGATTTATCCTCAATTTTCAGTGGTCGATAAATCGAACTCAGATGCTCAAAGTTCTTGCAGAATGATAGGATTCCCCTAAATACAAGGCAGTCGAATAGTTTTCTTTTTTTTTCATATCAAAAACTTATTCTAGTCTGAAAAATAGATCAAAATCAAAAAATTAACATAAAAAATTCTTATGAAAAGACTACAGTTTTACTTAATAAATTATTAATTTCATTCTGTGTCCTAGGTACATAAAAAAATCTTGAAGAATTAAAATATTCGTTGTAATGCAGCTATTTTTCAACTCTGTTGAATAGTTTCAAACACATCTTCCGTAAAGAAAAGAGAATTTGTATTCCCTACACACCAAATATCACATATTTGCACTCCATACACTATATCCCTCTAATTTTTTTCCCCCTATCATTACCATTTACCCCCCATTCTATGGTATCTCACCATTTTTAGTATATTCAGCAAATTAGCTCTAAAGAAAATATCTTGAGAGGTGAATATGATGTTTACGTAACTGGTTATGATCATGACTTTGTAATAAAATAAGTAACACCAGAGTATATATTTTATTATTAAAGCCCAACCCGAACTCAAACAGAAAGTACAAGAACTTTGGTCAGCTATTGTGTTTAGGGTAGGTATCATTTTTCTTTTTCTTTTTGAATTCAAGAAGTTCTGACCTTAAGCTCATAATCTCTTTGGACAGAGACAAGAACTGGATGTTTAGTCCCATTCCCCCAACTGCTGAGATACGAACCTGGTATTTCTACCTTTTGGAAAAAAAGCTTTAGACCATCTCCAATGTATTTTGCTATTTTCACCTCTAAAATAGGGGAACTCTATAATAGAAGTGAGATATGCTCCAATGTATTCCCCTCAAATAGCAATCTCTAAAATATAGAGTAAAAAATAGAGGAATGCTATTTATTTCTCTATAAATAGAGGAAAAAATAGAGATCTCTATTATAGAGGAAGAAATAGAGGTGGATTGGAGCAATTTCACCTCTAAATGCTATTATAGAGGTGAAAATAGCAATGGGTTGGAGATGATTTTAGTAGTAGAGGTAGCAGCTCCTGGTTAAGGTATCATTTTAGTTACAAGGTGTTGAAAAACTTTGTTCTTGAACAAGAAAAGAAAACAAAATAATCAGTATAAGAATAAGAAATAGCACTTCACTGCAGTTGAGTGAATTTAAAACATTAAGAGAAGGAAGTTCAAAAAAAAAAAAACCCTAACGCCTGCAACACTCTCTCGAACCTTCATAGATATATTCAGAGTATTAGGGTTCTTCTTAATCTCCTGCATCGTCTTGAAAAAACAAGCTGCTGCAAATAAACACCAGTACTCGGATTCAATGGAGGTCTGTTTGGTCTCGACGCGTCGGCTTATCCCGATTTGAGCGTTTTGTTGTTCTGATTAATCTCTATACCTATCTTAGTAAAATGAACATGGACTAGATACCTGATTCAAATCTTTAAATTATACACCATGCACTGTTCTGCATGTGCTGCCGTCTTCTATGAATAGCAAAGGACTCGAAACAGATGAATCCAAATCTATCCTAAGATTAATGCATTCACTTGTTCAATCAAGTAATCTGGTGCTCATCTAGCAGAGACCAAATGTATTACCACAAAGAAAATAGTGCTCTTTCACAAATCTCTTTTTACATAATTGCAGTCATACTCTCTTTGTATTTATGTCATTATTTCCACATTCAAGAGTCAAGAGTCATATGAACGCAGACTACAAGGATCATTTTATATCACCTAGTCCAATTGACTCATAAAATGTGAAAGTTGATACATTTTTTTAGACAGCTAACCTTATTTGCCTAAGTGATAGATCTCAGCCTTAGACTATCAACAATGGTCTTTCTACACATCCTCCACCTCATCTCCTATCTCTTCCATATCATCTTCTCTTCCTTCTACCAACTAATTCAACAACCACTAAATTTTTCTATTCTACAATGGCTTGTTGAGAAAAATTCAATATCTTTTCTTATAATTTTTTTCTTTCACAATTTTGCCTTCTTATATGTTTTTTTTTTCCCATTACATATTGAAATTTATGGATTAATATTAAACTGAAATAATTAAGAATTAGAACTATTGATTAAAGTTAAATAACAATAGTTAATAATTGGGATTTATTTCATTAGAATTTTTTTTTTGAAAATTGATAAATTTTGAGGTAATAATAAATTTTAGAAAATAAAAAATTATGATATAATTTATCTCAAATAATTCAAATGAAAAAATAAATCAAAAATCTCTATGACCAATAATTTAATGACAAATGGTCATTAAAGACTCCACTTTATGGATTCAACATTGTTGAATTCTTTCAACCATGTTTAATACACCTAGGATTCAACTTGTTTTTCAGTAGACTTTTGTACTCTTTCAACTACTGAATTATTTATTCAATAAACCATTGTAGAGAGTCTTAGATAACATTTTTCTTATCACACACATGTTTCCAAATACTTTGGCTTTTTGAATTAAAATCTTGTTCAAACCAGATAAACAGAACAAAGCTTATCGTTTGTTATGCATACTTTAAGTTTGGAGACATATGGTTTTCCTTGACATATTCTTCCACCTGTTTCAGACATATATTTATTTCCTTAATAAAATATATTTTTTAACTTTAAAGAAAATACCATATTCTTTTGTTTGACTAGTATAGATTTTCACATATTAATTACTTTTTATAATATTTTTTATCTTATGTATATTCTTCCACCTATTTCACAAATATATTTCTTTCCTTAATAAAAGATATTTTAACTTTAAAGAAAATACCATATTCTTTTGTTTGACTAGTATACATTTTCAGATATTTAATTACTTGCTATAATATTTTTATCTTATATATAGTTTTTACTTGTCATAAAACATTTTTAACTTTTGGATTTAAATCAAGATGACTGATAAGAGAAGAAACCTTATTTTGTGAGTTATCTGTCTCTTTCATTCTCAATCTCTCTCAATAATTGAAGGTTAAATGAAAATTTAAAAACAAAATCAAAGGCTCCTTTGATATTATTGGTAGATCATTATCTTCTAATCAAGTTCATAATAATCTCACATAGTATTTGCATGATTTGAGGATTTAATTAGATTTTTGTTTCTGCAAAAGTACATGATCTAGAGATATCATAAAATTCTGGAATTTTGTGACCTATCCACGATCTTATCTCTTACTTGGAATTCGAGACCCATAATTGTGTACAGATTTTGATCTTCCAGTTTGGAACAATTTATGGCTTTTAAAACGTAAAAATGATCTCCATATTAGATTATGATGATAGTATGTTTTTTTGTCTCTTCTGATAAATACGGTTTGAATGTGAATTATAATCTGTGTAGGCGAATCAGAATATGTAGGGGTTATAAGACATATATGTGTTTTAGTGATTTTTTTTTGTCACAATCATTTATCTGGTTTTCCTGAAACATATATCGTATTCAGTGAAGAGCCTAATATGATATTTTATCTGATGCCTTGTAATCGAATTTGTGGTCTGTCTCTCACTCAAAAATTATGACTTCCAGTTTGAGACATCTTTTTAATATAATGATAATTCATGCATGTTTTAATTTTGTTGATCTAACTATTTATAGGTCCAACAAAGATGTCAACAACAACAACAATAGGCCTGAGAGAGAAAACATTTTCAGTTTTGACCTTCCATCATGCCTCTTGGGATTAATAATGTCACTGCTTATGTTAAAAGATAAAATTCGTGCATCTACCGTCTGCAAGAAATGGCTTGAAGCCGCTAAATCTGTTAGGGTTGTTCATAAGCATCAATGGTTTGTCTCCATTCCTACATTTGGAAACTCTATTAATCTTTTCGATCCATTGGAGAGGAAGAAGTACACACTGAATCTGCCTGAGAAAGGTGTAACTGATGTTGCTTACTCAAAAGACGGATGGTTGCTTATGCGCAGATCATCCTTTGTGGAATTCTTCTTCTTCAACCCCTACTCTCGGGAGCTCATAAGCTTGCCAGACAATGAATTGCCATATAAGGCAATTGCTTTCTCTTCTGCTCCTACATCGGAAACTTGTACTTTGGTCACATTAAACCGAATTTCAGAATATATTGTGGCCATCAGCACTTGCTATCCTGGAGCAACTGAGTGGATAACCAAAAAGTTTCATTGCTATCTTGCTTTTGGCCCCAATGTCCATAGCAACCTTCTTTGTGTTAATGATCGCTTCTACTGCTTCACCTCAGGAGGTGTTTTATTTGAATTTGATCCAGCTTCTCGCACATTGAGTCAGCAAGCATGGGATGATGTTAGATTCCCAGAAATTCATAACAATGAATGGTCGTATCTGCCAAAGGAACTTTACTTGATGGAGCAGAAAGGAGAGCTAATTCTCATGTATACATATGGAGCTGAGAAACCAGTGGTGTATAAGTTGGTCTCTTCAAAATGGGAAGAGATGAGTAGTACACTAGACGGCTTGACAATCTTTGCAAGTATGTATTCCTCGGAGACCAGAATGGATGTTTTAGGGATGAAGAACAGCGTGTACTTCCCAAAGTATGGCTTACGTAACAACATGCAATGTGTATCCTACTCATATAATGATGCCAGGTACTATCCGGGTCTGCCGGAACGACGATTACTATGCCCTGTTGATAGTCTTTGGATCGACCCACCACCATTTCTAAAGTAACTTGAGTGCGCTTTGAGGGTTTGTTTTATATTTTAATATATGCATCAATCGTCGCATCTGAAAAACTTGTAGACTTGAGTTTTAAACTATGAGATTGTGGGAAATTTATTATTATGGTTTAAACTTTCAGATTATTTTGCATGTGATTGATATGATTTAACTTTAATTTTTTTTTTTGTTGAATGGAGATCCCCTAATAATATTTTTATCATCCAAATTCAAAAGAAAATGAACACACAAAGCTGAGATGTTTGTATATTATACACTTTAGGTTTAGGGTAGCTTTTTACAAAACAATAATTGTGAATTAGGTACCACATAAGTTTTATTGGAGGTCAACTTCTCATTTTAATTAAAAATAAATCAGAATCAGTTGTTTTGAGAAACTCGAATCTAAAATGCTTTCAAAAGACCTCTTAAATCAATTGAAAACTGACTTAAAAAAAATCATTTGAAAACTATCATTTCCATTTTGGAAATATATTTGCGTAAGTAAATAGAAAAATAAAATTATTTTACACTTTTTATTTTAAGAAGTTTGAAAACTTATTTTATTAGCTGAGTAATATTATTTCAAAATTTTGAGCTTGCTTATCTTTATTTTCACAATATAGATTTTAATGTGGGTTTATTTAATAGAGTTAATTGAAATGAATTACAGTGATTTTTGAGCTTGTAATTTATTTCATAAAATTTAGCTTGTTTATCATTATTTTCACAATATAGATTTTAATGTGGGTTTATTTGATAGAGTTAATTGAAATGAATACAGTTATTTTTGTTATCGATTTTGAATCTTATGATTTTGATCGTTCAAAAAAAAAGGTTGTATTTTTCAAAATTAAGGCATTGAACTTATAATTAATATATTTCCAACATGCATCTAATTTCTAAAGTTTTATTAAAAGTGACTTAACAAAATATTTTTTTTGTACCAGCATGATTACTTTCAGTTTAATACAATTACCCCCAATAACTATTGAATTTTCATACTTTTAAACACTGGTGGAAATTTATGTTCCAGCTTTACTAAATAGCTTAGGTTCCTTCAACTAAAAGTAAAAATAAAATTACATAACTTTGACTCGGTAATATGAAGGTCATTGTGAATCAACAACAACACAAAATTTGAATTGTGGTATAATATTCAACAAAACATGCGTATTTTGGTAATTTATCCCCTACATGAAGTATTTCACATTTTTTTTTAAATAGTGCCTAATGTATTTTTCTTTATATTCATAATATGGGTTATTTTTGGGTTATTTAGTTGATGTACATACACAAAATGATTCCATAGTTCAAATATTTATGAGCAAATGAACATGTAAGAAGTTACATATTAAATGTTCCTTAATTGAGACTTGGGAGCTTTCTCGAATCTCACATTTACTTTTTTTTTCCAATTTTTTTTCCAAAGATAAAACGACGTCGTTTTATCAGTAACAAAGGACTCGAAACAGATGAATCCAAATCTACTAAGATTAATGCATTCACTTGTTCATTCAAGTAATTTGGTGCTCAGCTAGCAGAGACCACATGTATTACCACAAAGAAAATAGTGCTCTTTCACAAATATCTTTTTACATAAATGCAGTCATACTCTCTTTGTATTTAGTTCATTATTTCCACATTCAAGAGTCAAGAGTCATAAGAACGCATAGTACAAGGATCATTTTTAATCACCTCGTCCCAATTGACTCATAAAATGTGAAAGTTGGTAGGATTTTTTAGACAGCTAACTTATTTGCCTAAGTGATAGATATTAGCCTTAAATAACATTTTTCTTATCACACACATGTTTTCAAATATTTTTGGCTTTTGAATTAAAATCATGTTCAATCCAGATAGACAGAACAAAGCTTATCGTTTTTGTACATGATTTCAATTTGGAGACATGATTTTCCTTGACATATTCATCCACCTGTTTCAGACATATATTTCTTTCCTTATAATAAAGATATTTAATTTTAACTTTAAAGAAAATACCATATTCTTTTGTTTGACTAGCATACATTCAGATATTTAATTACTTGCTATAATGTTTTTCTCTTATATATAGTTTTTACTTGTCATAAAACATTTTTAAGTTTTGGACTTAAATCAAAATGGCTGATAAGAGAAGAAAGCTTATCTTGTGAGTTATCTCTCTCTCTTTTTCTCTATCTCTCTCAATTATCACAGGTTCAAAGAGGATTTAAAAAAAATCAAAGGTTCACTTGACGTTATTGGTAGATCATTATCTTCTAATTAACCTTATAATAATCTCACATATTATTTGCATGATTTGAGGATTTAATTAGATTTTGTTTCTTCGGTTATGTTCAATTGACTCTAGAATTTAATTTTATAAATCCAGTTCATGATTCTGCAAAAAGTACAAGATCTAGAGATATCATAAGATTCAGGAATTTTGTGACCTATCCACGATCTTATATCCTAAATGGAGTTTGTGGCTCATGAATAAGTACAGATTTTGATCTTCCAGTTTGAAATAATTTATGGCTTTTAAAACGTTAAAATGATCTCCATATTGGATTAAGATATAGTATGGTTTTTGTCTCATCTGTTAAATGCGGTTTGAATGTGAATTATAATCTGTGTAGGCGAATCAGAATATGTAGGGGTTATTAGACATATATATGTGGCTTAGTGATGTTTTTCTGTATGTCACAATCATTTATCTGGTTTTCCTGAAACATATATCGCATTCTCTGAAGAGCTTGATATGATTTTTTATCTGATGCGTTGTATTGGAGTTTGTGTCAATCTTTACCTTAACTTTTCCACTATGAAACAATAATAATTGCTATCTCTCTCTCTCTCTCTCTCTCTCAAAAATTATGACTTCCAATTTGAGACATTTTTTTAATATAATGATAATTCATGCATGTTTTAATTTTGTTGTTCTAACTATTTATAGGTCCAACAGAGATGTCAACAACAACAACGATAAGCCTGAGAGAGAAAACATTTTCAGTTTTGACCTTCCATCATGCCTCTTGGGAGTAATAATGTCACTGCTTATGCTAAAAGATAAAATTCGTGCATCTACCGTCTGCAAGAAATGGCTTGAAGCCGCTAAATCTGTTAGGGTTGTTCATAAGCATCAATGGTTTGTCTCCATTCCTACATTTGGAAATTCTATTAATCTTTTCGATCCATTGGAGAGGAAGAAGTACACACTGAATCTGCCTGAGAAAGGTGTAACTGATGTTGCTTACTCAAAAGACGGATGGTTGCTTATGCGCAGATCATCCTTTGTGGAATTCTTCTTCTTCAACCCCTACTCTCGGGAGCTCATAAGCTTGCCAGACAATGAATTGCCATATAAGGCAATTGCTTTCTCTTCTGCTCCTACATCGGAAACTTGTACTTTGGTCACATTAAACCGTATTTCAGAATATATTGTGGCCATCAGCACTTGCTATCCTGGAGCAACTGAGTGGATAACCAAAAAGTTTCATTGCTATCTTGCTTTTGGCCCCAATGTCCATAGCAACCTTGTATGTGTTAATGATCGCTTCTACTGCTTCACCTCAAGAGGTGTTCTATTTGAATTTGATCCAGCTTCTCGCACATTGAGTCATCAAGCATGGGATGATGTTAGATTCCCAGAAATTCATAACAATGAATGGTCGTATCTGCCAAAGGAACTTTACTTGATGGAGCAGAAAGGAGAGCTAATTCTCATGTATACATATGGAGCTGAGAAACCAGTGGTGTATAAGTTGGTCTCTTCAAAATGGGAAGAGATGAGTAGTACACTAGACGGCTTGACAATCTTTGCAAGTATGTATTCCTCGGAGACCAGAATGGATGTTTTAGGGATGAAGAACAGCGTGTATTTCCCAAAGTATGGCTTACGTAACAACATGCAATGTGTATCCTACTCATATAATGATGCCAGGTACTATCCGGGTCTGCCGGAACGACGATTACTATGCCCTGTTGATAGTCTTTGGATCGACCCACCACCATTTCTAAAGTAACTTGAGTGCGCTTTGAGGGTTTGTTTTATATTTTAATATATGCATCAATCGTCGCATCTGAAAAACTTGTAGACTTGAGTTTTAAACTATGAGATTGTGGGAAATTTATTATTATGGTTTAAACTTTCGGATTATTTTGCATGTGATTGATTTGATTTAACTTTAATTTTTTTTTTGTTGAATGGAGATCCCCTAATAATATTTTTATCATCCAAATTCAGAAGAAAATGAACACACAAAGCTGATATGTTTGTATATCAATACTCTTTAGGTTTAGGGTTGCATTTTACAAAACAATAATTGTGAATTAGGTACCACATAAGTTTTATTGGAGGTCAACTTCTCATTTTAATTAAAAATAAATCAGAATCAGTTGTTTTGAGAAACGAATCTAAAATGCTTTCAAAAGACCGCTTAAATAAATTGAAAACTGCCGTAAAAAAAAATTATATTTAGGTTTAAACTTTCGGATTATTTTGCATGTGATTGATTTGATTTAACTTTAATTTTTTTTTTGTTGAATGGAGATCCCCTAATAATATTTTTATCATCCAAATTCAGAAGAAAATGAACACACAAAGCTGATATGTTTGTATATCAATACTCTTTAGGTTTAGGGTTGCATTTTACAAAACAATAATTGTGAATTAGGTACCACATAAGTTTTATTGGAGGTCAACTTCTCATTTTAATTAAAAATAAATCAGAATCAGTTGTTTTGAGAAACGAATCTAAAATGCTTTCAAAAGACTGCTTAAATAAATTGAAAACTGCCGTAAAAAAAATTATTTGAAAACTTTCATTTCCATTTTGGAAATATATTAGCGTAAGTAAATAGAAAAATAAAATTATTTTACACTTTTTATTTTAAGAAGTTTGAAAACTTATTTTATTAGCTGAGTAATATTATTTCAAAATTTTGAGCTTGCTTATCTTTATTTTCACAATATAGAGGTTAATGTGGGTTTATTTAATAGAGTTAATTGAAATGAATACATTGATTTTTGAGCTTGTAATTTATTTCAAAAATTTTATCTGTTTATCATTATTTTCACAAAATAGATTTTAATGTGGGTTTATTTGATAGAGTTAATTGAAATGAATACAGTGATTTTTGCTATCGATTTTGAATCTTATGATTTTAGTTGTATTTTTCAAAATTAAGGCATTGAACTTATAATAATAGTGAGTTACAATAACATTTAGGGGTAGCAGAGTCAAAACACATTTACCAAATAGTGGGACATAGTAGTTTTGGGTATACAGTTAGCTATACACTGAAAAACTTGGGTATAGAGTGCAAATACCTTTGAATTTTCATACTTTTAAACACTGGGGGAGATTGATTTTCCAGCTTTATTAAATAGCTTAGGTTTCTTCAACTAAAAGTAAAAATAAAATTACATAACTTTGATTGGGTAATATGAATGTCATAGTGAATCACCAACAACACAAATTTTGAAGTGTGGTATATTATTGAACAAAACATGCGTATTTTGGTATTTTATGCCCTCATTTTCTTTAATGGTGCCTAATGTATTTCTTTTTATATTCATAATATGGGTTATTTTTTCACATTTTCCTTTGTGTAGGTACATCAACTTAATATCCCAAAAGAATATGGGTTATTTAGTTGATGTACATACACAAAATGATTCCATATTTCAAATATTTATGAGCAAATGAACATGTAAGAATTGCATATCAAATGTTCCTTAATTGAGACTTGGTAGCTTTCTCGAATATCACCTTTACTTTTTTTTTCAATTTTATTCCAAAGACAAAACGACGTCTTTTATCAATTTTAACAGTTGACTAACAATATGTTAGTCAAGGTAGTTTTTGAGTCAAAGAAACAAGTTCGGATAGAAAATTTGAATTTTTATCAAGTTTGGGTCGTATTTTGGCACTAATCAATCGTTTGGATCGTATTTAGTACGACAGAAATTGTTCAGGTTGAAATATACATTTTTTCCTATATTGAACTGTTTGAATTTGACACCAATAAAAATTATTAATTTATTTTATTTACTAGTTTAAAAATCATTAATATATGATAAAAGAATTCTTCTATTAGCAATGAATATAATGATGACATAAGAAAATTGGAAAAAATATTTCTCAAATAATGTGGTATAAATTTCGTGGTGATTCATTATCATACTCTGTAGCAGAGCCGACCTTTGGTAGAAGCAAAAGAAGCACTTGCTTCCAGCCTTTTCTTTTATCAATTATTTTCGGCCATATTTTGCAATAAGTTTCTCTTAGTGTAGTGGTAATTGCTGGTTTAGCTTTGTCAAAAAACCCAGGTTCAAATCTTGCTATGAGCATTTAAATTTTTTTCGTTTTTTTTCTTTCTAAAAGTGGCCAAATTTTTTTTCTTTACTTCTAGTCTTTAAATTTCTAGGACCGGTTCTGCTCTGTAGTTGTGTATGACGATGTTCACTTGTCGTTATCTTTTAATATCCTTCGTAAATAGTAGTGTTGATTAACTTTTTGAATAAAATATTTTTAGTGTTAAATGTTTTGTTACTAAAGGAATTTTTAAAGTTTGGGATACTTATTGGGAAGTGTACTTTTAACCATTTTATGATTAGTGTACTTATTAAAGCGAAAAATTTGGACCACTAAAATGTGGAATTACCCATCACAGACTCTTCAAATGTTTCAGTAGAATTAAAAACCACATAAATCATCTAGTATTACTTATTTAATATGTTTTCTACTATTATAGTGCTAAACATAATTCTTTTCGATTATGAACCGGCATACCGTGTTTATAATACAAGGAAAAAAACCAATATATTTACAAAAGGCCTCTATTTTCTTTTTTAATTTAGACAAGAATATGTCAAATTACAGAATCTTGTAATTACTCTTCCTGCGACAGTGATCCCATGCAGCGATCCTCATCTGAACTTTCTCAAAATCAGAAACACGACACGGAATCGTGATCTGACCCGGTTGATCAAACCCGTGAACCCGCTCCGCTTGCTCCAACAATTCTCCGAACAATGGGTGATTAAAATAGATCACCGGTACTACAACCCGCCGTGTGTCGCCGTCTGATTCGCCGACGTGAACCACTAAATGTCCCTTCGGAACAACCTTTATCGACGCAGACGTTCTCGGATCCTTACCCAGTCGGATCTGACTCTGACCCGAATTCTTCTTGCCACCACACAGTCTCTTGGCTCTACCGCTTAGAGATCGTGCTAGTGAGCGGATTCCGGCGATCGGGTTTGTTATTCGGGTCGGGCATTGACGTTTCATTGTTTGAGTTCTTTTGGATCGGATCCATCTAAAGATCTTGACGAATCTATGCCCAATCTTGAAACCTCTGACTCTCTTCATGCTTTGTCTGAAATCGAATTTCAAGAAATGGGTTTGCTCTCTCTCTGTGTTTGTGTTTACAGCTGAAGAAAGACTGTTTTGTGTATGGGAAGGAAGCAACCACTTTATATAGGGGTTTGAGCTGTGACCGTTGGATGGTAATATGTGATGTACGTGTGTTTTTTACATGTGCATGATGGATAGTTTTCCAAATTCAACATTTTTTCGGTAAACTAAATTCAATATTTTAAATACTTTTTCTGAGTTTTAATTTTAGATGTAATTTTAGATGTGCTTTTTATTCTTTTAAATTAAGAAAAGAGTTTGTGAGGGAGAAAAAGGGCGATAGAGCACTTGTTTTCATTTTTCATTCCCCCAGTGAGAACATGTTTTTTTGTCAAAACAAAAGAATGAAAACCTAAAAAAATGAACATATCATACTTATCATAAAAATGGTATAACTTTCTTTATAAATTGTGGAGTTAGGATATTTGTAGTCTATTTTGTAATTAATTAAATAATTTTTAATTTATATTTTAATGATATTTTTATATAAAATTATTTTTTCATAGATGTGCATATTAACCTAAGATATTTTACATTTTGATTTAATCGGAGTATAATTATTCAAGAATTTAACCTAACTGAACTACGTAGGTAGCATGTTTATTTGAGCTTGCTTTCCAAATTACGGAATTTCGAAATAGTTGACTTAAAACAAATATATAGATCAATTATATTTATTATTTACCAGACCATCTTAAGTTTGATTAATAGAATATCTATTTGTTGTAAAAAAATATAAATATGAAAATTCTAGTCCCAAATTACAATATTTTCATCAACTTTCATATAAATTTCCATTAAAAAAGGATTATATTTCCATTTGGGACGAGAACTCAGGACCTAAACACAAGAAGAAAAAGGACAAGAATTTTGCTCATCTCCACCACATCAATTAAGTTAGACAATTTCATTAATATACTTAGCATTTGTAAAAAATAGTTATTTATTCTTTTTGATAAGTTAGTTATTTTGATCATTGTTATGTAACCACTAGCTGATTAATCTTCTGATTAAATAAATTTCATGTAAAGTAGTAATAACATGTTTCTTGTTGTGGCATCTAGAATGATATGATTTGATTTCTTATAATATACTCTATTATACGTTTAGTATGTCGTTTCTTTGAATAATACATAGCATATGTATATGTGTATCCATGTATATAAACTTAGTAGGTATTAAATAAGATTTGTTTGCTTTGTTTATCATAGTTAAGTCAGATTTAATAATGGTTTTGATAAGACAACTTGGAACAACGCATCTATAAAATAGAGTTATAGTTCAGATATGGAGATTGCATAAGGTGGGATTTTAAATGATAGAAATGAAAGCTTCAATTAACACTATAAAAATATAGAAGAGGTTGATGAAGACAAAAGACATACAAGTGTGTGGGACGGACATAGAATGGGATCTGGTCGGCGCTCGACACGGCCGTGCGATCTTTGTAACATGCCCCGATTCACTACAAGTGCTTATATCTGTTTGAGAATTATTATTATTATTTTTTATTATTACTATTATTATTTTTTTTATTATTACTATTGTTGTTGTTGTTGTTTATTATACAAAAATCATTCTAGTTACTTTATTTAAAAGTTTTAAAATGTAAAAGCCATGCAAAACATGCATTTATTTCCAAATATATAAAAGCATAATTGATGTCATACACTCTTCTCTAAAGAAAGTTTGAGTTGGCGCACTGCCAATATTTTTCGATTGATACGTTAAGTAATCAGTCGACTCGATTTCTTGTTTGTAATAACCAAAAATTACTTTGATGTCTGCGATCTTGTGGTCAAGTGATAAGAAAACAGAGTTGGGAACATCAGCATGTTTCAACTTCGATATATCTGTTATGCAAAACTAAATCTCATTATTTTTGGGGTGCCTACACGAATATGAACTTCTGGTTACAGTCTGTTTGTATGTATATCTAGAGAGAAGGTATATATATGGCTGCATTTCTCTTTTGAGATTAGTCACGGATCTTCCATAGTTTTAGAATTCCTCCAAGTCAATTAAAAAAAATTCTTTTGATGTTACATTTTCTTCTTTATATGATGAGTTTTAACGTGAGTTGGCCAAAACAATAATTTAGCTCATAAATATTTTTCTTGAACTCATGCATATATAGTAATATTGCGATTGTACATGTGTAAATCTTACAAAGTCGTGTACTGATTAGCCATTTATTAATTCTGCTTTCTTTTTCTCATTCTCACTGTTTATGAAAAAGCTTTGCAGAAATAGAACGAACGAACTTTTCTAAAATTTTTGCTAGAACATTAACTCTTAACTCAAATTAGTAACCATCGTTATCTCACAGAACACATTTTAAAATTCTTTCGTCTCTCTTATTGCATTTGTTCCTTTTTCCAAACCCAAATTCTTTTTCTAAAAAAAACAAAAATTTAGAACGTGTAACGTTCGATATATATATCGGAATATAATGCGTAGAGAATAATATATTTTCAAGGCGTTACTATAAACGACACACGTTTTGTAAGTTGTAACTCTTTCTTATTCTTTCGTCACACACTCTTTTAGATTCTCCTCTCTTTTCCCCAGTTGCTACGATTTACATTTTATAACAATTGAAAACGTGTTAATTTAGTTGGAGGCAGAAAAGGGAAAAAGAAGAAAGAACTTCCAAACCTTTATGGAAGTAGAAACTAACAGTTTTATGTACTTATGTAGTTATGTTTACCTAACACTGAACCATGCATATACATTTGTCATTTCTTCTTATCTTTCTGATGTTATTTAAATATCTTTTTTTTTTAGTTTTCCATACCATAATGGTCATACGATAGATTAACCAAGTTTTAATGTCTCTGATAATATAACAGGGTCCATCAACTTGCATTTAATACCTTATTTTACTAATATCCATGTAAATGGTTTATACCAGTTATTACCTAGTTACCATTTAAATCATAATTTAAATCATAACTAGATCTTGACCCGCCCGACCGGGCGGGTATTTCTTTTATGTTTTTAGTTTTTTTTGTTTATATTAAATGATGCATTTGTAATATTGAAACATAAATTTATATTGAAAATTAATCTTTGCAGCTATAATAAAAATTAAAATTAAAATTTTAATAAAATATTTTGATATAAATTTTAAATTTCCTAATTAAAATAATATAGAGGTGGTCATATTTTTTCCAATTTCAAAATCTAAGTTTCCTTAAAGACAAAGAAAATAAATTTATAAGTACATAAAATATATAAACATATTTGGAACTATAATTTCTATTAAAATAAATTTGATAAAGAAAAATAATCTTGCTGTTGTTATTTATTTCTAGAGCTTGACCCGTGACCGTATGAATATTTACTACACATTTGTTAATATAACATTTTTAAACATAACAATTTCATTTATTACTTTGAATAATTATATTTTGTGATTTTAATCATCTATTATATCACAATGTATAATATAAACAAATCCAATATTTATAACTAATTGGACTTATATTGTGAAAGCATTATACTAATATATGAATAAACTATTTTATATTTTATTTATATGTTATATAAATTGATTATGATGTGTGATTTTTTATTTTTTTATTTATTACTTATAAATATTAAAAATATTGAATATGTTAATACAAAATACATTAGAAAATTTATTTTGGTTATGATTTGATAAAAGAAATCTATTATTTAAATTTTGGAAAGACATTAAATGCTTAAATCTATTATTTAAATTAGGAAAAGACAAGCATGATTAAATATAGGTTCAATAAATATCTCAATGGCATTTTAATGTAAATAAGTGGTAAAACTAAGGGGTATTTCTATTTTGTACTTCTCTTTTAATAATATATAGATATCCAAATCATGCTCACGGATGCTCACGGATCAACTTTCACTTATGATTTTATCCATTTTTATAGATATGAAACTTAGGCTTTATAATGCATATATTCAAAAATAAATCTAATTTTTATTTTGTAAGCATAAGCTAAGGTTTTTTATTTCACGAGAGCAAATCGGGTAATAATAAAGTTCAATTTTTTTTTAGTAATAATAATATAAAATAAAAATCAATAACGCAACAGTAGTAACGCGATGAAGGCGACTCGAGCCAAACTCATGTGGCTAGTGAACAATTAGACACGCGCGTAACTGTATCATCGTAGTACAAAGACAAATAAAGAACAACTAAAGAAAGTCAGCACCAGAGGTGTTTGCAGGCAAGAAGACAATATAAACAAATAAGTAATTTTGTTCTTAATCCACCAATCATATATGGATCTTAATGTTTTCCTGCCACATATTAATTATTTGATATTGTGTATAGTATTATTACTTATTGATTAGTCATCACGGGATTAATTAATTATTTTCATTTACATGACCGTAATGAAATTGTGGAGACGCTTTTAATAAATGTCAATTACACAAATACTTTTAATATGATTTGCTTGGTTTAATTTTATAAGCATTATTAAAGAATCAAAAATGGAATCAAATAAAAAGAGAAAAAATCATGTGGAGCAAAATTTTGAAAGGTAGGACTTAAAAGGTAACAAAAACAAAATAGATACTAAATCCGACCTATGTTCAGTAACTTTTAATCTTTTTTTTTTGTAAACATGTAACTTTTAATCTTGACACTGTGCTTTCTTATTTGTTTTATGTTTTTTTTTCACTTTTAGCTTTGTTTTACTTTCTGATAGATTTTTGCTTATATTATTTTATTTTAGGTTTTCGTTTGCTTGGTAGAGATGTGTTAGTGATAAATCCTTGTTTTCTTCAAATATTAGTGTCTAATTCTTTTGTAGATACGTGGTTGGTTGGTGTTAAAGAATCTGGATGCAGTTAGAGTGTTTTGATTTAGGCATTTGCTGGTGTTGTTTCCATTTGTGCTGGTCAGACACAATATACTTTTGGTGTTTAAATGGCAATTTTTTTCCTTAAGATTTGGTCCTGTTGTCCTCTCTTACCTATTTTGTGCTTTGGGCTCTATTTGGAGGTATTCTATACCAATTGAGAAGTCAAAACTAATTCCAAGGACAGGAGCAACCAAGCATAGACCTTTTTCGGATATGCAGATGGACTGTAAGAAGAAGCCAATATCCGCGTAGATGTTCAAAAACAATATGACTTAGTTTCATACACCAAGTGAACTGAATCTAAAACGTGTTAGACACTTTAAACCCATCACCTTATCACTCGACCAAAAGGTTACGGTCCGTGTTTTTAGTTTCTTCTTCAGTTTTTTTTTGTTAAACTGTTATTCTAGATGTGAAATATGGTTCTTCGATTTCTCTTTACCTCAGTTTTATAAATAAGTGTGGTTTCATATTCTTTATAGTTGGTTGGTTTAGATTGATTTCTTGTGCCTCACCATGTTTTGGAGATTATAGTTTCAACAATATAAAAACATCAATTTGGTGTTTTTACCTCATTAAGTTTGACAAAGTATAACATGTAACAAAAAAAGCTTTGATAAATATTTTATTCTTATACTTAGAGTCTGTCTCGCAATTGTTACAAATACAAGTGCAAAATTCAATAGATGGGTGATTGGAGTTTTAAACATTAATAAGCTATTTGCACAAATGACATAAGAATGAGAAATGGTGAAACTATTCACATATGATTGGTTAACAATCAAATTCAGAAGTTTAATAATAAATTAACAGTAGTAAACTAATCTTTACTTATAAAAGTATCAAAATCATAATATTATAATAAATATAAAATTATTAATTTAATATAATTAATAGAACTATGCATTTTATCTAGTTTTAGTTTGGAGACAATTTATAACTTCTAATAAAAATATTCCTTGTATGAAGATTATATTGTATTTTTAAAAGTATTTTGTTGATCTCTCTATGTATATATATAAGTGGTTACATAAAATTTTATAGAAAATATTTTGGTTCAAACTCTTACATATATAAATTATGATACACGTTAGTGTAATAACTTTTTTTTTTATTTATTATTTTTATTTACTTGACTGCAACTGAAAATGATAGAAAAATCAAATTTTGATTTTGAAAATTTAATCTTAAACGCTATATTAACAATATTTAAGCATAGACGTTCATGTATTCATTCAAATTTGGGTCAGGTATTTCAGACTTTAGGTTTAATCTTCCTACGATCAGTTCTAATATTTTTTAAGAAGGGTCAGGTTGAATAATAACTCTTCGGATCAGTTTTAATTTGTAATACATCATAAAAAGCATAAAGGAATCATATATCATTCGGATTCGGGTTATATCAATTCAATTGGAATATATCCAAAATAAAAAACAATTAAACAAAACATAAGAAAACATAAGATGGATCAACTGATACTATGATGGGTGCTATGTCTATTCGCAGGAGTCTATCACCTTTACATGCTGAATGTGAAGCTTTGATATGGGCGATGGAGTGCATGAAGACCCTACAAATCTCAGAGGTGGTGTTTGCAACTGACTACTCTCAATTGGTGAAGATGGTGTCTACACCGACAGAATGGTCGGCGTTCAGTACACACATGGAGGAGTTTATGTGATGTAAGGAATTCTTTCCTAACTTTGCTATCCAACATATCCAAAGGGCGCAAAATACTCTGGCGGACAAGCTGGCACGAGGTGCTAGGAGTTCGCCATCTGCTATGGTTTATGTTGATTCAGTTTCCCCGAGGTGGCTCTCAGACCAGAAATCTTCTTAGTTTCTTAGCCTTTTGTGGTAAAAAAAAACATAAGAAAACAATTAGACTGAATAGAAAATAATCCACCACATATCAAGTTGATAAAATAACAACAAAGTGTTAAATCAAGTATGAAAAACAAAAAAAAAAAATTATTTGTAAACAATCTTCTCTATTAAAAGAGAAGTACCATTTTTATCTACTATTTAGAAGTCTACTAGGACCATTTCATTAATCACATAATAATTAATAGAAATATTAATAATAAATTAATTTTAACTATAGATTTGAATTTTATCTTCAGTTATAACAAAATCTGTTGAGAAAAATCTAACAAAATCCCACTAAAGTTTTAAATATTTTTTATTAAATATTGCTTTAATTAATTTCGTAATTAAGTAATATAATGCTTTCATTTAAATAAATTATCATCTACCACTAAAACAGGTTCAAATTTGTTAATCATGTCAGATTTGTTTTTATACAAATGAAGTTATTAACATATGTTAAAAAATTATTTCTACAGCTATATATTTTCAAAAATCATATGTTGAAGAATATTTTTTATTTGATTATTTCAAATTATGAAAACTCGAATACGTAATAAAAAAGGTAAAATGTATAAAACAAACCCCTATATTAATAAAGTAATAAGAAACCTAAACAATAAAATTAAAGAGTTATAAAATACATAACACTAAGATATAAATTGTATATTTAAATTTATATAATAATATCAAAATTAAATATTTATAAAATGAAAATATATTCGCACGGTGTGCGGGATAAACTCTAGTATCCATTATTTATAGATAGAGTTGATTTGTTATTTCAAAAAGCAAATTATAAGTTACTTATTTATAGATAACTTCATACTTTAAAGTATTTGTTTAAGTTTTAATACTTATTTTTATATATCATATAAAAATAAAAATTGAATTGAGTATCTGAGTTACTTATATATGTTTCAAATATTTCTATTAAACTATTACTTTGGAATTTTTGGGTTACTCGTTTGGGTTTAGTCATTAACATTTCGGGTTAGGATATGTTTTGTAACACCATACAAGATTCATTCAGATATTTTTACGTATTGGATCAGTAAAATCAGATTTTTTAGTTTGTGTTTGGTTCTGGTTTGAATTTTGGATCATAGCTATTATGCCCAGCCCTAACAATATATGTTGTGATTGCTATAAAGTGCTAACAACCGCAAACACATCGTTTTGCAGATAGTAGATTTAAAACCAATTCAAACCCATATTTTGTAGCTTTGTTTTATAAGTTTATAAAACTTAATTCTTTTCATATATATATGAAGGCAATCTTCCATACAAGATACTTACTGTATGATTGTAGTGAATTCGTCCTACTCTTTCAAATACATATGTGAAACTTTAACCCTAGGTATCTTATTAGGATTAGTGGAGACAATAGCCAACAGCTGAGGGATCCAACGCCCAGGTGAAACGAGAACTTGTGTCAGGGACAAACCCCTCTTTATAAGCAAACGGAAACTTAGAAGAAAATGCTTTAAGGAACCTACATTTTAGCTTGCTGGGAAGCTGAAGACCACGCTAAAGCCTAAAGCAAAGGAAGAACCATCTGAATTTCTTTTAAAAGAGTAAAAAGAGCATGACTAAAAAGTTAATTCGTCAAAGTTAAAAAATATATATATGTTTATTTAAAAGAAAAAATATTTCAAATAGAAATTTTAAATAGAAATTTATAAAAAATAAATACAAATTATAGTAGAAAATAAGAGAATCAAATAAATATTTGGATATTATTTAAATGGAAGATAATTTCATTTTATTTAGTTTGACAGATAATTTAATTTATTTTTCTGCTTTTACACATTATAAATATTAAAATGTAAATTTTTTGTATACATAAACCCAATTTAAATAATATATAAATATACAGTATCATGTTTCAAAAATAAGTAAAATATTATCCTGTTATAAATTGGTAGTGTCGAACTGTTAACTTTTGTGTATACATAAACCTAATTTAATCAATATATAAATATACAGTATCATGTTTAAAAATAAAGATATACTATTAAAATCAACTCTATAAAGAGACATTGTAAATCTATTTACACTTTTAATATGAATAAAAATTATGTAAATAATAACTGAACCATCTAATTTTCAGAATTTAAAAAACTCATTAGTAGACATACGTATAGTTACTATTATACATATACAACCAAATTACTTATGGTCCTAGTCATTTGCTTAGTATATTTAGCCTTTACACTGTTATATGGGTTGCATGTGTCTTACTTGTCATGCACAAAAACCACCAGAAAATTATCATAGACAATTGTTTTTATCTTGTACATTTTCAAAATTAGCAAGAGGAGAGAAAAAAATGCAGGGACAAAGAAAAGAAAAGCAAAATACAGAAAGAAACCAGCTGGGATTGTCAGAGAGAAAGCTGAGATCCAACCCAAAAAAAAAGATAAACTATATTCTTTCCACCTCAGTCTTCATCATCTAGGGACCTCATATCCTTTCATTTTTTTTTTCTGTTCAATAAAGATATTATTTGAAATTGTGAATTTTGGTATGAAACATAAATAACAACAACCAAAGCGTATAAAAATTTCAACATTTTCATGAATAATTTGAGTTCTTCTCAGAATCCCAGAAAAAGAATAAAACAACAGATAGGATTAAAAAAAATACAAAACAAGTCAGAAATAGAACTATGGAAAAACGTAAAAACAAGAATCATCATCCTAGAAAAATACAAACAACCCCTCAAATTACACTTCAAAGCAGAAGCATCATCACCAAAGCCATCACTACCATTGAAACCTTCGTGAATTCAATGCTCCTTGTCGCCGATGATGATATCTTTTGTGGCCTGAAACAACAAGAAAATCAACAATAAAATCAAAAACCTAACTTCAAGAAGAAGAAAAGAGGTAGTTCTTGAAGTTTCTTACTTTTGTAACTTGCTGAGAGCACCACAGTAAAGGACATTAGCAGGCGCCCCGAACTCGGTTTTGTTGTTTTCATCTGGATTAACAACTCTAACATATGTTTCTTGTCCAAGATACCAAGAATCAAGATTCTCTGTTCTTAGATTCCAAGCTCCAGGATTGTCCAAAGATATCAAGATCGCTGACCACGCCCCTGGATACACCTACAAAAACAAAAAACACAATGCATTTAGAACTCTTGTGTCTGAACCAAAACTGACTTTTGTTGTGTAAGATATTGAGTTATTACCTGAATAGTTGAGCGGGCAATACCGTCCCATTTGTTGTAAGTTCCTCTACTGTTCTCTGTCCACTCTCCATAGTCCATTCTGCAACCAAAACCAAAACCATCTGAGTAAGAGAAAGGCAGAAACTTTCAGACAGGAATGTAGGGACCTAACTAACTAACTCACCCGACAGCAAAGAAGGCGTAGCCACTCATGTGATAGCTTTGCATCTTAGTGTCATTGTTCTGAAGAATGACTTCCATGAAACCGCGGTAAGTGCCATTGATAATGGAAGTCTCTCTTCTAGGTGGACCAGTTAATGGTCTCTTAGGGAAATCAAGCTTATAAACTCCTTTCACCTTATGCTTATCAGCTAGTCTAATAGGCGTAGAAGGGTTCACAAACGATATGCCACTAAGCGTTGTCCTTCTTTTCCCATTGATCTTCACAGGAGGCATGTTCCTCAGAACGTAGACTTCGGTTACATTGATTGAACCGTACTTAAACGAGCCCTGTGGGTTAGGACGTGCTCCACTTGCTGAAACATTCCATCTGATGGATCTTGCTTGATTCATGGAGAAAGTTTTGTCGAATTCGTCTTGTGGTCCAGGTGGTAAGTGACCTGTTGCTTTGCCTTTAGAGTTGGTATAGTGTAAGATTCCAACTCCAGTGACTCTTCTCCATATGGTTTCATTAACAATCCGAGCACTTGCGACAATGTAGTAATCAGAGCTTGCGTTTTGGTCCATAGTAACCAGGAAGGAGTAAGATTGTCCAACATGAATATCCAAGCTTGTGTAGTTTTGTTGAACTGTGTAGGATCCTTCTGATTCCGCAAGAACTAAGTTATGACCTTGGATCCTAAAGTTTAAACTTGTTGAGATTCCAACATTGGACACTCGAAGTCTGTAAGTCCTTCCTGTTGATGTGTGACAAGAGAACAACATTTGTTAAAAAACCTAAACAAAACAAAGAATCAGTCTTTGATTCAAAAGAGGTAATGAACATACTAACCAGGATGGACTGTGATGGTTTCGAAATCGATTCCATCGGGAACAAGAGTCTTATTGTATTGGTAAGGTCCTTTGCCGTTAATGAGAACTCCATCAGGCATTCCAAGATCTTTACCATCATCTAAAGCCTTCCTCAAAGCCTACATTTTTCCATAAACAATGTCATTGCTTGTGTTGCAAGGTAAAGAAAATGGCGAAAAAACTACCAACCGTGTGGTTTCTTGTGTACCAATCACCAATGGTAATGGTGATATCGCCGTGTGGAGTGGAGAAAGGGACTGGAATAACGGATCTAGGGTTGACAACGAAGGAGCCAAAACCACCGGAAGCTCTTTGGAAATGGAGAGATGGGAAGTAGAAGAAACTACCAATCTGGTCTTTAACTTGGAACTCATAAGTCCAGTTCCACTTTGGTGGGATTGGACAGTTGGTTCCTGCTAGTCCATCTTGCCAGGAGACACGTCTCTGTTGGATTCCAGACCTGTTCCGAAATTCAGAACATATTCAGACATAAAGTCTATTAAAAGACAAATGTTTGTGAATCTCTTACCAGTGAAGAAGAAGCCCCTCGTCTAATTTGTTTCTCACATTCACGACCAGGTTTTCATTGGTCGTGACATTGATTGTAGGACCAGGAAACTTTCCATTTATAGCAATGACCTGACAAGCGAATCAACAAAGAAAATTGGGATGTTTTTAGATCTACAGTGTTAAAAACAAACTTTTGTCATTCGTTCAGTTGGAAACCCTTTGACAATTAAAAAGAATTAATAATTTTGAAGTTATTTCCCTGAAGCGAAAAAAAAAAAGAAGATTGAAAATTTTGAGTTATCTGAATTTCTTTTAAAGCCAAAAAAAGGTTTCAAACATCATGAAAATGTGACAAAAAATCCCAATTTCTTAAAAATGTTGCTAAAACCTCTTTTACTGTTGATGGCAAACTAAAAATTAGATCTGAAAGTGAAAAAAAAAAAACCTTTCTCAAAATGAGGATAAATCTACAATTAAATACCCAGAAAGTCTAAGCTTTGATACAATATTTATGAAAATGTGAAAAGAAACCCAATTTCTTGTGAATATATTTACCAATATATTCTTGTAAGTCTAATGGTAAAGTAAAAGTTAGATCTTTAGATAATTGGAGTTACAGTAAATCTCAAGAATTAGGGACTTTTCAAAATGTGGATGAATCTAAAAGACTGGAGCTTTGATTAAACAACTTCAGAATCTCAAATTCTAGATTTTAATTTCAAAGAAACAAGTAGCAGAAATCAAAGATCTAGAAAAAAGAATGAAGAAACCAAACCTGTTGAGGAACACCAAGTGGAGAAGCGGTAATGTAAGAAACTTCGAAGTTATAGAAAGAATATGGATCTGCAGCAGAGCAGAATCTTGAGTTCACAAAGAACATAAGAAGCAGGATCTTGAGCACATCCATTTCGAACTTTCTTTTCTTTTCTTGAGCGTTAACGAACAATGTAGGTTTAGATTGTTAAATCTGTATTGTGTGAATTTACATTATCAGATTCAGGAAAAAGGAGTACGGAGTGGAAGAAAGTAGAAGCTATAAAGGAAAGAGACGACCCAGAGAGAGATAGAGACAGCAGAAAACGGCTATAATTCTAGGTTACCTAATTAATTAATTATTATTATTTTCGGTAATTATTAACTGTGATTTTACCAGAAAAAGCCGCGCAACGCGCCTATAATTTTTGCGTAATATGAGTAAAAATTAAACGAATAATAAATCAAAGAGTTAATCAGCATTTTCTTTTGTTTAATGAAATAGTTAGTATTATTACTTTATTCATTTAGAATCATATACCCGAATAACATTATTCATACTTTTTAAATCTTGATATAAACAAAATTACTGAATTTATAGATATTTGTCATTTCATTACAGAGCTCTAATCTCCTTTTCTATTTGATTTTTTTTTGTCATCGGACATCGTTTAATATATTAACTTGTATTTAAGATAGTTTAAAAGAAAAAAAATAGTTGGTAGAAAAGATATCAATTTCTTTATAAATAATATATGATACTTGTGTAGGAGTGGGTATTCGAATATTTGTTCGAATTTGGTTTAGGTGTCTTTGAATTATGGGTTTTTGAAGTTACATATTTATTCATTTGGATATTTAAAAACTTTGGTGTGGTACGATTTGGATTTTTGGGATATGATTTGGACTCCAATACCTGTTTAAATTTTGTAAACAAATTCAAAAATAAATAAACCTTAAAAGCCTCAAATTCAAAAATAAAAAATTTAAGACATATAAATTTAAATAATGTATGCTAAAAGTCTAAAATTGACATACAATTAGGTCAGTTTGGATATTTGAATAGAAAATTACTAGGTATCTAGGATGTTTTTGATGTTTTGATTATTTTTTTGATATTGTAAATATTTTCCTTTTCGTTGTCTTTGGATTTTTTTAAGTATATCTTAAGAAATTGAATATTTTTGAGTATCTTGATATTTTATGTGTATTAAATTTAAAAACTGATTTTTTTAAAGTATATCTTAAGAAATTGAATATTTTTGAGTATCTTGATATTTTATGTGTATTAAATTTAAAAACTAATTAATATATTTAACTATATAATTGTAAGGTATGCACAAATTTTCAGTACGTTGGATCCGGTTTTGTAGATACCAAAGTTTTTCTCGTTTAGATAGCTTACAAGCTTTGGTTCAGTATAACTTTTTAGTTCCAGTTTTGATTCAGTTCTCCCGGTATGGGTATTTTGTCTAACCTTACGTTATTATATAATTGAAAAAATAAGCCAACTGACATAATGATAATAATACTGCATGACAGCAAGAAAGAATGGCTCCCATATGGTTGACAATTTTATATACTTTATTTTCCACCGAAGATATTTATTCTATTTTATTTATTCATCAAAATGAGCTGAAATGTTTCATCACATATACCAAAATTCTCTTTGAAAGATATACGACATGTCATCCGACGCGTATTTCTTATTGACAATAAAAAAATTCACTGATTGTGAGGAATAATTGTTAATAGATAATGATGCATTGCAGTAATAATACATAGGGACTAATTTTAATTTGAACTGAAGGTAGGGAATTATTGTTAAGAAATAATGATGCATTCTACTAATAATATATAGGGCAGGCTTGGGCGCTTTCCCGTTCAAGACTGGTTTGGTTGATTTGAATTTTTGAATTTTCTGTTTAATATCTATAAATTTCATTCGGATTTTACTAATTTTTGTATTGAGTTCGGTTCGATTTGATTCATTGGAGGATTGATTTGAATCGCATTATAACTAATGTCTTAAATCATTCAAATATTTACAAAAATCTAGTGAAATTAACAAGAATAACTCAAAATAAGAAAAATCTAAATACAATTAGTTAACTATCTAAACTAATAAAAATATTAAAAAAAAATAACAAATTACAACAATCACTAAAACATTTCAAAGATCTAAATTACCTTATAATATGTAAAAATTTAACAGATTTAACTAATTTGGATATTTCCGCATTCTAGTTTGGATTTACGACACCGTAGAACCGTAAACGTCTTTTAAAATCTAGTACAATTTGTTGTAAGTCTATTTTTTCGAATTATTTTATGATAATTTCATAGTTGTTGTATATTCTTTATTGTTTTAGTGATTTTAATAAATGATCTCACACTTTTTGAATATGAGTTTGAAGATTAACATTTTAATTTATTCATAAAATAACTAAAATTAATCAAAATTATTTTGATTTTTGTAATATCAAATTTTAGTAGACTGTAGAAAAAGTATACTATACCATTAAATCGAGTAGACTTTATTAAAGTTTACTGGATCGTAAATCACAAAACGTAAATTCTAAATGTCCACTTGATAATTAAAAAAAATCATAATTAATCATTGTATCAAATATCAAAATATGTTATATATAAACTACTGAATATTAATGTGTAAATTTATTGATATGTAAATTTAATTCAGTAAAACAAAAAGAATCAAAATTTAAAATATAACCCGAAGAATTTAATCCTAAAAGTAATTGCATCTTTGAACCTTTTGTTGTCAAGCCATAAACATTATCCAACTCATAGTTACCAAAACTAATATATATATTCTTTTAAGTTTTTTAACTGTATAAATTTTAATTTATATACTTCATATTGGTTCTTATATTTATGATTTATAATAATTTTACCCAAATTATTTTTATACATTTTTAAGATAAAAATTTTAGGTCAAATTACGATGTAAATTTTGTCTACTGTATAAATTTATTAGAAGTCTACGCTTTGTAGATTTTTTTTTCTATTAAATTTAGATTTCCAAAAGATAAAATTATAAAATAGTTTTCTGTTTTTTTTTCATAAGGGGTAAATATTAATTTTGTTATCTCTTAAATTAGTTTTGTGATTAAATATGAGGTCTATTTTTGCATTCCATATCAATTTATAGATTATATTTGGCAAATCTTCCTTTAATAATTTGTCGGTTATGAATGCCTTTTTTCGAAAAAAAATAATTAATAATAATTTGTCGGTTATATGACCATTATGTACGCAATAATCACATGCTGCTCGCGTGGTATCTTGTTGGGAAAAATTAATTGGTAACTTTACAGGTACATCACCGAGTTTATACGAAGAAATTAAAAACGTTAATTGAAGATTGTATTTGACCGTTTGACCAAGGCCATCTGAGAAAGAGGTACGATTTAATATTAATGGTGGGCTACTATGGGAGTACCATGTGGCTGCCAGCCAAAATGATAATGCAACCAAAATTAAATCTTTTCGTCTGTTGAATTAATTGGCCTTCGGTGATGCAACCATTCAAAACTTTAGAATCAGATATATGAACAAAATGAATTAGATAGCTACTGGTTCGGCTATTTTGTGGAATGTGGAGTATATAAAAGAATTTAAGTAGTGTACAATATACTTTTTCATTTTTTTATTTATTTAGGTGAAATACATAAACTATAGACTAAAACGATGACTAATAAGTAGGATATATATTTTTCTTCAAGCAAACACTAAGGTTATAGGTAGAATAGGTTATGAAACATAAATAAGCTAAGTTAGGCCATAGAATAAACTTTCCAAATAAAAAATTGTATTACTATTTTCTGGCTATAATAAAATAGAACAAATTCTAGCTGGAGTAGAATAAATAAGATTTTTTTTTATGTTTTATATCCAAATTAGATTATTGTAATGTACTTGGTATTTGATTCTAAACTAAATAGACTACAAGAATGAGTAAGCTATGCTTAGGTAGGACATAAAATAAATTCTAGTTTAATAATTTATTTTAAATATATATATATATATACAAGAGTTTTACTTATGTTTCCAATATCTTTCATATTTTTTGAAATTTTAAAAGATTTGAAATACTATTTTCCTACTACAAAAGAGTAAAACATGTCCGAAAGTGGCCTAAAAGATCAAAAGTCCTAATGGGACAAATAAAAGTTGAGAATGTCCCATTTTGAAAATTCACAAAAAAAATCTATATCAAAAAATTTGCTCAGTAAGTTTTAAATTTATTACCTCAGATGGTTCTCTGAGAGAATAAAACGTAGTGATTTATTTTGGTATATAAGATACCAAAAGGCAAAATGCCTAAACCTACTTCCATCTCGAAGTATATGCATGATAGATTCATCATGTTTATCGTTCAGTTATTCGATTAACCAATTCGTAAATGGTAATCAATCATCAAAATTATAACGTCTTGACCGTCCACAGCTAATGGGTCTCACACGCCAGTTCTCTTGGTCCATGGGGTTCCCATTCTTTACGACCGGCTGTGCTTTATTTTTTTTAGAGATTTATTAGTCGTGTTTACTGATGACCCTATCACCACCATATGATCTTTATCCATACGTTGGCTTCACTCGCACAATATCGATTCACTTTCCAATAAGCCATCCATTATTGTATTACTTCAGGTTAAGCACACGCTTAGCTTTGGAATTCTAAACAAATGTGTGCTCGAAAAGATAAACGAACTTTGATGATATATGTAGCAAAATCAATTATATTAAACATTTCCATATCACAAACCGGGATGTTACAGTTTACCCCTTCTCACATAACACAACATCCTCGTTGTGCTCCAAGATCGTTACCCGTGTTACTGTAAGCCTTCACTGACTCCACACTCGTCTGGTTTTGGCTCTGATATCATTTGTAACACCCCAACTGCCAACAGCTAATGAGTATCCCATTTCCGTTCTCTCGGCCTGTGGACCCCATTCTATATGACAGATGGTGCATTAATTTTTCAGAGACTTATCAGTCATGTTTACTAATCCCTGGAATCTCCACATGACATTTTTTCTTGCTTTGGTTTCACTCGCACGATACCGCATATCACTTCCTCGTAAATAACTCATCTTTTTTACTTTTCCATTTCAAACACGCTTAACTATAGAGTTCTAAACATATGTCTACTCGAAAAGGTAAGCGTATTTTGGTGACATATGTAACTAAATTAATTGTATTAAACTTTTCCATATACCACAAACCGGGATATTATGGAAACAACATGTATATATATCATAATACCTTGAATGATCTTCATCAATTGTGTGACCTCTAACGTATAGAAGCAAATCATATTTATTGCTTAACCCTAAAATATATTTGATTAAAATACAAAAATATTATTTGCAAGATTTTGAAACAAAAGTTAAATAATTTGTAAATATTTTTATTTTGAAAATAGAACATCCAAAATTTCAGAAGCAGCTCTGATACTAAGAGTTTATAATAGCAACTCGACCGCTCTTCCTTTGTTCCAGTCTATCACAGGACGAATCTCTAAAACCTATACCACCCAAACTATAATTTATATGAATGAAGTCAATGTTTAAATTGGAAAAATGACAGTTAAAAGTATATACCATCGACCAAACCTGTATGATTGTAGCGAACATGTTTGGTGGATGGTAATTCACAGGCTGGGCTTCCAACCGTTCTTATTTCATACGTTGACCGCTCTCACGGAGTGGCTTAGGATGAAGCACGGGTCTTGCTCCTCAACTCTTAAATGTCTTGTTGGTCAAGCCACTGTTTCTAAGCTGTGGTCTGAATAATAACAGGCTTCACAATTCCATTTCGACGTCCCCTCAGGTGCTGTTCAAGTCCATCGACAAACAAATCAGAGACACAATCCTTGCTAAGAAGGCAAGGAAGAACTTCACCACCTTAATGCAGGTGTGGCTGAGACACGAATGATCGTACCTGTTTAATTTGATTCTTCTTAGGCTCTTTCTTATTTTTATTCTTTTTGTACGAGAAACAGCCACTAGCTTAACCTTTTGTATTGCTCAAGATGCTTCATTTCTAATGATATTTACATACTTATCAAAAAGAAAAAACTATATACCGCACCTTTCCCCCATGAGTTAGACGCAAAGGAGGGTATTGTTTCAAGTGGCCATAAAGGCGTTGAGCAATGACGTCCAGCCAAAACTAAAGCACGGACAAATGTTCATGTTTCAAAATTTCAAATCCATCAGATTCGAAGAGAAATATTGAAGAGGTTTTGTTTTTGTTACCTTGTCATCAACGTTACGGTAATGCACCAAACTTTTGATTCTCTACTTTTGCACCTTTCATATCTTTCATTTTCTCTAAAAGGATTCTATAACCGTCTTCGATTATTGATATGAATTCTCTAGCGGGCTGAAACAAATTCACTTATTTGCCCTAATAAACGCCAACAAAATGTGTTGAGAAAACAAACCAAAAAACAGGTGCCTTGATCATCACTTTAACAAAACAGAGCTAATGGATCATGAATTTCCACCTCTTGGTCGGTCGATTTGAAACAGTTGGGTTCATCAGAAGAAAGTCATTATGTTCTTTACATGACTAACCGCGTAATAAAGTTCAGTTAAGCCTACTAACTGATAAACATGAATATTAACTTAAAACTGTATCAATTTTAAAGTTTACTGTTTTTGATTTAGGGTCCAAGCACGTTGAGAAAAATCATATTCTGGAGCAACCTCGACACTGAAATATTTAACTAAGTTCTTACGTTGTTTTACATCTGAGTCTAACAACCATTGGATCTAACGTCACCGAGTTTTGCAGGTTTCTTCCATGGACTCGTCATGAATCTACCATAATTAGATGTCAATTTGGATGATGATCCACCACCAAGTCTTGATTTTTTGTTAGCTGGTGGTGTATGATCTCTGAGAACAGAGGAAATGTGGTTTGATTCTTAATCCATTTATAACAAGCAAAAAAAAAAAAGAACAAAAAAACCTGTAAAACAGTGCTTGAATGCATATCTAAGTAGTTTGTCTATGGCAACCACCTCTTCATTGTCTTCTTATAACTGCTAGTTGGTGAAAGCTCCATCAACTGAAGGTTTCTTGAAAACTAATGAACAACAAAAGGAAAAAAAAAAATTTCTCAAAAAAAAAAAAACAAAAGGAAAAACACACACACACAGACAAATATCAACCAAAAGTTGATCTCTTTTTTTTTTTTTTTGCTTTTAGTAAACATGGCAAACATTGGACTAAACCCACAAAACAATGGTTTTAGATAAAAAAAATACTATATATTTAGAAAATGTCAATTTCAGAAAGTTAAAAATAGTGCTAGTTAATCCTTTTACAACTGGCTTAGAGCACTTAAAAAGATACTGTATTTTAAAATTTGCAAAAATTCATATTTGAAGTTTAAAAGATTTTTTTCTAAATGAAAAATTTCAAAGTATCTATACTTTATACTATGGTCTTTATTTTTTTCATAATTAATTTAAATCCATAAATAATTTATAAATAACTAGCACACATATAAATATATTACAGCAATATTAATTAATAAAATGATAAACTAAAATATAAAAATTTACACATAAATACATAATTAAATATTAAATTACAAGAAAATATCACATTATTCCATGAAATTATTCTTTAATGCTCCGATATATAAATATTATTTTAAAGTTATTATTTAATTTTATGTGTATAGTTTAAATTTACAAAACAAGTTTTAAATAATTATGAGATATGATTTTTAAGGGTCAAAACGATTAAAGCCAAAATATTTAAGAATCATAAATGTGATGTGTAGTAAGGAGTAAAATAAATATAAAATACGAAAATTCAAATTTGAAGTTTTGAAATTTCTTTATAGAGAACAAAAAAATTTAGTTTTTGAAGTTATAGAGTATTTTTTGGAGATGTTCGTAGACCATCTTCAATGTATTTTGATATTTTTTCTTTAAAATAAAGGATTTATATAATAGAGATGTGATTTGCCCAAAGTATTTCTCTAAGATCGTAATCTCTACATAGAGTAAAAATATAAGAACGTTATTTCTTCCTCCATAAATAGAAGGAAAATAATAATTTCTATTTTAGAAAAAGAAACATAGAAGTAGCCAAGTAGGATAGAGTATTTTTTTTCTAAGTACTATTATAAAGATGTAGAGTTCAAATCTCATAAAACATCATTTTTTTCTGTTTTAGAAGTTATAATTTGCTGGGCATGTCAGTAAGTTTGTGTTATTGATTATCCAAATACTTCTCGCCGGTTTCTTCGGTATGCTTTCAGATTCAGTGGATAAATGAAATAAATAAAAAGGCCATAACTGAGCAGATGCGGATCAAGGTGAGAGAGGGAAGATGACTACTTGATGAAATCGTTGAAGAAGAAAACTGGTCGATAGAATTTAGGTTTGTGTTGGGCAACATTACACTGTGTGCATACCCCGTACATTATATTAGGACCTACGTTGCACGGAAGCTTCATCGGACGTCCGCTTCCCGCTTCGGAACAGGAATCGGAATCGGAACCTTGTGGAAGCTTGCGGAATCTCGCTTCCAAAACGTTTCTAAAATATTCTCTTTAAAAACATGTTGGAAGCTTATGATTCCGTTTTGGAATCACGCTTCTATTTTTTTTTTAAATACAATGTATATCAATAAAATATAAAACCATAGTTTTAATCTATATAAAATAAAAAAATAATAGTAATGAATATTGAATTATAAATATATAAATATCAAAAATAATACTATAAATTATCTTTATGCATTGAGATTTTTTATTAAAGCTATAGCACATATTGAAACATATTGTGTCAATTATTTATGAAGTATTAAAAATAACTAATATAATATCTTTTGTAAACATAATTTATGTGTATTTTTACAGTTTTAATATAAAATCATTTCAAAATTATTATAAGTGAATAAATGTTTTATTTCAAATTTAAATCATATAATTTTAGTCCTAATTTTTAAAAAAATTTACATATACATATATATATATTTTTATATATGGATATACGCTTCCAACACGTACCCGCTTCCTAATATTTTAAAAAATCTCGCTTCTGCGCTTTCTTACGCTTCCGCTTCCACGTACCCGCTTCCGTTTCCATGTAACATAGATTAGGACAATATATCAATTTTTTTTTTTAGCAAAATTCTCTATTTATTTCAACATTTCTGTCTCATCTTTGACTTCGTGAATATTTTAACAGTTTTATTTACTGTTTTGTCATAAAAACCTCGAAGTTTGGTAACATATGCTTAATCCTTATATGTTTTCTTAAGAATACTTCTTGAATACAATTACAGTTAATATTCAGTATCATATTAACACAATCTTAAGTTCTTTTTATTTTATTTTTGTCTTTGATCTATTCTTAATATTCACTATGAAATTTCTAAGAGCAGCAACATTAATAATCAACACCAAAAACTCTCATGTTGTGAAAAGCTTTCACATTTTTCTCACAAAGATGCCAAACGACTATCAATAGTTTATGAATCTCTTACGTATAAAAACTTTTTTAGTCAAACGACTTTTTTTAGTCTAGAGATTTTATACTTGAAGGATAATTAAATACCTCCAATGCCAATTTGCAAAGCTAACTATCCTATTACAAAAAGAAATATTTCTTCTCGACTTATCATCAGCAGACAATATTTCGTTATCCTATTATATCTTCTGAATATCTTTAAAAATCATTTTCCATTGTGCTTCGGCTCCAAATAGTATCTTCTATCGTGCCAATCATATCTTCATGAATCATCCTGAAAATCAATACACATACACAAAATATTAGTATCATGTTTTACTTCTTGTGTCATCAAGAAGCAGTTTATGCAACTTCATGCAATAGCCATTAGCACAACTTCCAACAATCGTTAAAATATGGAGAATCTGTACTCCCTACACACCACTTTTCCCCTATTTGCACTCTATACCTTATATCCCTCCAATTTTCTTCCCCCCAACATTACCATTTTCCCCCCATTCAATGATATCTCAACTTTGTTAGTATATTTAGCTAATTTACTCTAAAATATATAGGAATATACTATTAGGAAGTAAAACCTTACATCTGAAATTATCCAAAAAAATTGGTAGTATATAAATAATATGAGCCAATCCACTTTTTCGTAATTAGTTAGTAATTAGTTTTAAATTGAAAACATCCATATAACTTAGTATAGTAGTAATGTCCAATGTACTGCCAAACTTGCTCTATAATCGATCCAACCCAAAAATTAACCATGTCAATCTTTATCTTAGATATACTGAGATCAATAAAATAAACGTTATCATTTTAAAGTGAATAAATAGTTTATACATGTGTTAAAAGATGATCTATTTCGGTGTTAAAGAGCTTAGTAGTATTTTTCTCTCGATCAAAAGAAAAATAATATTTTTCTCTAGACTAATAAATTGGTAGTTTATACAAATGGTTTAATATAAGTTTTGTCTAATGTCTGAATTTCATTTGAATATTAAGAAGATATAAAATTCTCATGGAAGATGACGTGCAGTAACATAAAATGGGATATTAATGGGATGTATTCAATCTGATTTATTTTTTAATGAGTTTTAGATGAATTGATAAATTTAATATGATTTTCGTTAAATTAATTTAGAATCTTACTTAAAACTATGAAATTTGACTCTTTTTTTTTTAAAAAAAGAAAAAAATCCATCCAATCATTTTGAAATCAGTAGAAAATTTCTAAAGCTCACGACTTAAAATATTCAATAACAATTGATTCAGAAGTATTTTATAAAATATCAAATCCAATAATACTAAATTTTAATGAATTTTTAAAATTTCTGTTTAAATAACAGTAGATTAATTATTTGAATATAAATAATTTCAAACTCTCGATCAAATATGTCTCCCTAAATATATAGATAGGGAATTGATATATGTGGTATTAATTTTTTTTTTTTTTTTTTTTTTTTGCTGACAAAAAAAGAGAGCGTCTGCTTTGATTTTAATATATGTTTATAACTTTATCAAAGCGTGACCCTTTTTTCAACGAGTTATAGACATTATTTGTTGTTGCTGTTCAAACAACAAATATTTACCCAAAATGATATTAGAAAAAGATTAGACATGTGACTGATACTAACAATGATTAAGCTATAAGAAGGGCCACCACATTGAAGAATATATAAAATTGATATCAAATCAATTGCTTTAATTATGTGCGAGCTAAGAAAAATTGGATTTCACAGGACTGTTGTTGCCCAAATCATTATCCTTTCTCTCTAAGTTAAGTGAGTTTATTGTTATTAGGGCATCCGTATTGATTTTTTTTCTAAAGTTTTCAAAATATGAACATAAATTATGTTGATAACTAATTATTTTTTTCAAAAATTTGAGAAATATTTTGATCAACTAATAATATAATTTGTTAAAACTGCAGTTCAAACTTTTGATAAAAAATAGCTTTAGAAAATGTATTCAACCGAAAATTTAAAATGATTTATATAATAATAATAAATATCTTGTTATTTAAATATGAATTTAAAAGTTGAACTTAAATTTCATTATTATTAAATTTGACATTTCATTAAATACGTTAAAATCAATCGTCATTGAAAATATACAAAGTTGTGGGTTTTAAAGTTATAAGTGATTTTAAGATGTTTGAATGGAATTTTTAATAGCCGACAAAAAAAAAAGAATGGAGCTTTTAATTTTTTTAAAAAAATAAATCTGATCATTTTAAATTAAAATTTAGAATGGTTTAACCAAAACAATCATATTAAACTCTCCTATTTGTATGAAATCATTAAACTCTCCTATATTTGTATAAAATCAACTGTTTTTAACAGAAATCCACTTTTATATTTGTGCTTTAAGTTGAAGCCTTCCAAAACTACTGGCCGGCACTGAGTACTATAACTATAAAAAAAAAAAAACAGTTGTCGAATCTTTCAACATTTCTTCAAACTATTTCCACTAAGAATCATATAATGTAAATAAAACACTAATTAAATCCAGTTATCATAATTAAAAATGTAAATGTATGTAGATATTCGCATAAGACCATATATAAAGGTCTCAGTCAAGTTTCTCTCAAGTCGTACGCAATCTCTCTCCCCCTCACTCGTTCAATTTCCACGAATCTCTGCGAAAAATCTGAAGCTTCCAGAATCGGTCGTCTTCGCCAATCGGATCACCACTCTATCTCCGATCTCGAAGCATAATCTCATAAATCAATGCGCTTCGTATCGCGATTTCGTTAAGACTCCTCCCGAATCGGCGATGCCTTTGACTAGATCGAAGAGTCTCCCATCGACGGATGCGATGGCGGAGAACGGTGGATCCGATCGGCAGAATCTATCGTCGGGGAGATCGGTCGCCGGGATCCTCCACAAGTGGACTAACTACGGGAAAGGGTGGAGATCCAGGTGGTTCCTCCTCCGCGACGGAATCCTGTCTTACTCCAAGATCCGCCGGCCGGAGAATGTGAAAATGCTGTCCCCTTCCGACGATGTGAGGCTGATCGGAGATAATTCGACTGATCGGCTATCGAGGATGTATAGCTGTAGTGGCCGTGGCCGCAGGAAACACCACAAAACCATCGGCATTGTTCATCTCAAGGTATATGCATTCACGGTTTCTCGTGATTCAAATCTTAATTTGTTGATAATCCGAGATGCGATCCAAATTAATCTCCGAATTCAAACCCCAATTCGATCTATAAATAAACCAAATAAGATCAAAATTAGTTGCTGAAATGAATATTCAGTAATTCAAATACTCAATTTGATGTTTATTTGGTATTTGGCTATATATATTGTTTGTTAAATTTTATTTATTTGTATTCGAGTTTAGGTAACATTGGGTATTTTAGTGAATGCCCATCTCTATAGTTGTGTTGGTTAGTGAAACAGACTAGAACTTCAAAATGTGATAATCTGACACAAAATAATATCGTCTTCTTCTTCTTCTTCTTCATCACTCCTTTGCTTTGTACTTCTGTAGTTTGTCTTTATGCATTTCAATTCTTATTTCCGTTATCTGCTTAAGAGAGCCTGCTTTGGTTTTTTGAAGTTACTGCTTATCTGTAGTGGGCCACAAACAACATGTTTTATCTGGTGTCGAAGTTCAGAAGTTCACTGCAGAAGAACCAAATTACCAAAATACAAAAAGCTCTTTTGTTTTACTGGTGCTACTACAAATCTAGTACTGCAGCAGGACTAGGGTCCCCATTCGTTGAACACCATTAACTCTTTTGCATAATTTCCATCCGTTAACGTTTGGTTTCTATCGTAGAAAAACGCAACAAGTGTAGAAATGTGTCATCTTTCGTCACATTACTAAAAATCTATCTATCTTTCTTTGCTTGCTATCTTATCTTTAGCCCAATAACTGATGTGTATGGTACATTCCATGGATAATTGACCAGTAGATTTAGTTATATACTTTTTTCCGTAGTGTCTATATGATAGGTATGACTAGTCGGTAGTAACAAAATGAAACGTGACGTGTGAACTTCATACCATCTCTTGAGTATTTTTTGTTAACTTGTCAGAGTTATTTTTTGCATAATTCAAAACTTTAAACCTTATCCAGACATACGAATTAAGTTTTCTTTTTACAGGTAATCAGATTCTTGTGTGCTTACTTTTATAGTTTGGATACAACTTTCTGGACTGAGGTCTAGAGCCTGTAGAGATGAATATCATTACATTCTTTTATTTCCAGCAGGTTTCATCTTACCGGGAAAGCAAATCTGATAACAAAAAGTTTTATATATTTACGGCAAACAAGACTCTTCATTTGAGGACTGATTCAAGGAGTGATAGAGCAGCATGGTTACAAGCTTTAGCATCTACCAGACGTATCTTACCTCTTCAGTCTATTAGTGGGGATTTTTCCTTCGTATCACCAAAGGATTTATCCATATCTACTGAGAGGCTAAAGAAACGGTTGCGTGAAAACGGAATAAACGAGAGTCTCGTAAAAGAGTGTGAAGAGATCGTGGATTCAGAGTTCTCCGAAGTTCAAGAACAAATTAAACTTCTACACGAAGAACGTACAAAGTTACTTGATGCACTCAAGCAACTAGAGGTAAAATGCTGGATACTTGATTTTCCGTTATGATTGTTTTGGTTTGGTTGAGTTGTTCAATGTTAGTCTTGCACATTGTTCCCCTTCACTAAATACCATACTATTTAACATCCTTTACGGCACATTTGCACTGGTCACACCTGAGCATATCCACAAACCATGCTAGGTGCATTTTTGTCATGTATTTTGCTGTTTGAAAAGTTATTTGAATGTTAAGTTTACATTCTCTCATCGCCTTTCATCAGGATATGTTTTCCACTGAGTTGATAATTTCTGAACTTCATAAATCTATGCCAAGTATCATGTATCATGTATCATGTATCAAAAACTGTATGGTCATGTGATGATATCTGTGAATCTTGGAAAGATCTCCCACTGCCTTTCAAAATTTAGTAAAGATGCTTTATTTCACATGTATACGGTTATATCCATGCTGGCAATTCTGAAGTCGGAGTTTCTTTGTTTACAGATGGCTAACCTTGAAGCTGAAGCCTCAGGGATCCATGAAAGTGTCTACCAGTTACCAAATCATAACTATTCCAGCTTAAGAAGTGGAAAATATAGTGGTACACACAATTCCTGCTGCTTAATTGCTTTTCTGTTCACTACATTTCCACCAATCGTGCTGCCTAAGATCTCTTTAATCACATAATAGAATAGTAATATTTGTACGATAATCTGCTTCCTTAGTGCTCCCTTCTTTAGCAATTATAGAGGTTCCTGTATTGTGTTGTTTTGCTTGACATTGTTTAGTTTCTAGAATGCAGTACAAGTGCTTCATCTGATGTGTTTGAGGATATCTCCGAGGAAGATGAGCCTTCCTTCCATGACACTATTGAGTGTTTTAGCGAACCTGATGCTGGTTCCGAGAACATGCATTTCAAGAGACGAACAAGGCTTCCTGATCCAGCAGAGAAAGAGAAAGGTGTTAGTCTCTGGTCTATGATTAAGGACAACGTTGGAAAGGATCTATCGCGAGTTTGTCTTCCTGTTTATTTCAATGAACCAATATCATCTCTCCAAAAGTGTTTCGAAGACTTGGAGTACTCTTACCTCTTGGACCAAGCATATGAATACGGAAAATCCGTAAGTGATTTAAAAGACACTTTGAAATATGTAGAATATTTTACCTATTGTTACGTGTTATTTACTTCCTTCTGGAAATGCAAACGTTTTCTCTACTCTAGACTTGAGTACATCCCTTTGAATCTTCTTGAGTTGACCTCTCAGCTTGTTAGATTAACAGTGTTGTTCATCATCAGGGGAACAGTCTCCTTAGAGCCTTGTATGTTGCTGCGTTTGCGGTCTCTGGTTATGCTTCCACTGAAGGCCGGCACTGTAAACCTTTCAACCCCTTGCTGGGAGAAACTTATGAAGCCGACTTTCCAGAAAAAGGAATTCGTTTCTTCTCTGAAAAGGTAATCTCACACACTCTTTCTTAAAATGAATTTTATGAGATGAACATAAATGGTCAACAAACACACAATAGTGATTCGTCTAGGAGCATCTCTTTGTACTCTAAACATGTTATCATGTAATTAACACTCAGAATTGAAACATATGGAGAAAAGAATATATGAGAATCTTTTCCTAAGACGTTTGTTATTGTGCTCTCATAATAGGTCAGCCACCATCCAACAGTTATCGCCTGCCATTGCGAAGGTAAAGGATGGAAGTTCTGGGGAGACACAAACCTGAGGTCGAAGTTTTGGGGGAGATCGATTCAACTTGAACCCGTTGGAGTCTTGACACTTGAGTTTGATGATGGAGAGACTTTCCAGTGGAGCAAAGTGTGTATAACATAAACCACAAACCTCTTTTCCTTTTTCCACATTTTATTTCTCACAGTGAGATTGATAGTATCTTTGTTCTTAGGTAACAACAACTATATACAATATCCTACTTGGTAAACTGTACTGTGACCACCATGGGACAATGCAAATCCGTGGGAACCGCCAATATTCTTCTACGCTCAAGTTCAAGGAGCAATCGATTCTCGATAGAAACCCCCACCAGGTTAATGGTTTTGTAGAAGATGTAACTGGGAAAAAAGCTGCAACGGTATTTGGTAAATGGAATGATAGCCTTCACTATGTTTCTGGTGATGCCTTTAACAAAGCAAGTGCCTCGTTGCTGTGGAAATCGACAAAGCCACCACCTAATGTGACTAGATACAACTTAACATCATTCGCAATTACTCTAAATGAATTGACACCTGGTTTGGAGGTATGTTACAGCGTGCTGCTTTCGGTGTTATTTATGAACTTGGTCTTTAAATTTTTGTTGTGCTAAAATTTAGTTTCATTTGGGTTTAAGGAGAAGCTACCACCGACAGATTCTAGGCTCCGACCAGATCAACGGCACCTGGAGAAGGGTGAATATGAGAAGGCAAATGAGGAGAAACAGAGATTAGAGAGAAGACAAAGAATGGTATAATGAGTATCTCAACATTGATTCTCTGGTCGTTGGACTCGTGATTCCTTCTCCTCTTGAGCCTTTTTATTGCTGTTTTGATTATGCAGTCACGGAAGATTCAGGAAAGCGGGTGGAGGCCGAGATGGTTCGAGCCACAAGGAGAGAGTGAAAGCTACAAATATACAGGCGGTTATTGGGAAGCACGAAATGAGAGGAGATGGGATGATTGCCCTAACATATTTGGAGAGTTCACCGAGGAGATTGCAGATTGTGCTTAAGCTGAGGTATTAAGATGTATTCAAACTTCTTATGTTCTTCTATTGTTGATATTTGTTGAAATGATCGATTCTAATTCACTCAAGACAGTTTGTGAATCTAATTATAACTAGTGATACATTTGGGATCTAATATTGTTTTGGTTCAGGGCTAAGGAGGCGTTCTTCCGTGCACCAGAGATGGTCTCTCTTTCTGTTTTTCTACACTCAGGAGATGGAAAGAGGCAAATGAAAAATGATTTTTTTTTTTGGTAATGATGTTTGTTATATCTTGGAGAGGGTCCTAAAAGAAAGAGTTTATTTTTAAGAAAAAAGAGTTTATAGAAGAAACTCACTGTAAAGGTCAGTGGGAAAAAGGAGGGTTGGTTCCAACATTTGGGCAAATATTCGTCTTGATCTATTTGTATTTAGTTCAATACAAAGGGATCGATTGAAATAACCCATGGTCACTCAAAATTAAGGAATTTGCTTTGCATTGTTTGGTTAGGTAGATCGGACCAGACCATGTTCTTGGATTCAAGGATATGATATTGGGCAATTGTCAATAATAGCACATTTTGAAGTTTATGTCACAAAAATAGCACTAAAAGAAAAAAGTCACAAAAATGACATTCATTAAAGGGTAAAATATTCCTAATATCTTTGGTTTAAAATTAAATAAATAAACAAAAATAAATATAAATAATAAAATAAAAATAAAAAAAATAAAAAAAATAAATTTTTTCAGATTATATTTTTCAGATTCGAAATTTTTATAATTTTTTTTGAATTTTTTTTTCGAAATTTTTTTTTATTTTTTTATTTTTTTTAGTTTTCTTTTTATAATTTAAAAATACTTTTTGAAACTGTTTTTAAAATTTTTATTTTTATTTTAGTATTTATTTTTTATAAAATTTTAAACCCTAATTCCAAAACCCCACCCCCTTAACTCTAAACCCTAAGGTTTGGATTAATTAACCCAAGAGGTATAAGTGTATATTTATCTCTTTAATTAAACCTATTTTTGTGACTTTGAGCCTTGAGTGCTACTTCGGGAACAAAAACTTGGTTTGGTGCTATCTTAGTCTTTTTCTCTATGATATTTTACCATTAAAAAATTAATTAATAAACTGAAAACGTTTAAATATTAAAATTTCACTAGTTGTGGATGAATAATTAGACAAATATTTTTTTTTGTTTAAAACTCAAATATATAATAAATTAATGTTAAAATTTCATTATTATGAAAAACATGAATACATTTGAGGGCAATTTTCTCAAATAGCATTTTTTAAAATTTTTGTCACAAAGATAATAGTCAATAAGAAAAATGACCAAAATATCCATTTTTTATTTTAAAATTATTAGTTTTATTTTTTATTTTTTAAAAGTTGAAATCCTATCCTGAAAACCGTATTCACTAACTCTAAAAGTCTATATTAGTTAACCTAAATTTTAAATTAGTTTAAGTCTGCACTTATATTTCTAGAACAACCTTCACCATTTTTTCATTTTTATTTACTATTTTAGTTTAAATGTATTATTTTTGATAATATTAGTGATTTTATGGATCTAAAATAATTTGATGTTTGTCATGTATAAATATTAATTTATTTTAGTTAGTAATATGATTATGTAATATTAAAAATATACAAATATTAGCATAAGTATACAATTTATATTTTGCAATTATATATTTCAATGATTATTTACCTCTAATCTTAAATTTAATATCGTAATAATCTGTATTTAGATTAATATTTCCAATAAGAATTAGAGAACCAGACTATAATATAAGCAATTAAAGTCATAAACTAAATATAAGATAAACCTAATTATAATTTATTATTGTAATATTTTGTATTTGGATCAATATTTTCAATAAAAATAGAAAACATGGCTATAATATTAACCATTTAAATCATAAACTAAATATAAGATAAGCCTAACTATGAAATTATCAGTAGAATTGGGTACTCCCTCTGTTACAATATGTAAGAAAATTGTTACTTCTGAAAAAATAGTATTTAATATATATATATTCAACCAATAATAAAAAGCATGCATTGTTGGATCGGTCACATAATATCCAATAAATATAAAAGTTGTTTTGGATTATGTACACAATTTATATTATTAGTAAAATTTGTTAATATATATTAATTAATGAACAACCCAATAATCATGAGAAAACATATCTCTGTATATATATATATATATAATATTCAGATAATAGTATATTTAGATCAGTAGAATTGGTTAATATTTATTTACTAATTAATCATCTTTAGTATCATGATCAAATATATGTTAAAATAATAATTAATTGGACTAATGATTTATGCTAAAATCATAGACGAAATGACAAAAACATTTTTCAAATAATAGTATAGATCGCTAACACACACATAGATATTAATTAATTTTTCATAATAAATATTTATAAATCTAACATTAATATCCACGGAAGAAATAATTTCTCACAAAAATAATAAGCTTATCTAAACTAAAGAAAACTAACAATAAATGTTAATATTACATACTCGTTCTTCATTACTAATTATATTGGATTAATGATTTTCATATATATATATATATATATATATATATATGTCTTATTAAAGGGATTTTTGCAAAATTGACCTATAACTTAAAGTCAAACACAAAACTAACTTTTTTTTTTTTTGAAAATTGGTTTTGCCCTATTCACCCCACAAGTTCATATAATTTACGAAAATGCCATCCATTTTTTTTTAATTTTTTTTTTCGAAAATGACATTTTTACTCTCTCACCCTCATCATCTTCAAGTAATTACAAGATTGCCATTGTCATCAATACCACAACCACCATGAACAACCAATTTGAAGCTCTTAATGCTCCTAAAATCGATTTACCCTTCTTCTTTTTCCATTCTTGTGACCTAAACACAACATATCTCTCACTTTCTCTCCACAATGAGCTAAAAAAACTCAAGATTTTGATTCTAAAATTTTCATGGTTCATAGAGTCATAGAAGCTAACGATTATGGGTGGGTGACTTCTGTTTGTGATTCTGTGTGCTTGGAGAAGCCTTATGTATGCTAAGGAACTTATCTCACTAATTTAAGGTATGACATCGAGTTTTTTTCCAGATCTGTTCGTCAGACGACTTACTTGGGAAGTCGTCTGGCTGTAGACGACTTACCTTTCAGTCGTCTGGCTGTAGACGACTTACCTGGAAGTCGTCTGGTCAACGCAGAGGTTATTTTTACAATTGACTTTGAAATCTGTAACCTGAGACGACTGAAAGTTAAGTCGTCTACTATTGTTTGGTTTCAAAAAAAATTCCAAAGAACCTAGACGACTTACATTTCAGTCGTCATAGGTTAGTTTTGTATTTGACTGGATAATTTCAGAAGTTTGACTTCCCCAGACGACTTACATTTCAGTCGTCTGGCGAAAATTAAAATAATAATATTTTTTTTAAAGTAAACGACTTACAATTAAGTAGTCATAGGTTAGTTTTGCAATTGAAAAAAAAAACTTCAAGATTTAATTATACACAGACGACTTATAATTCAGTCGTCCACCAGACGACTTAATTGTAAGTCGTCCAGGATTTTTTTCCGAGATTCTGGTCAAACCTCGTAAATCCTGGACGACTTACATTTCAGTCGTCTCGTGGACGACTGAATTATAAGTCGTCTGTATATAATTAAATCTTGAAGTTTTTTTTTCAATTGCAAAACTAACCTATGACGACTTAACTTTAAGTCGTCTACTTTTAAAAAAATATTATTATTTTAATTTTCACTAGACGACTGAAACGTAAGTCGTCCAAAAAGTCAAACTTCTGAAATAATCCAGTCAAATGCAAAACTAACCTCTGACGACTGAAATGTAAGTCGTCTAGCTTTTTTGGAGTTTTTTTTTAACCAAACAATAGTAGACGACTTAACTTTCAGTCGTCCGAAATAACAGATTTCAAAGTCAATTGCAAAAATAACCTCTGCGTTGACCAGACGACATATAGTTTAGTCGTCTAGACAACTTAGATTGAAGTCGTCCGCGTCTTCTCCACTAGTTTTTAAGTCTTCTACGTTAGTTTTTGAATAACTTGTATTTTTAAGAGTGATAAGTAACTTCAAGATATGTAAAACTCATATTTACAAAATATGTTCTCTCCCTTAGTTTTACTAAATTTGACTAAGTTTTTCAATGCAAACTTATAAAAAATATGATATGCTTTGACTAGTTACTATTGTTTGTTTCCATCTCTTACCAACATTCTTGTTTATTAAGATGAGAAAAAGGCCATTGGAGTTTATTATTGCATATGAGAGATCCAAAGATAAGAAAAAGGCTACTGAAGTCTATTATTTCATTGATTTGTAAATGTGTAAACACATTGTTAGCACATTTAATACATCTTGGAAAACATTATTACTGATTTTACAAAAAATTCACAACTAAAAGAGTATACATGCAATTCATAAAACAGATCACAAACAAAACTATTATAGATCATTGATCTACAAAGACAAGCTTGGATTCCACTTGAGTAGACAAGACCAGACAACTTTTAAGAAGTTCAGACGACTTCTAAGAAGTCCAGACGACTTCCAGGAAGTTCAGACGACTTTGCCAGAAGACTTTTAGGAAGTTCAGACGACTTCCAGACGACTTTTAGGAAGTCCAGACGACTTCCAGACGACTTTTAGGAAGTCCAGACGACTTCCAGACGACTTCCAGATGACTTCCAGACGACTAACAAGTAAGTCGTCCCAGAAGTTTTCCAGATCTGAAAAACTTGCATATTAAATCCAGATCTGAAAAACCTGCATATTCAAAAACGTTCAAAACTTCAAATGGCTTAAAAACAGAAAAAAATGAGTGGAAGATTATATAAATCTACCTTTACAGAACACACAAAAATACATATCTAAAAATAATAGATCTACCTTTAAATTAGTGGAAGATGAGTACCAAATAATTAAAAACCTGCAAAAAAAAATAGATTACTAACAAAGACATGAGACAAAATTGAAAAATTCATATAAAGTTTGGTGTTTTCAAGTCAAAGAGATTAGAGTGGGTTTGGAGAGTTTTAGTTTGGGAAAAAAGTAAGAACTTTATACAACAAGAAGTTACCAAATGAAGAAAAATCAGACATAAGAACTTACCAAAACGCTCAGAAAAATCCAGACGACTTCCTAGAAGTTCAGACGACTTCCTGGAAGTCCAGACGACTTCCTGGAAGTCCAGACGACTTCCAGGAAGTCCAGACGACTTCCTGGAAGTCCAGACGACTTTGTCAGAAGACATCCAGATGACTTCCAGATGACTTTCAGACGACTAACAGGTAAGTCGTCCCAGAAGTCTTCCAGATCTGAAAAACCAGCACATCAAATCCAGATCTGAAAAACCTGCATATTCAAAAACGTTCAAATGACTTAAAAATAGAGAAAATGAGTGGAAGATTAGATAAATCTACATTTATAGAACACACAAAAATACATATCTAAAATTAATAGATCTACCTCTAAATTAGTGGAAGATGAGTACCATTTGATTAAAAACCTGCAAAAGAGATAGATTAGTAAGAAATACATGAGACAAAACTGAAAAATTCATATAAAGTTTGGTGTTTTCAAGTCAAAGAGATTAGAGAGAGGTTGGAGAGTTTTAGAATGATGAACATTACATTTTTGTTGTAGCCATTTGAGAGGAGGAGAGAGAATGTGTAAATTTTTCTTTATATAGGGAGACAAAAAATCCAATTAGATTAAATATTTTTGACTCAGACGACTTCCTGGACGACTTACATTTCAGTCGTCTGGTGAAGAAATTAAAACAGACGACTTACATGTAAGTCGTCCAGAAGAGTTTAATATTTTTAGCGGGAAATTAAATATTTTTAGCGGGAAACTAAAATAGAAGACTTTCCAGACGACTTACAAGTAAGTCGTCTGGACGACTGAAATATACGTCGTCCGGGTAAATTATTTAACAGACAACTGAAATATAAGTCGTCCACACCCTAAACATAACCCCTAAACTTAATTATCTAATTAAACACTTCATAAAACCAAATCAAATTTGAAAAGTGTTTACTATACACAGAAATAAACACATATAGGTGAAAACTAATTTTTGAAAAAAACATTTTAGTTTTCCAAAATCTAACCCTAACAATACATACAATACTACAACATATGTTTGCCAAACTCCTAAACCAAAGTATTTCATGATTCACTACTTCCACTCATATATCTTCAAAACAAATCAATTTTATCATATCTTAATTTATATCAGTTAAAACTGTTTATAATTACTTGATTTTTATTTTTTACGCATCAAAATATTTTTTTACAAGATTTATAAATTATTTTTAAAATAAACTGGTACCAGACGACTTACACTTCAGTCGTCCAGACGACTTACACTTCAGTCGTCCAGACGACTTCCAACATCTCAGACGACTCAGACGATTTACTGGGGCTATATTCGTAAAAATGGCTTCTGTTTTTTTGTTTGGTCACAAGGGGCTGAGCTGTAATTTCACTAGGCTTTTAGGTTAGTTTTGCATTTGTTTCAAGTTTGGGTATAGGTTTGGAATTAAAATCAAGTTGTGGGTTAGTTTTGGCAAAAACCCCTTATTAAAAGAGAAGTACTAATAAGAAATACCACTCAGTTTTGCCATTTATTTACAGTAAAATATCACTGGATTAATTAATGGAAAATTTTAGGTTTATCACCTTCTTGGAACCATTATTCATGTTTACTACCATTAAATAAAAATTTTCAAAAATATCTTATTCATTAAGTAGCAAAAAACTCTTATACCATTCTTATATATATATATATAATAAGCAATTATTTAAATAAAAAAAACTGTTTTTTATGTTTTCGAATTATATTTTTTCAAATTCGAACTTTTTTTATAAAAAAATTTTTGAATTTTTTTTTTGAAAATCAAAAAAAAATTTTGAAACTATTTTTTAAAGTTTTATATTTTTAAATATTTATTAGAATCCTAAATTTCACATTCCAAAAATCCTAGCCCACCTCTCAACTCTAAACTCTTAGTCTAGATTAGTTAGCCTTATGGTTATAAATGTTTTTTACCCTTCTCTAAAAATGAGGGTGAAAGTGGTTAGTGTAAACATAAAAAAATATACTATGAATGTGGAATTTTTGGTAATTTTCCTTAATTAATTAACTTACTTTTTAGTATTTTTGTGTTTTCGTGTTTTATTAATGCATTTTCTTAAACTAAAGTACAACAAACTATGTACGGTTGATTTAAGAAATACTTCTTATAATCAAGCTAAACCATAAATTATACTTAATCAATACCAAAAAATTATAACAAGATTTCCAATATTACGGGTTGATTTTTTTTTGGTATATTTACTATACCGGAAAAGACACAAGTAAGTAGTATAAATATACATAATATAAAACACAAAATTATAAATAATATATTGAATTAGTGATCGTATAAATATAACGGTAGATAAATTCTATATTTAAATTTTGATCTATAAAACTACATTTTCACGAATAGACGAATCATATTTTTAAAATGTGGAAGATACTGTTGACAAATCAAAAATAAAATAAATTATTTATTATAAATTATAAAATTATTGCATTTATAAATATTATTTAATACATATAAAATTTTAAAATATATATTATCATTATATAGATAAACATTTTTAAAAAGTTAAAAACGAATTTGGACTTTCAAATAGATATATAATATATTTATATTGTTTATTTATTTATTTTTATATTATTACAAGTTATAAATATATCTCTGAAAATATATACGTTTCAGCGGTGCCGGTTACATAAATCGTATAAATGGTTTTATAGTATTTCAAATCGCTACTGCTTGCTCTCGTAAAACTCGATATATGCATTAATATACGTTGCATGTATCATATTTGTCAATTATAGACCTTGATCTTATAAACGAGGAAAAAACTAAAATCATGAAAATCATGAAAATTCTTCCTAAGTGCACTATAAATATTCGACTAAAAATATATAAAAAGATAGTCAACTCGATGCATGCTTGTCTTTAATCCTTAATGTTTATACTATAAAGGTGGTTACTAAATTTGTTCTTAAAATGTGTAAGAAATATTTTATACATTTTTCAAGATATATATATAACGTTATAGATGCTGACAAAAAATATATATAACGTTATAGATTTTATTCAATATATTTTAAATATTTTACTATTTTGGTTTAATATATATATTATGGTCTTAATTATTAGAAGACAGTGGATACGGGGTTGGGGCCAATGCCGTCACGATATCTCTTCCTCTCATTAGTCGGCCCTTCGTACAGAAAGAGGTACACTGCATTGATGTTACCGTGATAAAATAAGGTTGTTACTTGGGAGATGGGGCATTTGAGTTCGTGAAGGTCATAACCATGTGTTACTTTTCTTTATAGAGTTAGAGGTTCTTTATAGAGTTAGAGGTTCTAAGATAGGATAGGTCCATTAGAGCATCTCCAAAAAGGTTCTCTATTTTAGAATTTACAAAAATTCATATTTGAAATTTTAAGGTGTTATTCTCCAAAATAAAAAATTTCAAATTTAATTTCAAAATTATTTGTGTTGCACCGTACAGTCTTTATATTTTTCATACTTAATATAAATTTATAAAACTTTTATAGATAACTAGCACATATATAAAAAATATTACAGTAATATTAATAAAATCTTATACTAAAATATTAAATTATAAATAAAAATAAATAATTAAATATTAAACTACAAGCAGAATAGCACATTATTCCATAAAATTATTTCTTTAATGCTCCATCTTTGGTTACACAATTTTTTTTTGGACAATACTAGAGATTTAAGAGGTTCCAGAGAAAATTTACTAGACTATTAGTGTTGTTGTAATATTTAAATTTGTGTAATAATTATATCTTCGTGTATCTGTTTAAAACTTTTTTATTAAATTTCTTTTGTAATAGTCTTGTTGTCTAATTCTAGTTTTAACATATTATAAATCTTATTTAAAAATTTTTCTTTAATTTTATGTGTAAAATTTAAATTTATAAAAACAAATTTTAAATATATGTGATATACAAAAATTATAAAGATTAAAACGATAAATGAAAAATACTTAACAATCATAAATGTGATGTGTAATTAATTATAATGACCAAAATAAAATAAAAAAGATGAAACTTAAAATTTGGAGTTTTGATTATTTGAAGTTTCACTTTTTAAAACTACAAATTTGAAATTTTGAAGTTCTTTTTTGAAAGAAAAAAATTATATACTTGAAGTTACAGAGTTTCTTTTGGAGATGCTTTAAGGGACGAAGGCAGACATATTTATACTGGGTGCATATAAATGAAATAATAACTAAAGATAATAATCTATATTATTAAAATTGAAGTACAAATAGAACTACTCATATTTTCAACTAATCTACTACATATTTTCTTACCTTATTTTCATTCATTATAACTTTTTTTTATTAATTACTCTTTCTACATAAATCAACATCATTTATTAATGAAGTACAAAACATAACTTATTTATTTTCAACTTTTTTATTTTAGCTTTTACGTTCTCTCTCTCACTCTTTTAACTACTTTAGTAATATTTTTTACTAATAATATTTAGACATCATTCATTGTATATATCATAATAATTTGATATGTTTGAATAAAATTACTCTATTTGTGACAAGAATTCAAAATGGTTAATAAAGAGTATTTTTAATTTCTTTACATAATCAGTTATGCATAGACATTCATATACCTGTTCAGCTACAAGTTATTTCTTTTAGATACCAGTTTTTTTAGTTTTGAAATTAGGCTTCATCCGGATAATATAAATTTTCGTGTGGGTTTCAAATTCGGATCTTCCCAAGTCCGGATGGACTCGGTTTTGATGTATAAAAACTTTAAAATTTTAAAAACTAATGTATCAAAATATCAATTTTTTTTTTTTAAAAGTAAAAACTTACACCTGCACATCTGTCCGGTAATATGTTAAAATAAGAGTACAAATATGGTTATTTAGAAATTCTTGGTACCCTTTAACCAATTAAGCCACTTCCACATTGCATGTCTAATTTAAAAATTCCGATACCTAAATAATAATGGGTGCACGTGCACACATAGTCTGAAATATAGCTTCGCCCTTGGATCCTTACATCTTCATAGGACAAAGTCCGAATTATTTAAGTAATTGTATTATTGTTTAGAAAGCATGACCCTTCCAAAAACACTTAAATAAATTTATGAACTCCAAATCTTTATTAGATAATCTAACGTTTTAACCAATAGACTAACTCATTGTGGTTAACCACATTGCTTCAAATACAAAATTAGGGATGCATGTTATGACAACTATGATATTCTCCAACAAAAAGCTTATAAATCTCTGGTCTTTCTTTGTATTAGTTGGATAGTCCGCCTAGTCTAGATAATTTACGCAAGTCACATCTTTTGAATTTTGAAAAAAATATTCTAAGATAAAATAGTTGGCTGCAATAAATTCAATGGCTACACTCCTACGCCTAGCTAGGGTTGGCCGTTTTGAGGAGAAGAAACATTGATCGTCAGAAAAGGGGATTTTTGGTAGAGTTAGAGAGTGATCAGAGAGGAATCAAAGAGCTATTTTGACGGTGTTTAAATCTAACAAACAAGTTTGAAGGACTTGTTCAAGTACTGATCTTAATAAAGATAAAATGTTCCAACGTGTTGACTCACTATTATCTGGTGTCTCACGGTTCTAGTTATATCGACTTGTATAACTACTTTACAATAAAGTCAACATATTACAAGTCTGATTCTGTCCTTTTTTCTATGCTTATCTTTGATTTTCAATCGAAGCCGTGTGTTTCGTTTTGGCTCAACGCAAAGACTTATTAGTTTTTTTCTATGCATATCTTTGATTTTCAATCGAAGCCGTGTGTTTCGTTTTGGCTCAACGCAAAGACTTGTTAGTTACAAGTTACAACCGGTGTATAAACTCGTAGTTAAATAAGTTTTAGAAAAAAAAACTAGTAGTTAAACGCATGGATTAGTCATGTTATGTTCTTAGTTCAAATTTCAATGGAAAAAATGTTTTACGTCGTGTCATTAATATTAACAAATACTACTGATTTCAGGCTAGGGAAAAAATTAGAGACTAAGGTTTAAATTCTTCCTAATTAAAAAGACGTCGTCGGCAAAATACGATATTATTTTTTTGGTAAAATCCAAAATGCGATATTTCTTCTTCTTCTTTTTTTGCTAATGTCTAAATACGATATTTCATTTATATAAAATAAGTAAATGGCCATCTCAAGCTTACTGGTCCATATCTTCTCTTTTTTTTTTTTTGAAGAAAATGTCTATATCTGCTTGATATTAAAGAATTGTCTTCTTTTAATTCGTCAACAATGATCTTCTTGTGTAGACGTTGATGACCAAAATTTTGTTTTCTTTTACAATAATTTACGTCAATATTTCGTAGGCTTATATTTCTATATTTCTGCGAATCGATGCTGTGTGGTTTAAATGGAAGCAGGAATCTTTATTCTACTGATTTTATTAGTGGCTCCTGTTAAAGTCAACCTGACAACGACTGAATTACTCCCAATCGCACAATTTGGAAATCATACACGTAATAAAAAGAATGTGAAAGTAATATATATATATATTAAAAATATATTCATTAGAAATAAATATATTATATAATAATTTTTATAATAATTGTTTACCAATCATTCTATTAAATAGTTTAGAGAATTAAGATTTTAGGAGCAATTTCAGTTTTACCAAAAAATTTACGTTTTAAACTAAGAAACCCTCATATTTTAAACACAGTCACCATCAAAATAAATCGCCATTATACAAATCCCGGTGCCAACTTTTTTTACTAGGCTCAAACGCCTCTTTACTAGTTTACCACTGCAATAATGCAGCTTAATCCATGTAAGTATGTAACTAAAAGTAGTTTACGACTAATTAATGGGACATATGTTGTGTAATATATGTATACTAGGTTAAAATCCGCACTATGCATTGGATGAGATTATGTATAAAATTGATTTTTAAATATTAAAATTTATATTGTGTTCATTTACGTATTATATACATATTTAAATTAGAGCAAGCACATAAATAAAAATAATATCTCTTGTTTATTGACATTATGTTTTTGGTAAATAAATCAAAACAATCATTTTATTTATTTTATATGGTATATAATTAAATTTTAATGATATTGAGATAGGTATATAGTATATTTTAATATAAATATTTATTATTGAGATTTTTTACTCATATGATTTTATTAATATTTGTATATTTGTTGTAACAAAAAAAATTAAACCAATAATCACAAAATTTTTAAAGTGAGATTTTTTCGATGCAAATTTCAAAATCAAAATATTAATGTCTCAATACGTTTTCAATGCAAATTCTAAAGTTATCATATTTGTGTATATTTATATGGTATATATTTTAACTAAAACGATATTAAATTAGATATATATATATAAATATATAATATGATATCTATTAAATGAAACTTCATATATTCATACGATTTATGATAATTGGTATAACTTTTTTTGTCAGCTTGGTATCTTGTTATAACAAAATGGTTAAACTATGGATCACAAAATTTTCAATGGCGAACTTTGAATTTTTTTAGTAATTTATAATTATTTTAAAAATATAACATATAAGAAAAAATCTAATTTTAAACAAAAAAGAGAGAGAATACAAAAATTGTTATCAAATCTTTATAATTCATAATAGAATGGCCTTTTGACGTCAAAAAAAAATCATATTAGGTAATTATGTAATTTTTATTTAAGGAAATAATATAATATATTTTTTGTACATAACTAATTAATTTAATAGTTAGTTTAATAAAATATATAATATATCTTTAAATGGATCAATCTATTTTTTTAAAGATTCCAAGAATCATCTTAGTGATGACACATTGTTACAAAAAAATATTATAATGCTTTTCAATTAATATATAAGGGATTATCAGAACATGCAATATTTGTTTAGTAAAAACAACAAACAAAAGAATCTATATTATTGACATGAAATTATGATGTGAACGTCGTCACGTACTCTTCTGTTAGACAATTAGAGAAACGCAGATTATTGGTCATACCCCAAAAGCTGCTTTACTTTTTCATAGTCAATAAAAGCATTTGTCCTCAAAGAAGTATACCATGTTAATTCAGCAATGCCAAAACCACAAAATAGTTAAAACCCGTTAATAAAGATATTATCTCGACTTTCTTCAAAGTTCAAAAGAAACAAATAGCTAGAAAAACTAATAAAGTCAAGTGGACATAGAATATACATATGGAAAATAATTGTTAAGGAGCGGACAAATTTTGATTGGCTTGCTATTTAATACCTTTTACTCCCTCGTTTTCGTTTCATAGTATATAATGTTTTGACTTAATGTACGAAGATTAATAAACATATTTATCTCTAAAAACATTTTTAAAGTTATAGTTTTAAAATTATTCAATTAGTTATAAAAATATATTAAAATCTAATTGGTCAAACAGTATTTAATAAAGTTAAATTTAAACTTAAAACCTAAAAACATATTATATTTCGAAACAACATAAATCGTCTAAACATTATATAATTTGAAACAGAGAGATTAGTATTTAGCATAAACAATATTGTTCTAAAATAAACATGGGTGTGCGCGGACGCCTAGACGACAAAGGTTATAATCAAAATATTTTTCTTAAAATTCAATTAGTGTTACAGTTCTAAATTAGTTAAAATAGCATAAATTAGTCTAGATCCATATAAATTGGTGTAAATCTTTTAAATTAACCAATAATGTTAATGCAAATTGGTGTAAATCTTTTATTTTGTATATCTAGGTTTTATAATTCATAAAAATAATTTGATAATTAAACCTAAAACTCGAATATATAATATAAATTTAAAATATATAAAAATAAATTAATAATTCATCAACGATTAAAACCCGCCTAGATCCAAATAATCCACCTAGTCGCCAGTCATCTACGAAATGCCAGTTGCCGCAATTGTTTTGAACACTGACCAGAGGTATTTATTATTCAATATCTACACGAGTAAACTTCAGTTTCATTTTGATTATGGATATCTCAATATGCATATATGGGTGATGTGGAGTTTGATTGGGCAGTTTATTTTTCTTCTAGATTAGGTAGCTATTTCAATATTTTTTGTAGTAAGTATATTTCAGTTCCATTTTCATTCTAGATATTTCAGATACTTATGTTTCTACCATGGTGGTAAGTAGGACTTGTCAAAATACTCAGAACCAAAAGAACTGAACCGACCCCAAAAATTAGATTCGGTTCAGTTTCAAATATAACTAATTACCTGTATGGATCTTGTGTATATATTTCAGTAATATGTATATTCATAAGTTAGAAAATGATGGATCTTGTGTATACATTTCTAAAAGTAATAACTTATATATGATATCACATTGTCATTGGAAAATGATGAGAATGTTTTATAATTATATATTTGATGTTTTGTATTCATTTGATACACTTAAGAATATATATATATATATATATATATATAGAGAGAGAGAGAGAGTGTGCATGATTGAGTTTAATTAATATTATTAGGTTTACATTAATTCGTTTTCTGGAATCTATGATTATTGTATCCACTACTAATATAAATATATTAAAACCCGTTTTTATAATTTTTTTCTGTAGTATTATATGTATTTAAATGTATATTATCAATTTATATAATGTAATATATGATATTTAATTGTTTCTATAAATACATTATTTTAATTTATCTATATTTAAGATGCTTAATTGTATGTTTAGAAACATTTATTAGATTAGGTAATTCTAGGGTTAGTTTCCTTTTAAAAAATTTAATTAAATAAATTAAAAATTAAAAATTATCAACCAATCAAATTACAAAAATTAATTAGAAATATCTCATATGAGCGACACATCAGCAGAAATCACTTAAGTGACTTTTAAATTAATAAATAAGGGGATGTGTTAAGTAATATCAATCATTTCCTTAACTGTAGTTTGAATATTCAATGTAATCATGTTATTTTATTTTCATAGTCGACTATTAAAAACCTTATAATTGTCTTTAATTTCTTTGAGTCTTTATTTGCGACTATATTTGCATATATCTTTGCAAGACTGGCTCCAAATATCCCAGTGTCCCCACATAAGTCAACTTACTTCTGGCATTGAGCTTAATATTACTCAGATTCACACCATCACGAGTCGTAAAACCCGAACATGCATGAAATTTCCATTCGTATGAATGTTAAAACCGGTTATCATAAAATACAAAATCCACAGACAAAGATATATATCATAGTGATTTGTGTTTGTCCTTTGTGCCATAACCGTATCACCAATATTAGATTTGAATTCATATTTTATTTTTTGAAAAATATGAATTCGAATTCTAATATACTGTATGTTTTTTTATCTAAAAATAAAACACAAAAAAATTATTATAACATTCAAGCTATGCAATTATAGTTGTTGTTTTTTTTGAACAAATGCAATTATAGTTGTTAAATTTGAGAAATGACTAAAATATCGTAAGAGTTAGTTCTTATTCAAAAAGTAGAATAAATAAGTATAAACATATTTTTATCCTAAGTAAAATTTAAATTATATTTGGGTAATCCTATTTCAAATTTGAGTTAAAATTTCTTTATTGGCATATAAATTTAGTTATTTTTATTACTAATTGTACTATCTTATATGACTAAGAACTTTTAGGCTGAAAACTGTAACTTTTTCAGGTTCAGAGCCAAAATATTCCATATAGTATTTTTTTCGTTCCAAGGGTTTCAATTATTTTCTGACATCTAGCCTATGGTTTTGATACTTTTCAGTTTAATAAACTACACTTGAGAGCACATAAACATTACTGTATTATTAGTGGAACATTTTTAAAGTGAGTGGTTTTGAAATTTTTTTTTTGAGAAATAATTGGTTGTGGAAATTGTCCTTAGATTTTCATGCAAGGTATTACTTCTTCTGCCAAGAAATAAGGCTTCTCAGCATACCCAAAATAGATTTCAATATCATCACATAAACTTTCGATTAAGGTCTCATAGACTCATAAACACACATATTCTGCGGCCATGTCTCTGGGTCGTGAGGTAATGAAATCGCATATACATCATTCAACCTTAATACACATGATCACGCATCAAACACTAGTAATCCAACCGCATTTCTTACGGTGACACACGAATAAAATGGCCACATACATAAGTTTTACTGATCCTACTTTAATTTGAATTAGCAACCTTTATTCTCAGCTGAACATACTATCATGTTCAACAACACCACAATTCTCGAGAAGGGTCTAATCATCGTTTAATCGTTTGGTGATTTCATAATGTGGTATTATGTCAGTCTGAAGGTTGTAACAATAATCCGAATGCAAGTGTTAAGTATTTGAAAATAGGTATAGATGGCTAGAAAAACATACAAGAACCAACGACGAGGAACGTTTAAGAGAATATATAAAACTCGTACACATTTATTATATCACTTAAACAAAATTAAGATTTAAATATTAGACTGTAGCTTGCGTGCATTTATTCAAACTTAAGTATTTCGCAGAGGAAACTGTGTGTGCGTCGTATGCATAGCTGATTCAAGTGCATTCAAAACCAGACGGAACCTTCTTGTTACACTTGTTGAGAAGAACGCTGAGAGATATAGGAACGTTAAGGTTGATCCCAAGAACGTTAGCCCTAAGAGCAGTGCAGAGACAAACCGCAGCCTCGAGGTCAACCAAACCTTGGATAACCGAGCAGCATCGTTGAGCTGATGGCTGACCCAATTGTATGTTGAGTAGGCCGCTTAGGACATTTCCACATACACCGAGCTTGAGAGCATCTATTGGACAGTTTCCTGATGAGCCAGGGGTCCTCGGAGGTGTGGCCGGCATAGGATTAGGGTGTGGGACCGATGGACTTGGGACAGAGGGACTTGGGACTGAAGGACTTGGGACATGCTTGGGGGGCTTAGGACTTGGGACCGGCTTGGGTTTGGGACTTGGGCTGCAACCACAATCAGTTGCAACGGTTAAGGTGAAAAAGAGGATGTTGAGGGCGAAGAAAAGAGCAACAGAGGACGAGTTCCTTGAAGCCATTCTCTTTCTCAAAAGATGATAGACTCAGAGTTATAAGGATTATCAAGTGTGTTTAAGAAAGAGATGAAGAGAAATGAAGAGACGTTGTGGGTATTTATAGGGTTTTACAAGGGTGTGAAAATAGAGTACCAACTTGTTTTAGTATAATCGATTATATTATATATATTTGTGGTTCTACAAAAGTATATATACCAAATAGTACTTGTTCCCTCCACCACAGTTGTTACTTGTGTAGATTCGTAGAACCGAACTTCCAAATAATTTCGAACGTTGGTTTTGGTTTTGTAAAAATATAAATAAATAATTTCATTTTTGCGGTCATGATAGTATTATTATTGATTGTCAACGCTGTTATTATCACTACCATGATCATAATTCAAGACCCCATTGCACATTTATTCAGAGTCTATTGCCATATTACACGAGAGCTTCTATAACTTTACATGTGTAGATAAAAATCCCAGTCAATACAAAATGTTCTATATATTTTAATGTTTTCAAAATTTATAATCATTTTTTTTTTTTGAAAAAGAAAATTTATAATCATCTTATGTTATTATTATTAATTTGGAGGACATCAATATCCAGCATGGTTCGGGTTGGGCTTTGAATCTCATTTGTCACGGAGTGCTTCATATGCTATATATATGTATTAATTTTTGGATATACAAGTATTAGATCGACAAAAGAAAACTAAAAACCTTGGAAACATATCTCAAGTTATTTTTTATGTCAATCGAAGGATCATGACATAGTCTTGTGCCGGGTCCAAAAAAACTTGTATGTGTATTCTTTTCTCATTCTAATTATTTCGTTCAGTATATATATTTTTTTATCTGAATTATTTTTGTCATAAAAACAGTTATTAAGCGTTGGTTTAAACCGACTCCAACTTAAAGCATGAATCATACTATACAAAATATTTCAGTTCAAAAAAAACATACTATACAAAATATCTTTTTTTTTGAACAACACTATACAAAATATCTATTTAGAAAAAAAACACTGATAATTTTGGGCGGTTAAGTGACCGAAACAACGAACTGAAATTAGTATCAGTCGATCTCTCAACATTAAACAAACAAAATTTTAGTTGGCCAAAATATCATCATCCCAAATTAATATGGTTGGGATCTAAAAGAGGTTAGCCTGCAGAAAGCTAGTATTTTTTTATTTTTTTGAAAAAAGCAGAAAGCAAGTATTGCTGGGTAGAAACATATGGTTGGAATCTAAAAGAAGTTAGTCCCTTTAATTTTTTGAATCGGACATAATCATACCTCAAAAGTCAATACCGCTCCTTATTGACATATCATCTTTATCATATCAACATCTAAAATGAAGGGGAATCCGGAATCAAGCACTTTCATACATTGTCGTCGGCAGAACTTGGGCTGTATTTCTAGAAGTAGAGAGATAAAACTACGTTTGTCCAAAAAAGAGACATAAAACGTAATAAGTGAACCCAAAAAAACGACGTAATACTCTTAGGAAACGTACTAGATAGGGAACGTATCATTAATACATAGGACACAATCTATTCCAGTAATGAATTTGCTGGAAGTCGTCTGCGTTTTGTACTATCCATCTTATTCTAATTACTTATTTGTGTAATGAATATTTTCCCATTTTTTGACCAAAGGGAAGGATGCTCAAGAATGGATGAATAATCACACGGGAAGACGATCTATTTTTCCACGATAACTATCATATATCATCAGATCTATACTGAATTATGACTTCGTGCTAGAACCCCACGAATCGAAAGTTACAAATTTATTTCTCTCCAAATTGATAGTTCGAAAGTTAATTACCCACAATGGTTGTGATCTGTTTACTGGTTTTAATCGGTTTACTCTTAACCAAACAATTTAAAATCAACTAAACCAATCAAAAATCAAAATTTTATATATAATTAAAAAAGAATTGATCATCAGTTCATCACCTTCTTCTTCTCCTTCTCTGCCAGTATTAATCCTAGCCATGGCGAAAAACCAATCTTCTCTCATTATCAAACACTTTCTCCTAATGAATCTACTCATCTCTATTTCAGTTTGATGGTGAGAACAAAAGCAGTAAAAGGCAAAGGTGTGTCGTATTGAAGTCATCCCAAACCAATCTTACTGTCTACACAACAGTGACACGGTCTTCCTAATGCCTTTAAGCTTCCTTGCGCCATTTTCTCCACCTCTAACCCTTCACACACCGTCTCTGAGCATCTCTACAATTCAGGTGCCACAATCTCTTCTCCTCCGCCATCTAGTCGTAAACGCAGTTCCTCCGGTAGAATCTCTAATTGGTAGGTCGTTTTCCTTTTTAATCATTCTCGAGTGTATATAATATACTTTAACCAAAAACAGAGGAATAACCAAAAAAAACATAGGACTAATAGAACATCTAACTCGTACAAATCCGGATATCTCTGAATACACCGAGCTTGCATCTCTTCCAACAGATAATTAATGGCAAATCCTTCTCCATAAGCGGTAAACTATCCTGTAAGAGAATTTCAGATTCTGAATGTGACTCTCCGACCAGTTTCCGATGTAATAGAATTGCTTGTGATCGTTTCCCAAAACAATCCACTTCAAGTTGTCGTTTAATCATTAATATTTGACTTCTTAGCTGTTGAAGAAGTTTTGAAAATAATGTATATATAAAAAGGGATTGAATTTTTGATTGGTTTAGTTGATTTTAAACGGTTTGGTTAAGAATAACCAATTTAAACCAGTAAACCAATTAAAACCATCGTTTATGGGTAATTAGCTTTCGAACTATAGATTCAAGGAGAAATAAGTTTGCAACTTTTAATTCACAGAGACCTAGCACGAGGTCATAGTTTGGTGGGGATCAAATGCTACATGGTAGTTATCATGGGGAAATAGATCATCGACCCTAGTCAGGCCAATGAGAATACGAGATCGGGAATGAGAATGGGAAGAGTAGGGATTCAGCAGTCTGTGAAACGTTGGAAAAAACCAAATAGAGGATGGATTAAGTGTAATGTGGATGGCTCTTTTGTGAATTCAACTATTCCAAGTAAAGCTGGATGGGTCTTTAGAGATTCGGTTATAGAAGGGTTTATTCTTGAAGGAGACTGTCAAAAAGCTATAGATTTACTCAACAGAAAGGTTATAAGCTTTGGTACGTACAACTGGATTCGAGAAGCTTTATGGTGAAAACAAAGATTTCCAGAGTTGGGAGTTTAAATGTTTCAGCAGAGATAGAAACAAAAGTTGCAGACATGTTAGCAAAGAACAATATTCCTTTGAAAAGATCCTTTTATTTTCATCACTTTGTACTAAATTCAATCTCTATGCTTCTGCATAATGACCATGTAAACGACCTCGAGTCGTGAAGCAATAAAATCAGACGTTATAAAAAAATACAAATAATTGATTCCATAATCGTTTTGGTTGGAGATTATCTACTTTTAAAATAATAAAACATAGTCATTCTAAAAAATCCATTGTAAAAAGTTGTTTAACCAAGTGTTAAATTTGATCCGCACAACCACGCAGATATTTGTTTCATCCATATTGATTAATTTCAATACATAGTTATCTTTTAAAATGTTTTTGTATAGCGTTGGTGGCTCATATTTCCTTTCGATATTCAAACAACCAAATTAATATAGTATGTAACTCAGTTGTTATTTAAAACATTTTTGTTTGTCTCACAGATTATTTATTTTAATTCTATATGTGTTTACTTTTGATTTCACAATAAATATTTTGAAGAATTGTTTACATATATATTGTAACTCAATAACAATGTTGATCTTTTAACGCTAGGTTTGTTTCGAACACTACTGGGACCTCATTAGAGTTCGACGTGAGAAGGTAAATTGGAGAAAGCTGATTTGGTTCTCGCAAGGGGTCCATCGGTTCGCTTTCTTTACGTGGCTGGCCATCAGGAATAGGCTATCGACTGGACATCACAACGACCCGCTGGGGCCACCCTCAGGGTTGTCTCTCTTGTGGTGAGCCTGATGAGACACGAGACCATTTATTATTTGCGTGTCCGTACACCTTTACGCTTTGGCTTCGTGTTATTGGGAATCTGTTTGGGAGGGACCTTGACCCTGATTGGGACACAAGCATCTCACGATTGCTAACTGGTTCATACGACATGATTACTTTCATCCTCTTGAGACTGGTATTTCAGGCTACGATCTATTACATGTGGCGTGAGCGGAATGAGAGGAGGCACAACAACATATCAAAGCCAGTAGATCACCTAGCAAAGGTGATTGATAAATTGGTCAGGAACCGGATTACATTCATTGGGTATACTTTGAAACCTAAGCTGCACGGTCTGATGATTAGGTGGTTCAAGTCGCGGTCCACTTAATATTTTGCGAATTTTGTACCCATTTTTAACACCATAATCTCGTAGGATTGTACATATAGAAAAATTGTTTTTGCATTGATCAAGAAATTTAAAATTTCATCCAAAAAATAACAATGTTGTTCATATTTCTTTATCAACAAAATTAATATAATATGATTTGTAAGTAATTTACTGTGTTATTAGTTGTTTATGCATAACAATATCTCCTGACAACATTTTGATACCTTACATTCATTATTTGAAAAATAAAAACTTTATATTTTAAAAAATCTGCGCTAAATTTGGTTTTGTGTAATTATAATTCAAATTTTATATAAATGATTATATTGTTCAGTTAAGATTTATGAGTACAATCATAGTTTTAAAGGGATTATATCTTTATAATTTGAATTTTCTAGAAAAATTGAATTACTTGAATAATATTGAAACAAAATATACGTTAATTTTCTCTAATTAAACTTTTGCATTTTAAATGTATCCTAGTTTGTAAAACAAGTGGTATTTTTTAACAAAATTCTGGGATTCTTAAAAATATGTTTGCAAATATTTAATGTTAATATCATTTGAAACTATGTTTAATAAAAAGTTGTATATGTTTATTATACTTATACATTTTTTAATAAATAGTAATTTTATATCAATTTACCATAGGCTAATCTGATATATACGTAGGTATATATGTTTGGTTTTCTATGCATATTATATTAAAATGAGTATTTTCTTGATGTACGATATGGTTATATGACAATATCTGATTAACATGTGTGCATAATAACATGTATATTCATATTGAAATGGTTAAATGATTTGCTATAATTATAAGAAAGTCAAGAATTTATATATTTTATTGTTGTACCTTATGGTAAACTATCAGTACAAGAGAGAAAATATAGTTGACACATGTTTTAGTATTATATACATATATATCTTAAAACGACATTTTTACTTTATAGCATAGTAACTATAAATAATATTAAAATAATATGTTGTAGGATCTATTCAGTATAATATGAGATTTAGAGAAGATAAATAACGTGATAGTAATGGAATACACATGTTTGACTAGTTCAATATTCAGAAAATATCATTAACAAAATTAAAAGTAATAATTAAATCTTAATTACAGAATTCACAAGACTCGGTAGCAACATTTATCTGCAGATCGAATGAAGTTTTCTTAGTTACAATAATAGTATCTTATATAGTTTTTATATAATAAATATAACTAGATGATAACCCGCCTGCATGCGAAAAGTGAGTTTTTTACATTAATGTTTGTTAATTAAATAGTTTTAATATTTTGCAACAATAAATTTTTTATCGATTGTGAAATGGCGAATACAAATGTTGGTTCTTAAATGTATCACCGTTGTTCGAGAGTTAACGTATTACAGTCTATCTCATTATTTTTAAGACTTCATATACACAAAATAAAATTAAGTTTTGTGGATGTCACAAATCACAAAAACTAGATAGGCAATCTAATTATATAAAAAATTGTTCGAGTCCCTCCCGCAGTGTCCACGTGGAAACTCGCTGCTTTACAAGGCGACACGTGTCTTTTTAAAAAAATCCCCGGCCTTTTGACTTCTAAAATGGACTTCAGCGATACTGTCTCTTTTTTGATATTGGGGTTCAGTTTCGAATACGTACTTTACAGAATTCTCATTGGGCGAGATCTACCAAAATCTAAGCCCATCAAGCCTTAAGCTTCCTCCTGGTTCTTAAAATTTCTAGGGTTTATCGGCGCATCCAAGATGCAACCATCAACCAACAATGGCGATTCTGACGTTTCTGTCTCCATTCTTCACATTTCGATCGTTACAAATCAAATTAATAGACCCCCATGAACCGAAACTTAAATCTTCATCACCACTACACCCACGATCTTCCATTAAATGATTATTATTCTTCGTCCAGTCGGTGATTCTCAGCTATAAAAAGGTATGGATTAATCCCTTTAGCATCATCCTCACAGTTCCTACTATCTAAAATAATTTTATTTTCAGTATAATGGCTGCCTCAACTATTTTGCTCTCCTATTTGAAGGCTCGACGGTGTTCTTCCACGGTGGAGGTGCGGCTTCTGAGACTCTAGGAAGCAAGAAACGCTAAACTTGGTGGAAAGTTGATAAGGTAGACATGAGCCGTCTAAACTTTAAAGTTGTTCCATGCCTGCCCATTTTAAAACAGATTCCGACGCAATTTTTTTTTTATCTCTTTCTGTCTTTAAACTTATTTCATTATTTCGGAGATAGATTCAATTTCGTTTGTTGATTAGGTTTTTCTATTTACATGTGTTTCAGGCGACTCTCATACATGCCACCGTGAATGTCCACTTTCAGACATCGCCTCACGGCGGGTTCCATGTTCTCCGTCAGCGGATTTGATGTGACTGAGTGCAACCAGAACTTCATGCTGTCAGACTCTCCTCTGGCAATCCGATTCAGTGATTCCACCACTATGGATGAGATGACTGAGCCGGTGAACCCCATTCCTGAAGAACGGTTCAGGTTCTGCAATCACAGTGAGTTGCTTGGTCTAGCCAACACCAACACCAACACCCACCTTCCAGGTAAATTCTTCAGCTTGCTGTTTCTCCCACTCTCATCTTTGTAACCAGTGCGCTATTCAGTTGTTCCTCATCTTGCAGACATAACTGGTGAGCTCACTGCTGTGAAGAGCACTGTATGTGCCAACCATCAAATTCGATAAGTAACTTAGGCCCTTAGAACTTTCATAAATGATGGATTTTAGTTTTAAAAATTGAATATGTGCAATTCATATTCTGTTTTCTCCTTGGCAGTACGTCTATGTGACACTTAGTTTGTTTGACTCACAATCTGTTGCGTTTCGCAACAAAATAGAACGTAAGGTAAGGTTGTAGTTGCAACCAGTATAAACCCGAAGATTGTAGGAGGTGTTTATCTTCCGCCTAGCACTAGAATTTTCTTTCTCATTATAATGGCTTACTCCTCTGTTCTACTTGCTGATTTTAACAGATATAGATGTATCACTTGGAAAGATAGTTTCTTCCCTGAAACCAAAGCTTATCACCTCTACTTTTTTGCAGGAGTGGTTTCCAGAGGCTGATAAGATCAAAAGATTCAACTAGACAAAGCAATCAGCTTGAGGAACTCAAAGTATGTATTGGCGTTGTTTTCTCGGCTTTTAGTTTAAGTTTATTTTGTGCGGAAGAGTATTTGTTGCTTTGATCATCTCCTTGCATTTTCATGTAACTAAGTTTGTAACTCTCAGGAGCATCTTTGCGATTTGTTTTTTTATGGATTGTACCGTTACATAATTGCAATGCTTAATATATGGATAAGATGTGACCAAATGAATTTTTAAAAACGATTCAATCTTCTCCATATTTATTTAAGGACTTCGACTGTGAAGTTTTCCTGAATTAAGCAAGCAAATTGAATGACCATAAACAATCTATGGTCTAATATATAATATGCTAAAATCTATACATATTGACCCAGTGAATAGTTTTTGTTTTTTTATTTGCCACTGAGTGGACAAAGACAACATGGAAGAAGAAAGAAATGTTACCCTCATCTCAGATGCCAGGGAAAAGTATTTTCGAGACAATTCCTCAACGATACTCACCTAAAGTTGGTGGAACCTGTTCTTTAGTGTGGTGAGTTGCTGTATCTGGAATCACATTAATATTTTTCCTAAAGTTATGATGCTTATATATTTCTTTACAGTTAACAACTCTCTTACTCTTCATCCCTAAAGCTGAGAAGAATATGGGCCTACCAAAGACGTTCAGAATAAAAGGTAATTGCCACATTAGCACTTATTTTAAAGCATCTGACACTTAATTTTGGACTTTTCAGGTGGGTCTTATGTAGACAATAATGACTTGCACGATTCATACAAGCAAAGTAAATTACTGACTTGGACTTTTCAGGTGGATTTTAGAACACCTCCAATGGTTAGAAAACACGAAAGGTTCCAAAATAAAAAAAATTATTAGTATCATAATCATTTATTTATTTTTTATTTTCTTTAAATAAGTTAAGCTTTTATTTGAATGACATGTGCCCTTTTTAGTATATTAGGGATTCTTAAAAATTCATAATTAATAACTTTTCTTTCTTCTCTGTCCTAATTTTATTTATTTTTCTTTTTTTTAATACTCAGAACTCCTCCTAAAACTACCAATGGAATTGATCTTATGTATATGTATCTGGAAATACATGTGTTTTAGTGGGAATAGAGGATGTGCACTTAGGTTATAATTTTGAAGTAGGTATTCAATTTTTTTTTTTTTTGAGAAAGTGGTTATAATTTTCTCAAAGATGAAGCAACCAATCCAATTGATGGTTCTTGAGGAACTCCGTATCACTAATTACAGAGTGATTGTGGAAGGAGATTTAATCATGATCGTTGAAGTCAGGTCGAGACGATCTAAGAATTTTGCGCTTGAGAAATAATATACTCATCGAAGGTGGTGAGAACATCGTATTTAACCATTATCTACCGAGCCGATTAATTGCTATTCATGTCTTTCTCAAAAGAGATGTTCCCTCCGAGTTTCTTTATGCTCTCACTTAGAGTTCTTTTTTGCTACAGAGCCTTACTGAACTGAATGTTCGAGGTCTTGCCACAACACTCCAGCTCCATGGAAAGATAATAATAGTTTGGCCACCTAGTTGTAAGAGTATAGTGCTTTTAGGTTTTCGTTTTTATTGGCCAAATGGTCTTAGTTCTGAATTGTCATTTATGATCTTTTTCCTTGCTTTCTGACAATTTAACACTTTAAAAGATTTTCTGTGTAGAACTGTGTATCAGAGTTTGAAAACCTGTTATGTATAGTCGTGAAGCACACAAATCCTTTTCGTGAGGCTTACCGGTTTGCTGTAAAAGCTGCCCTATTATTGCCTTTGGTGGCATTGTGGCCTTCATTATCGTGGTAGATGAGGTAAATTAAAGTTGTAGTGTTCTTTAGTGTATTCAGTTCAATTGTTTAGTAAAACTTGAATGTCTTATAAAATCGTGGTTGCTCCAAAGTATACTGCTAAAGGTCTTGAAATCTTCAAAAAAAAAAATTAAAAATTTGAGGGTCGTCAAAGCAAACAATAATATTTTTTTGAATGAAACAAACAATAATATTACCAAGGGAATCTACACTCAGACAGGTTGGAGTTGGCTGGTTAGCTCAAGGCTCGGACAACATAACTCCAGAAGACTTCAGTTTCAATTTTGTCTGGGATAAGACTCCGTGTGAAAGCTAACTTGCGGATAAAGTCAAACAATTAATACAACAGGAAACTAAACAATATCTAACAAACAATGATTTTACCATTCTGCCATTCTGTTCAAATGGAAACGACACAAAATCCAAATCCCGCGCGAAGCGCGGGCTGACCCTAGTATAAAATATAAAATGATGAAAGAAGATTAGGTTTTATGCTCTTAGTTTGCTTACAATTGACTCTCCATAAGTTATTTCATTTTCTACTTCTATATAGTTATGCTTTCTTTCTCGCTTCTATTTCACTAATATGAGAATTAACTTTTTTGTGAATTTAGTGAATTACATAATTGTCAATTAAAAAAGATTGACATCTGTAAAAATTTCACTCTAGATACAAATCTAAGAATCAAAATTTGAAGAATCACCGGCAAACTCTATTCATAGGTTGGAGTTTAAATCTAATATATCAAGTTGCTATAGAATATAAGTAAAGACTCGAAATATAAATGTTTGTCTAGTATATATTCACATGTTCGGTCTAAAAATCATCTAATGCTAGAACAACAAAACAAATTACTTATTTTATTAACGAACACTTTTGAAATTTACTTATTTAATAGTATACCAATAAAAAAATATAATACTTTACTATTCTAGTATATGTAAACTATGTATAAGGAAAGAACTGTTTGATTTATTTAAATGATAAATCAGAAAAATTATAATAAATAGTTCAAATCTCTCATTCTTACAATTATAATAGCTAGATAACATATTTGGAAGAAAACAATATTAGACGAATGATCAAATCTCTTATTCTTCGAACAAACTTAATAGGAGGTGGTTGAAATCTTGTCATGATATTTCATTAAAAGCTTTTCAGGAATAAAAATAAAGACTAAAATATTTAATATGAATAAAATAATATATATATATATATATATATATAGTGTTTCAAATATTAAAAATCATTATGATTTGAAGAAATGTATTTCTGGGATTGTCATGATCAAATAACATATTAGACGCCCATTAAAAAATAAATTGTATATATAAAAGTATATACATTAGAGTAAGCAAATAAATCAAAACCAATACTTTTTTTTATATTTATAATCATATTTTTGGTAAATAAATTAAAACAATCATTTAATTTACTTTATATGGTATATAATTAAACTTTAATGATATTGACATAGATGTCTATATATATGTAGTATATTTTTATATAAATATTTATTATTGACATTTCTTATTCATATGATTTTATTAATATTTGTATATTTGATGTAACAAAAATTTAAACTGTTAATCACAAAAAATTTAAACTCGGATCAGACAGTGTGGTAGCCAATCCACTCTGTAGCATTAAGTGTGTTCCTCCCGAAGACGACCGGATCAACCGATAGGGTTTATCAAAAAAAGATTCGATTGGTTTTATTTCGTATGTGTGATTAGTTTCTAGGATTATTGTTGTGTTTTTATATTTTAATACTAATTAAAATCACTATGTTTTAATAAAATTGTAAATTTCTTATGTTCTGCAGTTCTTACAAACATCTCGAGTTTTTCTTAGTCTAATCGATATATTTTAACGGATATATCAGGTCAACATAAATTTATTCGTTTTTTAATCTGCATAATAAAATTATTAGATGAATATTTTTTCTATAACTAATGCGGAAACAGGAAGTCGATTAATTACTTTAAATTATGCATGGGCACACTTTTTAAAGCGAATACAATAACAGAAATAGAAGTAACATTTATTCGATTAAAAATTGACAATAGGTAATTTCAAAGAATGATGTAAAGAGAGATGAATATGAAAAAGAGAGAATATTTATTCTCCCAATAACGAAGCATTGATAGGTAGATCAAGCACATATGAATCCACGAGGGGTCTTCCTGCCACAAGCATTGAGAAGAAGACTGAGAGAGACGGGAACATTAAGCTTGATTCCTAGGACATTTGCCTTTAAGGCGGTACATAGACAAGCCGCGGCCTCAAGATCGACCAAACCCTTAAGGAGTGAACAACAAGGCTTGACTGGTGGCGTGCCCAATTCGATTTTGAGAAGATCCTTTAGGACATTGGCACAAACGCCAAGTTTGAGAGTTTTTCTAGGGCAGCTTCCTGAGGAGGATGGAGATGGGGTGGGCTTAGGCTTAGGTTTGGGAATGGAACCGCAGCCACCGCCACAAGCTGTAGTTAGCGTGAAAAAGAGGATGTTGAATGTGAGGAAAATGATAAGGGAGGCTGAGATTTTGGAAGCCATCTTTCCAAAGATAAATTTCAAATTGAGCAAGTTCTAAGATGGAAGTGTTGCTCTAGAGAGTGGTGAAGTACAATGAAGAATGGATGTGTGTATATATATTAGGATTGTAAGGGGTTGGACAGTTAAATAAAGCTGTCTTACTAAATCATTTTGAGCAATTATTAACTTCTTTGATATTTTAGTGACAGTGGAACATTGTTTTATTAAATGGTTACAATAAATCGTTTTTCATATATCATTCAGAAATGTGCACAACCATGGAACTTATTTAATAATGATGTTGTGATGTAGTAGTTTTGTTTTGTCAACTAAATTTTGATCCGTGTTTTCAAATCGCAGAATATTTTATGATAATTTTTTTTATTAACATTGTTACAAATGTTTTGTTAATTTTTAAGAATTGTGTCAAGACAAAACGTTGTTTTATTTAAATCAACGTCTCTAAACCGATCTGGATCTGCAGTCAAACCGGTAAACCAATAATTCCGATATGTAATCTTGTTTGGGTTTTAAAACATATCTATATATTATTTAAAAACCAATAAAATTCGTAAGAATCCGGTAAATCTTAAGGCTAGCCGGTTAAACCGATGGGTGACCGATATGTAAAAAATGTCATTAACAATGTTTCAAATCATTAACAATGTTTCAAACGTTTTGTTAATTTGTAAGAATTGTGTCTATTTAAAATAGTTTTGCATTTAAATCAGCATTTTAAACCCGACTCAAATCCACGGTCGAACCGGTAAATCGGTAATCCGATATGTAATTCGGTTTGAGTTTACCCATTATTTAAAAACCCAATAAAATCCGTAAAACTGCTAAATTTCGAGGCTTACTACTGAAACCGATGTGTGACCGAAATGTAAATCTTATTTGATTTGAATTGTAAATTTTAAAATTTTAAAGTTAATTTTAATTTTTGCATTAGATGTTTAAATAATTATTAGTTTTAATGTTATTGTATTTTGTTATATCTCTTTTAATTCCAACTTCTTAAGAAATGGAACCTAGACTTAGTTATTTCATAATTAGATTAACATTCGAAAACCTGTTAAAAACTACACAATAACAAAATCACATAAGATATCATAAGCAATACGACTAATATATAAAGATATAATCATATAAACTAGACTATGGTGTGTATAAAACTAGTGGTCATTAACGAATGTTTGTTTGTTTAAATTTTCTTTTTGTCAAATTTTTTGAGAGAGAACTGCTTAGCTTTATATATTGAATATTCCTTTTTGGTTTTTGAAAAGCAGATGTGGATTTTGTTATTGTGCAAGACTTCCTTATCCATCGAATATTCCTTTTCAATTGTTAGAATCTTACCATTAAAATTGATTTAAAAATTCCAGCATTAATAATCGTGATACAAAGTATTACCATATAAATATTCCTTTAAATTTTTTTGTGTTTCTGGTTTAATAATATTGATTTTATTGAAGGATTAACTCGTTGATTGTTGTTTTACTAAAAGTGAATCACTGTTTTATTAAATGGTTAAGATAAATCTTTTTTTTTTAATTTCAATTAATGAGTTATCCGCGTCCATACGCGAGAATAAAGATTTACGAAAAAAATAGTTATTAAACATTATTTGTGTTTCGTTTAGTTTAATATTTTATATTATTTTAGATAAGATTATTATTTATGAGTTATTGAGTTGTGATGTTTTAACGTACAGAATATTCAGCTTTACTATGATATTTGTTTCTAAAATTCTAGTTTAACTTTTAAACAAATTCTAATCTAATTTTAATATGGTGTAGTTGGTTTCATATTATTTGTAAGGATATTTTAATTTAAATTTTGTATTTTATTTATTTGGGTTTATTACTGAAGTTTGTGAATTATGAAAACTCACAAATAACTTATAAAATTTACAAACTAACAAAATTCAAAACTGAAAAGTATGGTTTAAGACCAGTTTAAAATTTCATCATTTAAATTATAACATCACATTAAAAAAATTAATTGAAGTTAAGATTTATCATCTTATTCAAAATTTTTAATTTTGAAATATTCAGTTGTTTTTAAAAACATATAAAATCAATTAAAACAAATTAAGTTTAGAAATATTTCTAGTAAACAATAGATCTAGTTTTCTAATGTGAAGTCAACACAAAGGGTCTGACTGGTTCAACCGCAGCGGTTGCGGTTGCGAGAGATTGCGGATGCGGATGGTTGCGGTTTCTAGCGGTTTTAAGAGATTTGTACGACTGGTTCTGCGGTTAGAAATTGGTGCGTTTGCGGGATACTTATGACTGGTTAACTACCAAATGCAGCAGCAGTTAAATAATAAATTAACAATATTTACATTTTATACAATTATAAAAATATCAAAAATAATAATATTATAATAAATATAAAAGTTACATTTAGAATGTTATACTTTAAATTTTTTAAAAATTATAGAAAATATTTTTATTTTAAAGTTTTATAATATTAAATAAAATATAATAGATATATTTTAGCATTTTTATAATTCTAATTTAATTTTTTTATTGAATATTTTTATTTTTGTATTTATATTGTTTTGGAAAAAAATAGAAATTTTTTTTATCCTCCCGCAACCGCCCGCAACCGCAAACGCTAGCTGGAACCAAATTTTGAATTTATGAGGTTCAGAGCGATTTAGAACGGTTTGGAGCGGTTTGAGCGATTGTTGCAAAACGCCAACAACCGCTACCAACCGCAAAAGCTGCGTTTGCGGGTGGTAGCGGGAAAACCAGTCATACCCTAAGTAAAAATAAAATGTGCCGTGTACTAAATTAAAATCTTTTTTCTAGCATAGTAGCAAACATGATAGGTATTAAAACTTTTGGAGAATTTCATGTTTATCATTTTCATAGTACAATTATCATCTTTATCACCACTGAAGAGCAACAATATATTATTCATTAAGTGACAAAAACTATTATATTTTTGTTATATACATATATATAATTATTTAAATAAAAAAAAATAAAACCAATTTAAAAGTAGTTTTTTATGTTTTTGAATTATACTTATTAAAATTTGAACTTTTTTACAAATTTAAAAAAATTGCGAAATTCAAAATTTCTTTTTGAAAATAAAAAAATATGTTTTTAAACTATTCTTTTTAAAAAAAATATAATTTTATAACTATTTATTTATATACTTTTTAGAATCTTAAATTCACATTCCAAAAACCGTACTCCACTCCTCAACTCTAAAACTTAAGTCTAAGGGTATGACTGGTTTTCTCGCTACCACCCGCAAACGCAGCTTTTGCGGTTAGTAGCGGTTGCTGGCGTTTTGCAACAATCGCTCAAACCGCTCTAAACCGCTCCAAATCACTCTGAACCTCATAAATTCAAAAGCTGGTTCCAGCTAGCGTTTGCGGTTGCGGGCGTTTGCGGGAGGATAAAAAAAATTATTTTTTTTCCAAAACAATATAAATACAAAAATAAAAAAATTCAATAAAAAAATTAAAGTGAAATTATAAAAATGCTAAAATATATCAATTAAATTTTAATTAATATTATAAAACTTTAAAATAAAAATATTTTTTTCTATATTTTAAAAAAATTTAAACTATAACTTTCTAAATATAAATTTTATATTTATTATAATATTATTATTTTTGATATTTTATAATTGTATAAAATGTAAATATTATTAATTTATTATTTAACAGCTGCTGCATTTGGTAGTTAACCAGTCATAAGTATCCCGTAAACGCACAAATTTCTAACCGCAGAACCAGTCGTACAAATCTCTTAAAACCGCTAGAAACCGCAACCACCCGCATCCGCAAACTCCCGCAACCGCTGCGGTTAAACCAGTCAGGCCCTAAATTAGTTAATCCTAGGGATATATATTTCTTTTATCTTTCATTAAAAGTGAAGGTAAAAGTGGTTAGTGTACACATGAAAAATAGTATTATTATTGTGATATTTATGGTAATTTCCCAAAACTTTTCAACTAATTCTATTACATGTTAGAATCGTTGTCTCGATAAAATATGTAGAGTTATTTGAGGTATTCTTTCAGTACAAATATAGTATATGATATTCATTTTGATCTTTTATGTATTCAAAGATGAATGAATTTCTCTAAAGAAAACAATGGTTGTGGTTTCTTACGAAGAAAAGACATATTTTTTTATGAATAAAGTATAATTTTATATATCAAATTATTTTTGTGGGTAGTTTAAACTTGAAAACAATAATTGTTTTTATATAGAGTATGAACATTCATATATTATTAAGATTGGAAATTTTCATTTAAAAATGTTAATTTTTTTAGAAATTAAAAATTGATTAAAATAAAATTGAATTGATATATTTTTATTCAATTTCATGTTTTAAATATAAAAATCATATATATTTATACTAAAGATATTGCTTTTTCGATAATAAGGTGATTGGTAAACAAAGTTTAACAGAAAGGTTAAATAAAAAATATTAGTAATGACATTGTAATAATAAACTTACTTCATTAAGATTATCGTTGAAATTAACTATTATCTGAATCAACGTGACAGCAACACATAGTAAACTAATTTCTCAAATAATATTACAGATATATGTTTGGTTTTTTATTAATAGTAAAAGTATAATTTTTATTGTTGCAAAAATATATTTTATTTTGTAAAGAATTATTTTATTTTGTAAGAAATTAATGCTAATATTTTTTTAAAAAAATTGACTTCCCAAATAATATTATAAAAATAAAAAAAAATATATTTTAATATCTATACTATTAAAAAGGAAGGAGTCCCAAAAAATCTACTTATGAAAAGTTGTTGGACATATTCACTAAACTTAACTATTTTTTTGGTCTCACCTTATATTTCTTCTAACTATACACTAACAATTACCTTATATTTCTCTAACTATAAAATAACCAATGCTCTTATTTAATACTCAACTTACTATAATACACCAAAGATTTATACATCAATGTTATTAATTCAGAATCATTAATATATTTTACCCCTATTTTTCCTTAGAATATTACTTTTGTACCACTAAACCTATTAAAAGAAACAGATTATTTTATAACTGATTTAATAATCATCCAACCCACGATCATTTTTCTTTAACAAAAACAGTTACTATAAAAAACATTTGGATTTATTGGTAATTAAAGTCTGAACAATACCATGCTTTTAATTCATATTAAATGTTTTATGACCCAAACTAACATGAAAACATGATGCAAGTACGGTTAACAGAAAGTTAAAAACATGATACCATTCGACGGTCAAAACATATTAACTTCCAATTACGATTAGAGAAATAGTTCACAGTACAACAACAAGCTTAATTATATTTCAAAATTATAGTTTTTTCTTTGAAAACCTTCCTAGGTTATTTTTGTGATGAAAATCTTTTACAACTGGGTTTATCGGGAGAAAGGGTTTTGTATAAATATTTTCTCAGAAAATTATAGCATTTTTAGAATGTTTTTTATGTTTAAATAAAATATATTATTTATTTTAAACATTTATAGGTAACTCAACTATACTCAACTTAAAAATAATTTTATTTCTAAAACTCAAAAATTTAATCTTAATATAGTCATTAAAAAACCTATAAACTAGAATGTATAACATAAAAAATGTAGTTTATTCAATTTTATATCTTAGTAAAATTTATATGAGAAATTTAATCAAATTTTGAAAAATATTATCATGTTATTTTAGATTTTTACCATGTCATCTGGTATAGATTCACGAGTTAATATGGGTTTTAGCTTTTAAATAATGGATTTTTATTAAACTGAAACTAGATTATATATGGTGACTGCGTTTACTGGTTTGACTGACTTATTGGTGTTTTGGTTCCTTTATTAGACTGAATGTTGAGGACTTATTAAGATATATTTTTAATATTTAAAAAAAAATGTTTGAGTAATTTGTTTTTATTGGATAATTCAGCTTATAAATAGTATATTTAAGATATTTGGTTATTTAAAAATTACATATAATTAATATTTGTAGGTATATAATTTGTATTTTAAAAATCCAGGTATCTATTTATCTTGGTTCTAGATATACATGATATGTTCGGTTATTTATAAATTTTGGTTCAAGTTTGGTTTCATTTTTTCAATTTGGTACGGGTTGATTATTCGGTTCCGAATAATATGGCCAAACTTATAAACTATCTTATATTAAAAATTATTAAATTCAAAAAATAAACCCGCGCTTTCTAAGCGCGGGTCAAAATCTAGTTACATGGTTAAAGGTAAAACGGTATTTTGTACAATTTGTGTCACAATTAAACTTGCTTGCCAAAAACTAGATTTAGCAACAAATTGGAATTCCTTGTGGCCTCAACTGGTTTTCTTTTAGTTTTAAAAAAACTAGATTTAAATTGGAATCCATGCACATGTGTAGAATAAATCATTCGTATTGTAGCTGGCGCCTGGCGATTGTGTTTGTAGATTGGTAATTTGTGACCACACAGTCTGGATTTTCATATGTGTATTGGCTTATACTTCTTGTTTTATTGTAGCTGTCCTGATCAGAATATCATTAGTGCTAAAATTCAACAATTCACATTACTTCTGATTTTTAAAAAGAATGTAAACCATAGCAGATCTGACGGAACCAGAAACAAAAATCACATACGTTAACGAGTTTTATTGACCTCCGACTTAAACTTACAACAAGGGGATATTGAAACATATAATTAATATATTAGTTTTAATATGGGATCTCTAACATATGTTTTTACAACACTGGTTAATTATGGTATTACAAACTATGAGAAATATTACATCCGATTCTATAGCTGATAAATTTTACATGTCTTATAAGAATTTACGTATTGACTGCATCACTTGAACCGTTCTATCGAATCCACATTTAACGGTACTCCTTGCACCATACTGCAGATCTCTTGTAAGCATTTTTTTCATTATACTGCATAATTCCAGATTTTCTGGAACTCAAAACCTAGACATTCTGATGTATAAGCATTAATGAATCTTTAGACATCTCCAATGATCCCTCATTATGAAGGAAACATAAAAAAAATAAGCATTCTCCAATAGTAAATGAGTTTGTGACTAGCATTACTTCAAACACAAACTCATTTTGATGTTGGATTTTTTTTTAATTTATTCTCCACAGGCGTTTAGGGAAAAGTTTTGGAGCAACATCATGTTCAGTTAGACCTAAGAAAATAGAGCAACAAGGTCTCATACCCCAGTGCGCTGAAATTCAAGTTGATGTGATTATGAATATTTGCACATGTCAAAAGTTTGGATTTTGAATATTCTTGACTTAACATGGTTAGCCTTATCCTATATCAAAAATTTTAACCATAAAATTTGACTTTTAATATTTAGCTTTAGATTTAACGGAGGTATGTTTTTGTCCATCTATATTTCACCCAAAATTTAACACGAAAGCTAAAGTTAAAATAAAATAAAATTTTATTCTCTTATATATAAAATTAGGTTTCTAAAAAAAACTGCAAATTCAAAACTTCATAGATATTCTCTTCTCCAAAACCAAAAAAAACGGATCGATCAAATCAAAAAATGATATTTGTTCGGGTTTGGATCTGATCAATTTTTCAAGCGGATCCTATATCCATAGAATCAAAAGACTGAAACCAAACCAAAACCGAACAGAGAACCGAATAGATACATGAATTTCTATGATATAGTTAATATACTTAGAAAAATTAAATATATTTAGTTTTAAAATAATCAAAGGAGATGGAAGGCGCTTCCACCATTATGCGACAGATAACCATGGCTGTAAACTCAATGAGTGGAAGCAGAAGTGGCTCGCTGAAAAAGTGCCGAAGCCGATAAACCTCACAGTTTGGGACGATTTTAAGAAGCATGGGGCAAATCTGGAAACAAATGCTCAATCGGAAACCAACTTCTGTAACCGGTGTAGTCAGCGTGGTGGGTAAGAAGTTTATGTCCACAAACTGGGGTCCATTAGTTTACATTTCCGGGAACTTCAGCTTGTCAAGATCTGTCCGTCGGGAACTCCAAACGACTTTTCTCCATCAGAAATTTTCCCGGCGACTTTGTGTCTGTCGGAAATTTTCCTGACGAATACCATCTGTCGGGATTTTTCAATTTTCCAATGAATTTCCGAGAATATGTCCACCGAGAATCCATCACGAAGAGTGTTCGTTGGGAATGCAAATTTCTGACGGATTCCCGACAGATTCTTCTTGTAGTGTTAGTTTATAGCAATCCATTTTTGACTGATTTTCAGATGAACCATGCCATAACTTTCCAGATGTTCCGATGAATTTGTGTTATCCTATTTTGTAAGAACACATCCTATCGGTAACTTCCAACACAATTCTGAGAATCATCCATTTCCGAGCCTAGAATTCTAACAAATTGCGTTTCTTTTGAAAAATGATTGGTAAGAGCTTATTCTGATAACGTTCTGACAAACATGGCAGTTGGTAGTATGAAATCATCTTTCTGGTAATGGACGTATATGATCCATTCAAGTTGTTTTGTTATTTTTTGGTCAAGTTCAGTTTGGCTTCATCCGGATTCAAGTCAGTTCGTGTAACTAGTTTGAAATTCGGTATTTATCTAACACTTGCGCAGACACTTGGATACGTCACTTTATCTTGAACTAACCACATATACGATTCAGCATACGGATGATAATGGCGTGAATTATAGTATGGTATCAAAATATTATTTAGAAATCTGAAAAATCTGAAGATAATATTTGTGTCTAAATTCTGACAATTACTAACGGTAGACTTACGTGTTAAATCGTTTTAAAGATATGTTGCATACTGTTATTGTATTAGTTATATATGTATCGTGCATGTGGTTGCTACGTTCAATAATTTGCTGATAATGCATATTTGTTGGGGATCCTATATCTGTACCAACGTGTTGGCAACAAATGCGTAATCATTATGCGGGACAAATCTTGAGAGAATAGGTTTATCAGAATTTAATTCTAACTGAACAATGTTTTGTGTTTATAGACATTATGGTTTCAGGCTTTCAGCGCAGGCAACTCTCAATAAATCCATATCGCTGATCAAAAAACAGTGGAATCCAATTTATTTAATGGAGTTATAAGATCTGATTGGTTTTATTTCGTTTGTGTAATTAGTTTCTTGGATTATTGTTGTGTTTTGTATTTTAATATTAATTAAAACTTCCTATATTTAATAGAATTGTAAATTTCTTATGTTCTGCAGTACCTTACAAACATCCCGAGAATTTCTTACTGTAGTCGATTTATTTTAACGAATATATCAGGTAAACATAAATTTATTTTTTCTTTTAATCTGCATGATAAAATTATTAAATGAATAATATTTGGATAATTAATGTGGAAACAAGAAGCCGATTAATTATTATAAATTATGCATGAGCACACTTTTTAAAGCGGATACAATAACAAAAGTAGAAGTAACAATTATTCGATTAAAAATTGAAAACTGAAAATAGATAATTTCAAAGAATGATATAAAGATAGATGAATATCAAAAAGAGAGGATATATATTCTCCCAATAACGAAGCATTGATAGGTAGATCAAGCACATATGAATCCACGAGGGGTCTTCCTTCCACAAGCATTGAGAAGAAGACTGAGAGAGACGGGAACATTAAGCTTGATTCCTAGAACATTTGCCTTTAAGGCGGTACAGAGACAAGCCGCGGCCTCAAGATCGACCAAACCATTAAGGAGTGAACAACAAGGCTTGACTGGTGGCGTGCCCAATTCGATTTTGAGAAGATCCTTGAGGACATTGGCACAAACGCCAAGTTTGAGAGTTTTTCTAGGGCAACTTCCTGAGGAGGATGGAGTTGGGGTGGGCTTGGGTTTAGGTTTGGGAATAGAACCGCAGCCACCGCCACAAGCAGTAGTTAACGTGAAAAAGAGGATGTTGAATGTGAGGAAAATGATAAGGGAGGCTGAGATTTTTGAAGCCATCTTTCCAAAGATATACTTCAAATTGAGCAATTTTAAGATGGAAGTGTTGCTCTAGAGAGTGGTGAAGTAAAATGAAGAGAGGATGTGTGTATATATATTAGGATTGCAAGGGTTTGGACAGTTAAATAAAGCTGTCTTACTAAATCATTTTGAGCAATAATTAACTTCTTTGATATTTTAGTGAGAGTGGAACATTGTTTTATTAAGTGGTTACAATAAATCGTTGTTTCCATATATCATTCAGAAATGTGTACAATCATGGCTCTTATTTAATAGTGAAAAACTAACCAGGACTACTTGTTGTTTGGTGGTAATCAACTTGAGGGCTAAAGTCCAATCTGGTAAAGTTACTATGGTTCGAGTCTTGGCCACTGGAGAATCAACATTTCTATATTAGGGACATAGACAGGGAACCGACACGTGACAACATATGACTAGTATGGACCACTTCTGTGTTATCATAATTTTAATATGTCAATTTTATTGAAAGATAACTCGTTGATCCTGGCCTTTTTGTTTTACTAAAAGTGGATCTGTTATTTTATTAAATGGTTAAGATAAATCATTTTTATTTCAGTATGGTAATTTTTTATTCATAGTAATAATTAGATATTATAGTTTTTTTATCTCTAAAGAGAAAATTTGTTTTTGTAAACTTTAATGCTATTATTGTCTTTAAAATTTTATTTCACAAATAATGTTATTAAAATATATATACTTTTAAAATTAAATGGTTAAAGGTAAACTTCCCAAAAACAAGATTTAAATTGGAATCCATGCACATGTGTAGAATAATCACTCGATTCCTATGTGTAGCTGGCGTCTGGCGATTATATTTGAAGATTGGTAATTTGGAATTTTATGACCACACAGTCTGGCTTTTCATATGTATATTGGCTTATACTTCTTGTTTTATTGTAACTGTCTTGATCATAATATCATTAGTGCTAAAATGTTCAACAATTCTCATTACTTCCGATTTTAAAATGAATGTAAACCGTAGCAGATCTGACGGAACCTAAAGGAAAAATCTACAATACAAATATGGTCGAGTGGTACGGTGAAATGGGAAAGATGTTAAGGACTCCGGGTTAGAAATCTATTATTTCAGATATGTTTGTTTGTGTAGCCAGGTGAAATGGATATCTAATTCTCACTGCGAGAAACATGATCTTGATGGCATTGGTAAGCAGGCCGTAGAGATTAGTCGTTTGGAAAAATCACATACCTTCACAAGTTTTATTGACCTCCAACCAACATAAGCTTACAAAAAGGGGATATTGACACAAATTTATATATTAGTTTTGTTTTTCTATTAATATTAAATATGGAATCTCAACATACTTTTTTTGAAATGATGATTCTTAGTATATTTGAACCGAATCACATTGTAGGACCGGTAATTGATCTTTTTGATCATTTTACTTGAGTTAACAAATAAAAGTTCTTATAAAAGTTGAACTCTGGCCGTATGTACATGAATCTCAGAAGGGTCGAATGAGAGGCGAAATATTTAAGGCTCCAGTCACTAAATCTTTCCCAGCAGTGGCACAAGCTCAAAATTCGCTAGACAGGAAAGAAGATGCTATTCGATTTCCATGGGCCGCAAAGATGAATCCTGATTCTAGGAATCTTTACCGAGCAACAGAACCTGAGTACCTGGAAGATGGTACTCCTAAGTTAACTATACCAAGGCATGTTCTCTTACAAGGATTAGAGAAACAAAATGAATATATCTTGGGTCAGTTCTATAGATGCTTGCCTCCGCCTGGTGGTTTAATCTTATGCAGTTTTCAATAAGTTATGGGGAAGGAAATGTAGAATCACTATAATGAAGCTTGGGGAATCTAATTACTTGTTCCATATTCCCGATGAATCGACCAGAAATTGGGTTCTTCAAAGAGGGCATTGGCATGTTGATGACTGCTTAATGTTTGTTGCTCCATGGAAACCGGAAGCATCTTTAGCTATCCCGGAGATCAAAACAGTTCCGGTGTGGGTAACTTTGACGAAAATTCCTAACATCTTCTACTCTATTCCTGGAATAAGTCACATAGCTTCTGGTTTATGTGCTCCAATGGCAACTCACAAACCCCGGTTAGATCCCATTTTAATGGGTGAAGCAAAAATTTTGGTTGAGGTAGAGTTAAGCAAAGCATTTCCTACAAAAATCGCTGCTAATGATGAAAATGGTTTCATTTCCATGGTTGATGTAGAATACGCTTGGTTGCCTTCGAAATGTAGTAGATGTGGTCAGCTTGGGCATAAGGTCAAGCGTTGCTTGCAAGAGGTCGATAAGTCTCATATTAGCTCTGTTCTTTTCACGAACGCTGCGACTTGCGTCAGCGCCAAGAAAATTACTCTTATCAACCATGGCTGACACAACGTCCGCGAAACAACATAACTTGTTTTTCAGTCGCGTGGCAATCAGCGAAGAGTGAAATGGACGCTGGAAATTTTAGCGTTAGCTATGTCTTGCTTTTTCAGTCGCGCGGTCAAATTTGGCTCCTTGTAGTGTGTTTTTCTGATGCTGACGCTGATTGCAGCGTTAATGAAAAGAACAGAGCTATTGCTGCTCCCAAGGTTATTGAGATGGCCTCCAACATTAGTGATGTGGTTATATGACCACTTCTGTCACTGCCTTTGAATCTCCTCAACCCAGCACTACTTTAGTTCCAGTTTCAGAGATTGTTGTATCTCCGGACATTCTTCTGGATGTACACAATGAATCCAACTTGGTTGATCCAAATACTGTTGCCAAAGTTGACAATCTCGTACCACTAGCTACAATCTCTGTTCTTGAAGACATGTATGTTTCCATAACAGCTCAGAGAGAGACCGGTTAAACCATCCATAAAAGCTAAAGAGATGCATTTGCAGTCAACGGTTCGTGGAAGGGGAAACCGAGGTCGTCGATCGAGGTGGACGTGGCTAGAAATATCTCCTTCATAGTATTTTAAGTCAGTCCAAGATCGATCTTTGATTGTTTCTGGTTCATCATATGTTCCCTTTTCTTGTTATCACTTGTCAAAACACTGCATGACTACGGTCATGGCTTGTAATAGGTTAATAATATTTTTAAAAAAGTTCTTATAAAAAGTTTTGTACTATTCGCATGGTTGTAAAGAGAACCGTAGCAACTAATGCAACATCAACACAAACAAAAAGTGTTTTCAAAGACACAGAGTAAGTAAGCTAAAAGTGAATACATATGTCTGTAAGGACATCTACAAGAAACAGGACATACCTTTAAGAAGTGACATACTAACAAGACATAACCTGATACATTCCCCTTCAAACCTGTCTCGCGAGTCGTTAATCAAACGGTAGCAGCAATAGCATACACGAATTTGTAAGACTTGGGTACCGTTAAACCCATAGGGCAATAGTGTTAATGTAATTTTGATAAGCTTTGTTTTAAATGGTCTCTTTTTAAATGATTGTTTTGTACTTTTGATAGGTGGAGTTAAACCCATAGGGCAATAGTGTTAATGTAATTTTGATAAGCTTAATAAGAAAATTCAGAAGAAACTTTTACATCGTGTGATCTTTGCCACAGAAATTAAAAAAAAGTTTAAAATTAGTGAATTACTTATGATTTTTATCTTGAACCTGAAAAGATATAAAAATAAAATATGATTCATAACTGATGGTATGATTATATACATAAAAATTCTCGAAAATAGTTTAAAAAAAAAAGAAAAAATGGTAAAAACAATAATTCGGGATGTTATCCTTAAAATTTATTGAGCTGCGATAGCCAGAGATGCATCCATCGTTCTCTTTAGAGCATCACTAACTCAATTCTATAATTTACTGCATAATATAATGGGAAATGAAATAATAAAAAAGTAAAAAAAAATGATTATTTCATATTCTTTTTATTTTTTTGTTCATATTCTATTTTTCACTCTATTTTCTTTAGAATAAACTATGAAGTGAGGATAGAAAGGCTCTTTGTCGTCAATACCTTCATTTTCAACCCCCTAAAGAGTGACTTAGTCCACCAATAGGATTAGTATAGAGAAAACCTCCATGAGCGTCCCCAACCTAGAGAAAATATAATATTTGGCCAAAATTGCCTAGAATACAGGGTCATATGAAAAGTTATTGATTGTTTGATCTAGTATTTAGTTTTAGTTTTTGGTTTTTAGATTTGACTTTTCGGTTTTTAACATGAAATTTCCTTGTGTGTCCACTTGAAAATATGAATGTTTGGTTTCTTTATTTTTATGACATACTATTAAGTTGTTAACAAATGAAATGGTAGGTATACATATAGTTTTACTTTTGAACAGGCTAAATTATAAGAAAAATAATAGGTGAAGGAAATATTTTCTATTTAAGAAGAGCGAAAATCTCTTATATATAAAAAGAGAAAAATTATATTTTTTTAACTATGACACATATAATCACTATAATGATTGTTAAATTGGAAAGAATGTGTTGAGAAGAACTTGGTGAGCATGGGGCACATCACAGGTGTGAAGCAAAAAGTCGATATCCTTACAGAAACACTATGGAGAATTAAGTTTAAGGAGATGAGAGATCTAATTAGGATTCAAGGTGTTTCCAATGAAGACTTCAAGATCAAGGAGGTGAATGTTGAAGTGAACTTGAAGTAGCTTGAGGAACAAACTAATATTTTCCTATTGAGATAATGATTAGGAAAGTTAGTTTTATTTGAGAGTTATCTACTAGAGTATTCTCCAGAGGTGCATAGGGAAATGAAGACTAACCATCTGAATTTCTAGGTTTTTCTTAACAAAACTAATGAAAAATAAAAATTATGTACGTTGCACTTGCCCCACCCAATTGCTACCTAGATCCGCCCCCGAAAGCAACTGATGAGAGAGACGAATAATTAGGTCACAAAGAGGCACGATTTGTGAGCAGATTTGCGCTTGTGCTTCCTTCATCTGTCTGAGGGTTTGTAGAAGAAGGAGAAAGTGGGATTTGTGTTTTCAAATATTCGGGTTTGATGTTTTGAAGAAGATGAAAGTGAGGAGGAGAGAAACCAAGTTATTCTTCTCTTTATTACTTCTACTAGATTTTTTAACCGCGCTACGCGCGGATAAGATATTATATGTATTTCTCAATTCTAAAAAATAATGTATAATATTGTATTATATTATTTAAAAAATATAAAATATGACTACATAACATAAATATATTTTTTAAATTTTCTTTGTGGAAATCATTATGTTGTTTGATTGTTGTACTTGATTCAAATATTTGCATAAATATTTGTGATAGATGAATAACTATATTTTTATTATCAGTAAATAATATATATTTATTATATAATATAAGAAAAATAAAATTATTTACTTTTTAAACAAACTTGTCTCATGTTGGGGACTCGGTTATAGACATATCATATACGAATGAGACATTTTTACAGTTATCAATCTTCTTAACATTGAAAAAACAAATCTACATATCAAAACAATATCTCATACGATCTATTTGTGGAATAATTACTCTGAAGAAATTGAATTTAGGCATCAAAAAGGACTGAAAATGTATGTGCATATATGTTATCTAAGTCTGCTTCACAAAGTACTATTCATAGTTCATATATCATTAATGTCCATCCTATTTTTTTGTCCACCATTTCTTAAACATCTTGAAATAACTGATGCTAATTAATAATAAACTTTTTGCTGGAAAAAAATCAAATTTGTCTAATTATCGCTTAAATATTTTATTAATATGGTCTAAGAAGCTTTTAAGTGATATCATAGTTTAATTTATTAGTTTTTTTGTTAATTTTTAGAGGTTTTTGTATTTAAGATTTTTTCCATATTAAGCTTCTATTTCTTTCACAAAATTGATATCATAAAAATTACCATCAAATCAGTTTTACTTATTTATTATTTTGTTTTAACAAAAATACACTTTTAAATAATTTAATTTAAAATAAAATTATATATTAATTTGCTGTATTTTAACAATTTCATTGATTTAATTAATTTGCTTTGGTGGATAACTGAAAAAGTTTTCATATGAATCGGGGAAAGTAAATTTATGTTGTTATATTATATTTATTTTGTGTATATAGAATCTATATATAATTCTAGTGTAATAAAGAAAGAACATTATTTTTTTGTAACTTCAAAAAGATACATTATTACAATTTAAAATGAATCAAAATTGAAGAAAATGGTAATTAAATATTTGTAAATCTAATTGTTTAGTTGGATTCTCATGAAAAAAAAATCGATTGGTTAAACAAATGTTTCAAAATTTGTTGTGGTATTGTTTTGTCTATAAATTATAAAATTTATTGAATTAATATATTTAATTATTGCATCCTTAAATAATATTTTATTAAGACATTAGAAAAATATGTTTTGAGTTGTTTTGTCAAATTGTACAAAAATCTATGCTTTTTCATATTTGTAACTTCAAAAAGATACATTATGATAATTTGAAATTAATCAAAATTGAATAAAATGGTAATTAAATATTTGTAAATCTAATTATTTTTTTATCTTGTTTAGTTGGATTCTCATGAAAAAAAATCGATAGGTTAAACAAATGTTTCAAAATTTGTTGTGTTATTGTTTTGTCTATAAATTACAAAATTTATTGAATTAATATATTTAATTATTGCATCCTTAAATAATATTTTATTAAGACATTAGAGAAGTATGTTATGAGTTGTTTTGTCAAAATTTTACAAAAATCTATGTTTTTTCATATTTGTCACGAAAATTTATATGTTAAACTTACTTTTACAAAATTCTTAACTTTGTCACGAAAACAAAAATCTATGCTTTTTCATACTTGTCAACGTTCTCACACTTTCTAAGAATATATTAGCTTAGTCACTTACTTATTTTTTTTTACAAAATAAAGTATCGGAGTCTTGAAAGTTGAATTCATATTATTGTAAATGTACATAAGAGTTTGTGATTATATACTTAGTGGTTCTTGTATATGTGTCCAAGAAAGTTTCAATGGCTTAGTGGTAACTGTCCTATATATATATCATACTAACCCGGGTTCGATTCTCACCTTCGCATTGTTTTTTTATTTTTTACGGAAAAAAATGAGATGACATGGCAATTTCGGGTTCTCTGATTGGTTGATTTTTCTATCCTATGTGGACACCCTCTCCATGGCTTATATCCCCCTTTTAGTATAGTATAGATTTCATAGAAATATATTAACAATATTAAAGAAATAGGGCTGCAGTTTAATATGGTCTCCAATTGGGTTTGAAGCTCAATAATATGGATATTGTCTTCAGGTATTTATCGCTACGAACCGATCGGATAAAAATGAAATGAATAAAACAAATGAGATATAGGAAGAAATAGAATAAATTTATCTTATTCATTTTTCATCAAAATATTCATAAAATATTTTTCTAGTTTTATTTATATAAACCATAAAACGTATCGCCAAATTTTATTCAAAAATATTTGCTACTAAATATTCTTTAAAATTAATTCAAGTGAAAATTCTGGAATAATATTTATATATTTGAATTAATATTTTGATATATTAAATAAATTAATAATATTATTAGACACCTCCTAAATTTTGTTGATGTACTATATATTCAATACTAATATACAGAATTTTTAACGTCATAATATATAATATAAATATGAATTATAGGATTTAGTTTTGTTATTATAAATTTCAGTATATTTTTTTTTTTAATGTACACTTGATACACTTCGTTCCAAACTCTTACTGCAGACCGCCAGCTAAATATACCCTAGGGGCTAGGGCTAACACATGGTCGGTCACATTCATATTCTCGATACTTTTGATTTTACATTGTTTATCATTATTATAACCCAAAGTTGTATATTTGAATAATCAAACTAATACAATCTTATAACTCTATTTTTTTACTAAAACGATCCCACTTACCCTATAAATACACCCACTTAGACACTCAATTTCTTCACCAATCTCAAACATAAACAACACTCAATCTAATTTCAGGGTAATAAAAATGGCTAGTAGAAACTCTCTTGCCATTTTCCTTGTCTTGAACATACTCTTTTTCGCCCTAACTGAAGCCGCCCGCTCTGGTTGTCCACCAGGGCCATACAAACCCAAGCCTACCCCTCCAGCAATCCAGACATGCCCAAAAGATACAGTAAAGCTTGGTGTTTGTGTTAACGCGCTTAACTTATTGAATGTCACATTAGGTGCTCCTCCAGTTAAGCCGTGTTGCAGCCTCATTGACGGTCTGGTCGATCTAGAAGCTGCAGTTTGTCTTTGCACCGCGCTTAAAGCTAGCATTCTCGGCATCAACATTAACCTTCCAATCAACCTTAGCTTGCTTCTCAACGTTTGCAGCAGAAAGGCTCCTCGCGGCTTCCAATGCCCTTAATTTCTCAAACATGTCAAAATATTGCAAAAACCTGAATGTGCTATGTTTCAAATTTGGTCGAACTTTAATTTGTGTTCCTGTGTTTTTTATCTTCTCTTATTTGAATTGGTGGATGTGGATAAGAAGATCCTCATCAACTAAAAAATGAGTCTGTTTTGTTATTTATTTCAATTGTTTGATGAATAAGATAACACTTTTCGGTGTTACATTAAATGTTTGCATCGTTTTAGTAGAAGAGAAGTATTTTAATTTACTAAATGTCATAAAAAAAAATACTAATCCTAGAAATTGTAGGATTAAATGACATTTATGACTAGACCATGCATATTATAGGTTCTAGTTTCGGATTTGGACAAATAAACGTGAGAAACACATACATAAACGACGCAACCACTAACCCGCTAACGAGATTTGTTAGCATGATGCCCCTAAAAAATTTTAGAACTATTTGGTGCCTTTTTTCTTCTTTTTTTTGTCACAAGAACTATTTGGTGCCTAAAGCACATACTTTCTCTGCTTTAGGTTAATTAAGGCAGCCCTGATGGAGACATATATATATATAGGCCTCAGTTACGAACCATTTACTCATAAATCAAAATTAATTCGTTGCATCTGTTCTCTGCTTATTGTATTTGTTCTTGGTCATGCTTACGTGAATTTCTGATAATTCACATTAAATTAAATGAAATAAGACGAATAAGTGAACACTAATCAGGGACTAGTTATGCATAAAAAAGAAATATGTTAATCAACTAATATGCAAGCCCGATTAAATGAACACTAATCAGGGACTAATTATGCATTAAAACTTGGGTGTTCAATCCGGATATCGTTTCGGTTTCGGTTCGGTTTCTGTTCGGTTTTTTTGGTTTTTCGGTTTTTCGGTTAGTAAAGTACAACTACCATTCTAAATCCATATTTACTTCGGTTTGGTTTGGTTTACAGACCGGCGTTTTCGGTTTATTCGGTTTTATACCAAAAACATAATTATTTAGTTTGGAATCATATTATATGAATTTTAGAGTCATGTAGTCAACGTAGTCGTTTATTACAAAAATATTATATGCTTAAATAGAAGAAAAAAAATGCTTCTCCCATCTAATAAAATAATCAAATTTAGAATTAAAATCAAGTTCGAAATTTTGAAATTAAAAATAAAACAAAACAGAAGCATGAAAGAAATTTTTATATTCTTCCATATTTAGTGTTCATTAAAGTCATGTTTCTTCAATTCAACATTATAGACAAGAAACAAAATTGTGAAGAAATTCCAATATGTCCATGAAATTTATAATCTTTATTTCAATTTAGTCAATGCTAAAATTAAGCAAAAAAACATCAAAAAAGAAGACTAAGAAAATAAGAAACCTCGGTTTCGATGAATTGTTACTTAATTATAGTTCAAGTGTTTTACAAATTAGGATTTTTTTATTACTGTAAAAAATATGGTAATAGTTATTAGCAAAAAGATTAATTTATATAACAAATAGATTTTCATCCGTAGCTATAAAGTATATACATATTTACATGTTTCTACTTTTATCGGTTTTGTTCAGTTTATTCGGTTTAATCGGTGATAAACCAAACCATATCCAAATCCAACGATTTTTATAAAATCACATCCATTCGGTTTGTATGGTATATACCAAAACCAAATCATATTGTCTATTTCGGTTCGGTTATGTATGGTTTGGTTTTACCATATTGAACATCCCTAATTAAAAGCCATATGCTATTTAACTAATATACAGGCTAGCCCTGAAATTATGGAGGCTTAAAATAAAATAGAAAATGGGGATTCTATTTTATTTTATAAAATTTTCATAAATCTTGTTTTGAAAATAAAAATGTTTTACTACCAGTGTATAATAAATAAATACAAATATAATAGTTAGAAAGAACATATTTGTCAAAAAATGAAAAAACTTGTTAGTCAAAAGAAACTTTTTTTTTGTTATTTCATGCATTTGAAAATAGGGAATTGGACTTTTGTTATATGCATTTGTTATTGTCAACTGGACCAGAAAAAAAATTGAATGTATAATATATAAATTTCAATTTATGTAGAGGCCTGCAAAATTAAGAACATGAAATCAATGTTTCATTGTTGTTCGCTTAACTTGTTTTCTAGGTCATCGTCATTTCTCCGATATACCAGGCCTGTAATTTTCCCCGTTATCTTTTTTTGGGGATGAATTAAATGAAATTGTACATTTTTAAAAATAATGATTCGCTAAAACCAGAAAAAGAAGAAAATTATGTTTTAATCTAATCTTTCTATTGTGTTATTTTAATCAAATGCCGATAATGTTTCTTAACTAACAGAAATTCAAAAACAAAAACAAAAACAGAAACAGAAACTATAAAGCAGTATAAGAAAATAGTTTTTTGACACCAAATAGCTATTATATTAGTCAAATTTGAGATGGTCTAGGTAATCAGATCAGAATAAAACAACCAATGTAATCAAGTTTTCCATAACAAACCGTGCAGACTTATTTAGAATCAGCAATTCTATTTTGCGATTTTCGAATGTGAAAATTTTTAAAATCGAGAAAACATAACGGATAAGAAAATAGTTAACCAATCAATTCTTTTACTAAATAATGATTTGGCATGATGATTATCATATTACAATCGTCGATGGAATAATTATATTTTATATCTCTCCTATAGCTCTACCCGTGAACCTTATATTTGGCATCCTTGACCTTATAAAACAGATACCACCAATACACGAAACATATAATTCGATAGAGAAATTAACATGGCTGATTTTGTCGTTATAAAACCTTTATATACTATAATATAACTGGATCTAGCAACTAAATATTTTTTTATTTATAAATTAATCATATTGAAGGCATGGCTAGAAAAAATATCTCTTAATTTTTATTTGATTCATTATTCATTTGGAATTTAAAAATCTAGATATGTGTAATTTTACAAAATAAAGTAAATAATAATATTTAATATCCATAAAAAATGAACCATATCACAAATACTAATATTTTTAGAAACGGATATTCGATCTACTATATACATATATTTAAAGTATTATATATACAGTATAATTATTATATTTTATGCATTTATTAAATTGATTATTTTAGTTATTAGAGTTTGAAAAATAAATAATTTTATTTGTACTAAAATATTATTTTATTTGTACGGATCCAATTAGATATCCAGTTTAAAATATATAATTTTACGGATAACCGAGTACCTATGGATCAAATAGAATCAAATAATTGATTATTCGGACAAAAGGGATCATATCACAAATACCTGAAAAAAACTGGAACTTTTATTTGTATTCACCCCTAACTGAAGGTAGTTGTCTTTTTTTTTGTCATCAACATAAATAACTCAATTAAAACTCTGTAAACCACACTGGTCACTCAAAGTCCATCTGAACGACAAAAGGTAGCTGTATTTTTAAACTTGTGATTGAGAAAGTAATATGAAATTTCTTAATCTTCAAAACAAGAAGAATTAATTTTTTCACAATAATGAATTTTGATTTTATTTCAATTTTTATAAATCATTTAATAATTTGACAATTCCTAAAAATTAAAAAAATCTTTTTGTTAGTAGATTTGCCTTTCATTCCATAATCTCTAAATTATAGAGCTGGTTACATGAGATCAAAACGTTCTGTCACAATTTGAATTTAAAACCCACATATTATATCACTGACAAAATATTTATAGTATTTTTTTTCTTGTAACCCTTGTTATATGGAATTATTTAATCTAGTTTATAAATTTGGGATTTAAAAATTTGGACGGATATTTAACAATTTTAAAGAAGCCAGAAATTTGTCTTCGTGTGAGATTATGTATTGACTAAATAATGCTTTAAAATAATTGTGTTATAAGTTTGCCCCGTGACAAAGGAATTCGTTGAAGGATTAAGACATGTTCACATGGACAATCGTGAACGAATAAAGAACAATTATTCCATTCTTTTTTTTTGTCAACCGGTTTAACAATCATTCCATTCTAAATACGCCCAAATGGTGTTTAAATAAAATGGGTTTTGCAAAAATACTCAAAAATTGATGTCAAATTCAAACATAATTTTTTTTGTCAACAATATTATGTCATAATCTCTGCATATAATCTCTATGATTTTCCAATATTTACAAAATGTCATTATAATTTTTATAAGAAAATTACAAAAAAACATAAACACCCTAAACATTTTTTCATATTTACAAAAATGACACTATCATCAATTTCTCAAACTCCCATGAACAAACCATTTTAATTTTCTTAAAGCTCAACATTCAATTTCCATCTCTCTTTTTTTTTTCATTATACACCAACAAAACTTCATTTCCTCTCATTTTCTTTCCACTTTCAACTAAAAACACTCATAACTTTCATTTTCATAGACCCAATATTTATATTTTGGTGACTTTCACCAAAAAAATCGTCAAAAGTTTTTTTACTCATATTTAGAGTTTGGACGTTGAATTTTTTTGGAAATGAGCTTAGACCCAAAAAAAAGTAAATATTTACATGGTTTTCATTACTATTCAAATATGGTTCACGATAGTAGACTGTTTTGTATATATATGTATATGTATATACTTACTATGCGGTCTGCTTATCAATGCACAAATTAATTTTGCAATTGACCAAACTTATATTTTTTGCAATGCAATCTTTACTAGAAGTCTACATCTTTATCTTTGAAAACAAAAAAAATATGAAAGACTTACGAAGAATGTTTTTTACTGTTGATAAAAAAATATAAATCAAATTGGACATTCTCTCAATATGAAATATAAGATACAATTCTGTGCCAGCCATATGATGCGAGTATGATTTTACTGGTTCCATGGGGTTCGAATCCCTGAAGTACCAGACTTTAAAAACATGAAATAATGATTTGGGTTATTCCATTAACCTTTATAGTTGTTTTTCCAACATAACCATAATAAATCTGTCAAAATCATGAAACCTATTTCTCTCTTTTTATGCTATTTATTCCCAAAAAAAACTAGTACAAACTTCTTCCATTTTTTTTGTCAGCTGCTTCTAATCTTATGTGAATTCCACCAAAATTAAGATATTACATTTGTTATTTTTATTGTTACTTTTTTGGTAGGCAAAAATATGATATAATATCATTCGGCATTGCTATTGCAACTGATTTGTGAGCACTTCCTTTCTTTCTTTTGTTAAAATTTGACTGTTCATCTATTTAGTTAATTGTGAACTCTGTCCAAAACTGTAATAGATCACTAATCCCTTGCGTGGCAAATTCCTAATGAATCATAGTATTAGCTATTTAACGGAAAAAAGAACCATAGTATTAACTCAATGTTATCATCACCATTAAGGATAGTACCAACAACTACTTGTAACTTTTGAACTATTGAACATATACCATTTTCACTTGGATAATTTAGTAGGGTTTTTAACATTTTGTTCTATTATGATGACTAAGATTATTAATCATAATTTAAAATCATGCATGTTATTTTATATAATTTTTATATAACATTTTTGAAGTACAATTTTCGAAAATTATTAAAAAGAAATGTCTTTCTTAAATACTAATTTATTGATTGATTAATATTTGTCTAAAATTAAAAATTTAAACTTCCAAATATTGTTATTTCAGAAGTTTTATTCTATATATGTCGCAAAACTGGGAGCACTAACTAACAAAAACCTGTATAGGTAATAATATTATTATCTTTTCTAAATAATATTATTCACTATGCATTTTCTAGTATCTACCACCAAATATTTTTGGCGTCTCCAGTTTATTACTAACTAAAGATTTAATTAGTACCGTATTATGTTTGATTGCCAGCTAATTTTGGAAAATGACCATTAAGTCTCCTTCTATAATCAAATTGTAAATATAAAAATTAGTCAACTAGTCTCCTGTAGTAAAATAACAATAAACCTTTTCATTTCTCTCCTAACGAAAATTCTATAAATACCAAGTAACACCCACCATTTATCTCCACCGGATCTCAAAGAAAATTAAACACACTACTACTTCTTGAGTCTTTGTTAGAACAGTTCCGCTACAAAAAAATGGCTTCAAGAACCTCTCTCGCACTCTTCCTTGCTGTCAACCTCCTCTTCTTCACTTACACTTCCGCTACATGCTACAAGTGCATCCCCACGCCAGCCACCCCAACCACCCCAACAACCCCAAGCACCCCAAGCACCCCAAGCACCCCAAGCACCCCAAGCACCCCAAGCACAGGCTCTTGTCCTAGAGATTCCCTACAGCTAGGTGTTTGCGCTAATGTGCTCAAACTAGTGGACCTAACATTGGGAAACCCACCCGTAAAGCCATGCTGCTCTCTCATTGCAGGCTTGGCTGACCTTGAGGCTGCGGTCTGTCTCTGTACCGTTCTCAAGGCTAACATTCTTGGCATCAAACTTAACCTTCCCATCAATCTGAGCGTACTCCTCAACGTGTGTAGTAGAAAAGCTCCAAAGAATTTCCAATGCGCATAAGTTGAGTACTTATCTAAAGCCAACCTTACAAAAACAAATCATACGGTTTACGAATGCGTGAACTTATTACCTTATCTTCTTGTGGTTTTTTAATTGGTGTGATTTTTTTCTGTTTTGTATTTCTCGTGGATTGTTTTAAATGGTGAACGTAACTTTCATCATGCAATAATATGGATTATGTATGGGTCTTTCTGTGTGTAATCGGCAAGTTCGTACTTCTTTTGCTTCATTATTCATCTATATCTGTTGTATTTGTTTCTTTTGAATTTGATTAATAAAAGTACCATCGATGTTGTTGTTTATATCGGCCTTATTTGTCAATCCAAAAAAACAGGGAAACATGTTTTATTTATTTAGTTATAAGAATGAATCACATGTAACATTCGACCATCTCCGAGTACATGCAAAAGAAAGTGTATTTACTAATTTTGTCATCAATCTTTATAACATATGTCACATTTTTGTTAAGATAAAATCATGAGAGAATTGAAATAATGGGATACTTTTAACTTAAGTTTGTTCCACTAAAACTTTCAAAATTTTAGGCTATTTAGACATGTTAGACAAAATTTTAGACTATTTCCAAAATTTAAGGCTATTTAGCAATCACCGACGCTAGAGAATGACAACAGGCACAACAGGAGAAACACCGAACAATAGAACTTCAGACAGATCCTCAGATACAATCAACAGCAACCATCATCATCAACACAGATGCAGCTTGGAAGGAGGAGACAAAAACGGCCGGAATTGCTTGGATCTTCTCTGATGTCAATGGGAAGCCGTTTCGACAAGGAAGTGGAACAGAAGAATGGGTGAGCTCTCCAATCATGTCAGAGGCACTTGCCATCCGTGAAGCTCTCTTACAAGCTCAAAGCCATGGCATATCAACATTGCAATCAGATCGGACGCCCAGATACTAATCAAGGCAATCAACGGAAGAGACCAAATCACGAGACTTTATGGAATCCTCCAGGACATCCACAACTTAACTTGTTATCTCTCCACCTCTGTTTTCTCATTTATTTCTCGCAAAGACAAAATTGCAGCGGACAACCTTGCTAAGAAGACTCTGTTAAACTTCTTCATCTGCATGTAAAACTCTTTATGAAATTAATGCATTAGTCGTTCAAAAAAAAGGACATGTTATACCTTTTGGTAAAGAAAAAAATAGTAAATTAAATTTTATACTTTTCAAAAATATGAAAACTATTAGAAACAAAAGTAGGACTATTCATATATATTTTTTTACTTAAAAACAAATGTGAAATCATATTTTATTTAATGTCTTAGTTGAGAATAGAATATTCATTATGTTCGTCTACTTACTTTAGAAATCGGAGTATTATAAAGTGATCTATCTTTGGTATATAAAGCAAACAAAATTTTATTATATATTCTACCTTGCTATAATTCGTTTGGTTGTATTATGGTCAGATACCGTTGGTCGACATAGAGCTCGAATACATATTCTATAGTTAACTATACGGTTTACCTTCTCTTGTTTATGTGTCATAACTTGTTCTAGCTATTACCTAATGCTACGGTTTGCTCTGCTTACTCTCCTGGGACCAGTACGTTTGCTAATATCTTATGACATGACGTAAAAATGTTTTATGGCTTATAACATGGCTCTCAACTTTACAATATAAAAGATCAGAAAGAATATCATCCGTTACTTATCAAAAAAAAAAAGATATCATTGGTAGGTACGTAGGTATATTTATACTTTATCGATCACTAACAATTAGCATTAATAATAGTATATAAAAATTAGTATACTCACTCAACTTTTTGTGTACTATTTTCTGCTAATTTTATCTTTATTTTTAAAATGTGTTGGTGTTGTACTACTATTTTTTGGTGTTGTTATAATTGTGTTTATTCTATTTTTTCTAAAATAGAATAATTCTAGAGTAATTCTATAATAGAGATGATTGTTGCTCCAATAATTCTATATTTTAGAATAAAAAATAAAGTGACGATCCAAAAAAATTACTTTATATATAGATCTAACCCTATTTTTTATTATATTATAGTATGGAAAATGGAATATCATTGGATTAAAACACTTTTATTCTAAAATCTATTTTAAAGTAAAAAATAAAGTGAAGTTGAAAATGTCGATAGTGGTATCCGCAGATAGTCAAATAGAGACGAACAAATTAAATTAACCGGGTCATCGGGGAAAATAAAACATGTCGCATCATTTGCAGTTTTTGATGAACTAATTACTGATTAATTGATCAAATTAAACCAGTTTTAATTTTATTTTATTTTGTAACTAAACCAGTTTTAAATTATACCTTTTTAATTCTAATTATTTGACTTATTCTTTACTCCAGTTAGATAATCTTATAAAATGCATGAACTCTCTCCCGTGATCAAATTTGGCATATTCAGACTTTTATCATTGCTCAAATTTGGAATTTTGGGACTTATCATTGATTTGAGATGCCTTCATACTCAATCAAACGTTACAGGTACACGTAATTATTACGTATACTGTAATATATATTCTATTATTGAACTTCGATCTAGCGGTTATATGAGTTGGAATTTGGATGGATTATAAAGAAAGTACATAAATTGATTCACGACAGATACTTAATTCAATACCAATGTAGTCATATATATTCATATAAACAACATAAACTTTTAATATACTTGGAGAGATTTGAACAAAAAACGAAAACTTAAAGAGAATAATTTTTTGGCATCAAAACTAATTCTGGTAAAAAAATGGATCTGATCTAAACAATATTATCAATGACACCTTTATATGATTTCAAATAAAGTATTTGTGTATTTACTTGACAATAATACTTAATGTATAACTTATTTTTAAGCTAAGCTTTTTATTATCTATTTATGAATAGATACACGATGATAAATTATTAATAGAAACAAATTCGAAATTTTATATAATAATAATAAAATTTGAATTACTTTTTTTTAATAGTACTTACAAACATTTTTATGTATTTATTTTTTGACATCAAACGGTTATTATATCACTCAAACTTGAGAAGATACTTTATTTTGCGCTATTGTGAAATCTTGAATTCCGAAAAACATATCTGTAGAGTTTGAATCTACGAAACTTGACCGGTCCTTTGGTTCCTTTCGCTCTTATATGTATTTATATACCCTGAAATACAATAGATTATAAAATTGTAGGCTTTGCATTATTGTTAATATTTGTTTTACTTTTTTTTTTTTTTCTAAAATTGATATTTTTTTTTAGTTAATCAAGCGGTATCTGAATCTTCGACCCAAATAATCTCTTAGGTCTAGGGTCAACCGCTGACAATACTTAAACACGGTGTACACAACCCATTCTAACAGGAATCGAAATAGGGTACAATAAAATGATGAGATTTTTCTGCATAGATATTTTAGGTGAGATGCTGAAAAACATGTACATTTGAAAACTAACTAAAAATAAATTGATTCTTTTAAAGGAGTTAAATTTTATCTAGTAAAATTTACAGAATGAAATACTATTTTATTCTATAATGTTTTGTTTTATATACAACGAAATAAAAACTATATTCTTCTTTTTTGGACAACACATTAACCCTTTTAAATATTTTTTGTTGACAGAAGAGGAAGATCCTTTCTGTACATATTTCCCGAAGACTTTAGGCTTGTAGAAGCTGAAAGAACAAGAAAAACAATGAAATGGGCTTAGATCTTACTTCTTATCATGGATTAATATTAAAAGGGCTGACGTTATATCCTGATAGCCCAGTTTAAGAGAGACTCGGATGGTGAACTTTGTTCAAGTGTTTAGCTTAAAGAAGAATTCACGAAAGGAATGGAATCGATTATCATTTCCTGTACCGTCGTGGTTATGGTTTCCTTTCTGATAATTATATTCACTGGTTTTAACCTTGAAGACCTCGTTCGATTACATCTAATAACGTAATTAGAGTTTGACAGTACAGATGTTTGTTTTATTTTATTGGTTAAATTTAAAATCGGTTATCTTTTAAATTTTTTTATATAGTAGTGGTTACTCATATTTCCTATATATATTCAGACAACCAAAATGATACTTTGTTTGTCTCGTCGAACATTTATTTCAACTTCTTATATGTGTTGTTTACCTTTGATTTTACAATAAATATTTTAAATAATTATTTACATGTATATATAGTGTAACTCAATAAAAAATGTTGTTCATATGTCTTGATCAACATTATTAATATAGAATGGGTGTAAGTTTAATATATAATTTAATTGTTATAAGTTGCTAATAGATATCATATATTCTAACATATTTTGTTACACTAAGTTCATTATTTGAAATAATAAAATAGAAAACACCTTCGAAATATAGAAAGAATATTTTGATTGTATAGTTTGCATACAATATAAAATAAATTTATTTAATTATATTCTAAATTAAGAAAATACATGAATCATTTTCTTTTATTAAAATTAATTTTTTTTATAAATTATAATGATGTTAACATTAAAATTAAAGATACTAGAGTTGGTCCGCCCTACGGGCCGGTTAGTATCCAAAAGAATTACATAAATTTATTATAAGTTCTAGTAAATATTTCAAAGTGTTTCGCCTAATTTAATTTAAATTGATCTTAAATTTAGTAAAGCGTATTTTGTTATTTTTACTATAGTATGTTTATCTTAATATTAAAAGGAATGAATTACAATTTCTTTCATATATGTTTTTTTCTGTAATTCAATGAAACTATTTTCCAATAAGTGAATAGTATATATACAACTAGTGCAGTTAAAATACTAAAAATTACAATTATATGCGTTGCTAATAATTTGTTTTATTGTTTACTTTTTAGCGGTAAATATATGACCACTTTTGTTTCTAATTTTTGGTTTTAGAAGTTTGTTAATGTGTATTTCGCCTATAACGACTTTTTTATCTTTTCAATATATATTTTAATAAATATTTGATATGTTTTTATTTTAAAATAGAAGAAATTTCTATGGTAAACATGTGTTGATTTGCATAAATTCAGTAAAGCATAGCATTTTTATCTATAATTTGTGTTCATATGTTTGGAAATTTACTTTTAAGTAAGTATTTTCAAATTAATTTTTTTCCAAAAAGATAGGTATTATGTTCTTAAATCTGAGTGGTCAGAGTGTTGGTCGAATTTTGGCATTCAGAAATAAGAAAGTTTTTACCTATACTCTAAATTTTTTTTTTTGAATTATACAGAGGCATCATGGCCTCACAGAAATGATTCAGACTACACGTGTCGATTCTCTATCCCTAGCGATGCTGAAATGTTAATTCTCCAGTGGTGGGATTTGAATTCAGGTGGCGGTACTCACCGTTATAAGTCATTTACCACTAAAGCTAGAAGCCCCGGTTGGTTATACTCTAAATTCGTATCTATACTTGCTCGGCATTTTCTTGCTTATAAATTTTATATGGGCCGGAAAAAATACAAAGTTGGAGCCTATATTTGCATTCTCCACCTTAGACAAAATCTCCTATTCTTCTTTTTATATTGGAAGACGAACAACTGCTTCTTCTCATCTATCAGAAAGCCATTTTTAAGTCAACGATGATGGAGTGAGTTGGTGACCTTTCCACTGGTTCTGAAGACTCTCATGGCTCGTATGCAGCTTCTAGTCTTCAGTTTCTGCTCCAGTTTCTTCATAGAGTACCAATTTCAGCTTCTCAAAGCTTCTTTTGATTCCTGCATTCAATGGACTCGACACTAGAGTTCTGCAGTTTCTCGTAAGACCATTCTCAAACCTTCTAAAGCTTCCTTGTTTGTGTTATATGAAGCTATCGTTGATTTGTGCTTCCCGTAAATATTATGAGGTGAGCATTAAAGACGTTGTTGACTAAAATTCATATATGATAATAGTAATATCTTATATATTAAAATAGAAGTCATGACTTATTTCATGTATAATTTTTTAATTTTGACAATCACTTAAATTTTTTATTAAATGTATTTTATCAAGACTAATAATACATAAAAAATTTTAAAATACTTTAATCATAACTAGATATTGATCCGCGCAGTTGCGTGGATGTTTGTTTTCATTTATTTTTATATAAACATTTTATTTTCAATTCTAAATTGGTATATATTATAATAAATATGAAATGTGTCTATCACTTTTTAAAACAAAATAATTTTACCATAATTTGTTTTATTAAATTGGTTGTTTCAAAATTTCACAAGTTATTAAAAAATTAAACTTTTAGCTTCATAGATTTATATTATCAAGTATATTAAGGTTGTTCAAACATAATAATATTAGAGTATGCTTGTTCTCCATCAAATAGATTGTTTTAAACTTTCACATGTGTTTATTTATTCTTATATATTTTTTGTTTGTTGGATTAGTATTTCATTATTGAATAAATAAATAGAAATAAAATTTGGAATATATTAAAATATTATCATCTACAAAGATAATTAAACATTTCACAAAATAAAAAAGTTAACAAAAAACTAAAGTTAAAGTTTTGTGTATAAATTTTATAAAAAATTTAATTAAATATTAAATTATATTTTGTAAATAAACTATATATAAAACACAAAACAATTTGAAATCAGTTTAGTTTTAAAATTGTACTTGATTAAGCGTAGAAGTCTCGAAAAATATTTATGCTCCTTGCAGTCTTTTTCAAACATGATGGTACATGATATGGAAGTAAAAATTGATAACAAAGTTTCCAGATCACGTTTTTTTTATTGTAAATGATTGATAGTTATTTAGTTCGTATAATGTAGCAATATTGTGTTATAGAAATATTATTTAATTCCTATAATCTAGAAATTGAGTTATTAAGACATATAATAATGATGAAATTATAGATTAAATGTAATATGACTTTCTAGTAATAGGTCTATTAAGTCTACCTTTTAAAAAAAATCACACATGAATCACGGTTATGACTTATGTTTTAATATATAAGATACCTTTTCATTTTAAACATAAATTTTTATTTATTTTAAAATTCTAACAAATTTGTTTTAAAAGTTTTTTTACAAGATCTTCATTTTTGAAATTATATTTAAATATTTTCACTAATTTTGAAATTAGTTTGAAATATTATTATACATTAATATATTCAGTTATCGTTTATCAAATGAAAAATAAAAAATTCTATAATATTATCTATTATATATTCATAATCAATTATATTAAAAAAAATATTACATTGAGCTAAATATAATAAAATTATATTAAATTTATAAATTTATATATTTTATATATTTAATTTTTGTAAGTATAAAATATTTATGTTCAAAAATAAAATCTAATATATTGGTAAGATGGGTTAACATAAGCAAACTATATAATACATGTATAAAAATTAACATGTATTTCTTTAAAGATAATAATATAAAATCTTTGTAACTACTTTAATCATAATATATTTTCATTTTAGATATAATAGATATTTATATATTATATTTTTAAATTTTTAATAAATCTGTGTAAAAATATTTTAACAATAACCTAATGTATTTTAAGTTATCGTTCATAAAATAAAAAAATAAAAAAATTATATCTTATTTTATCTACTTTATAGTCATGATGATCATGTTAAAATACAATTATTATACTTAAATAAATATGATAAAAGTACATTCAATTGATAAATTTATAAATTTTATTTTCATAAATATAAATTATTTATTTTAAAAATATAATATGATGATAGAACAACTTAAAATTAGCAAAATATGTAATACATGTCTAAAAATTAACATATCTTAGACCTTTGCATATACAATAATATATTATCTAAAATGAATAATCATAAAAAAAATATTAGTAAAAAAAAAATCTAGCTTTAAAAGACAAGTCAAAATTTAGCATAAATTAAATACAAAATAAATTTCAAATATATTTTCTCATGAATATATTAATTTGCGTTGTAACTAAATGCAAATACAGTAAGATAAATATATAATAATAAGTGACAAATACATACAGCTTTAAAATTTTGATTAATTATAACATATAAATTATAAAATTATTGTATTTGTTAAAGTTTCTTGGGCTTTCAACTTAAAATCAATTGGCAATTAGTGGATTGGCTCAAGTCCCTTATATATTGCTCAAGTCCCTATTATATTTTCGATGTGGGATCTTCTCTCCAATACCCTCCCTCGAGATAATGGTGCGTATAACCACTAATCTCGCAAAATCCATCATATCCCCTCCGAAATCATGCTTTATTTTTCTAACGATCTCGGTGGAACTGAGCTTTCTATGGACCATCAACTAATGGGATGATCGGGCCACCTTCCGGGTTAGATTAATGGGTCAGGGTATTGGGCCGACTCTGATACCATGTTAAAGTTTCCTGGGTTTCTAACTTAAAACCAATTGGCAATTAATGGATTGGCCCAAGTCCCTTATATATTACTCGAGTCTCTTTTATATTTCCGATGTGGGATCTTCTCTCCAATAGTATTTAAAATAGTTATATAAACATTTAAGTATATGATTAATGTTAAAAATATATACCACTTATGTTCTAAAACAATAATTTATGTATAGAAAAATGAAAACACACCCGCGCGGTTACGCATGTCAAAATCTAGTACCTTATTATAACAGAAACATTGTGTTAGACCTAACATTTATTTTGTAAGTTTTTAAATTAAATACATCTTTCTATTTTATAGTTAAACTTACATTAAATCATTAATATTCATTTCTTTATACTACTATCTATGTTTCCAAACAATATACCTATTTCTTTATACTTTTATACATGTTTCCAAACAATACTATGATAAATTTTGTGTCCAAAAATATAAAATATTAGATCTCATCTTTTTAATAATTTCTAACAATTATTTTATAAATTATTTAGATAAAATAAATAATTGAAAAATTCAAATAATTTATAAAACAATGAAAATAAATAGAAATTATTCTTATAGGTTTAAATACTAAAAAAATTCAAATCAATAATAAATCAATTAACTTAATGAATTATTTCATTTTAATTTCCTAAATAATTGTTATATCATTTATTTAAGAAAGATAATAATTCAATAATAGCCACTACATTATATATATATATATATATGTTATACATTGTAAAATAAATATAATAACAAAAATAATTTTTCAAATTTTCAAAATATATGTTATCTAAAGAAAAATGCTTAACACTAATTTTAACAACAAATTTAAACTGATTATAATATAAACCAAGTAATTAACAAGATAAATTACACAAAAATTATAATAAAATTAATTAATCTATATAAAAATGAGTAATATGATCAAGACATATTTATAGTTCTTAATTTTTTTATATCTATTATTTTCTCAAGATCTAGTTGTCAATTAAAACAGAGTTATTTCTTGAAGTATATGATCGCCACTCTCATGACTATACGCAGGGATGTAGTTATCGAAACTTTAAGTTGGATTCTGATTATATCATTCATGCCTCACTCTAGTTTAGTTATGAGAAGATATGGCATGGGTTTGTAACATTTTAAATACCTAATGGTAAGAACATATTATTTGTTAAATTTGGGAATACAATTATTGATATTATTAAAAATATAAATTTAATCTCACTATATTTTTTTTAATATAGAGTTTAAAATCACTGTATGAATTTGACTTTGTTTAAATCAAGAAGCGGAAGAAAGGAAAAATATGATTTACGTAATGAACAACTATACGTTATACACAATCTAAAAATGATTTTTGTAATGAGCAACCATACTTTATTGTTTATACGCGATGAGCAACTATATTTATTCACGCACTGTGTCTGAAGAGACCATCATATCAGTTTCACGATAGAGGACTTGCAGATTGCACCAAAAGTTTCAACATTTTTAGAAGTTTTGATGTGTAGTGAGCAGTGGCTAAAGGCTGATATTAAGTTCTGTGAAAACGTCCAAACGAATGAGCATATTCTAGCTGAAGTTGAAATGCTCGACAAGCTTGAGAAATGTATGTTTTTATTTCTCTTAGTTCTTTTAACATATTATTTGTTTGTTTATGCACTTACTTGTTGTTTTGTTTGTCGTTTCAGAGTTTGGGAGTGTGAGGATTGAATATTGAAGACTGCTCTTGAAATCTGAAGTCTTTTTGTTTTTGTTTTTGTTTTGATTTTGGCTTTGGTTTTTTATTTTCGGCTTTGGTCTCATTAGAGATGTGTTATGCTTTGACAGTTGCTTTTAATTAAGTTTTATTATGAACAAGTTTGATTTACATTGAAGTTTAATAAAGGTTCTTTGGAGTTTCTCATTTCTTTGTCCATGTTTATTAATGGTTGTGTTATTCAGGTTCTGTGATGTGTAAGATGGTTGTGTTATTCAGGTTCTTTGAAGTATGTTTCAGGTTGTGTTTGCACGGGAACGAGAAATGGGTTAGTGTTGCCAGCGTCTGTTTTGGATCATGTTAACAGAGTCTACAAGTGTTTTACTACTTTGTATTGTCCTGTAAGCATTACAGTGTCTCTGTAAGTGTTCCATGTAATAAAAATGCAGGTGTATGGAACTTTCGGGTATTATGAGTGGTATGAATACCCGAAACCCGGTTCAGAACCGAACTCGAAAATTAAATAGGTTCAACCGGGTTTAAGATGTGTTATCAAATCCGACCCGAATGCGACAAAATCCGAATTTTTATAATAACTGAACGGGGCTGTTTTTTGTAAACCCAAAAAATCAAAATCCGATTAGAACCGATCTGAACTCGAATGGTCACCCGATTGGCGAGACCTATCACCCATTAATAACAATCATTTATTAGTATTATATAACTTGGCATTTTTAAAAGATTTGATTAGACCAAGAATATACGAACTTCCAAAATTATACGATTATATTCCTAATAAAGTAAAACTAGAGAAGTTATTTTTTTGCGTTTAAAAATAAATATATTAGCTTTGGCTAATTCCAAGCAATTTATATATTTTGCATTTTTAAGATACTACCTATAAAAATAAGTATACAATTCTAAAAAAAATCAGTGTGGTTCATGCTTGATACAACTTTTACGGATCGGATGCGGTTCTTCGGATACAGATTTCGACTGAACCTAATCAAAACTTAACAAATGCATAACAAAGTATTTATAAAGTTAAAAATTATCTATTTTAAATAGAAATCATTTACGCGGATAAAAATCTAGTTATATTTGAATAAACACTTACAACATTGAATTAAAATTATTGGATGTATATATACATATTTATGTCTATTAGTCCACATAATTTTTTTAATTATTTTATGATTACAAAACAGTAGTAGATAGTTATCTAAAAAAAAAAATCTACGTGTCATAAAATATACATTTTATATCACAACAATTAAATGCTGTTTTTTGACGTTTTTCATGCGAATCAAAAAAACGTATGAAACTTTTTATATTATACTTCTTTTTGAAAAATTGTCCCCTTTAGATATTGAATTAGATTTAAAAAGAAAAATCAAAGTGTGCGTCTGTTTAAAGAAGAGAGATGGCGTATAGAGAAATCAAGTGACCGCTCTGTTAAAACCCAGACGAAACCTCCGATCGCCTTCCTATACATACACCTATACACGGCGATACACAGGGCTTTTATCATCCCTCGATGACTCTAAGCCGTTACTCCGACAACCCCAAACGGAAACTCGACGATAACGGCGTTGATAACAATATCCTCCACAAGATGAAGAGGCACGAGGTCGACGCCGATCACACCTCCCCGTCGCAGCAACCGTTCAATCCTTGGCGATCCGATGAGAATTCCCCCCAGAATCGGTATTTCTCAGACGACTGCTCTTCCTCCTCCTCCTCCTCCACTGAGTCGTCAACTCGCTCCGAGTCAACTCGGTTGCAGCTCTTCGTGAGGATGGTGTCCGGAGGGAAGACGATCGTGATCCAGGCGGATAAGAGCGACACGGTGGAGAATCTCCACAAGAGAATCGAGGTGAAGACCAAGATTCCGGTGAATGAGCAGCGTGTAATCTACAAAGGGAAGCAGCTACAGGACGAGCGCTCCCTGAGCTACTACTCCATCGCGCAGGACTCGTCTCTCCACCTCGTTGGCCGTATGCGTAGCACAGATCATCCTGTAGCTTGTCGAGTTGTTGATGACATCATGTACATTGTCTCTTTGATGCATAGAGGAGGAGGAGGAGGAGGCGAGAACAACAACCTCCCTCGCGGGATGTCTATCAACGAGAAGCTTTCTTCATTCTTCTCCACGATTCCTACGGAAGCAGGCGGCGATGATGAGAGTTCGTATATCGAGTCTACTGAGAAGTATCTTACAATATTCACAAACTCTTCGGTGCCAGCTGCTCTGGTCATGCTATATACTTCTCCCTTAGAGGCTAACAAATCATGTGGGGAGAGTTCGATTAAGCTCTTCTTGAATAGCTGCTTAGCATTGCCTGAGGAGCAGCAGGGCTGTTGCTTACCCGTCGTGTTGGAGTTTTGTAGATTGCTTAGGAGAGTGTGCCCTCACAACAGCCTTTACGGATCGTGCCGGAACACGCTGGGATCGTTGCTGGAAACTGTTCAGGAGCTTGTTGATAAGTCTGGCATAGAGTTTACTAGTTTACATTATAGGTTGTTGACTGTTGGGGAAGAGATTTTGCCTTGTTTAAGCGAGTTAGCTGATCTTATGGAGCAGCAGTTGTATGAGGATAACTTAGGGCCTAGTTTGTATGACGTTCAGAAATTCTCTTCCTTTTGGAGACCCTTGAGGTATGCTATTGATTTCCAGCTCTCTAGCTTAATCCCTATCGCTTTGCCTCTGAGAAGTACTGTTTTGGAAGCCGAGGTGGGGCGGATTTGTCAGATATTTGGGAGGTTGTTGACTACAATGCATATCTGTATGTTGAGAATCGAGTCTTCGTTGGGTGGGAGAGCAGTTGCCAACACTGAAGCTGTGGCTTTGAAGTGGGGTCAGTATCTTAATATTCTGAAGATTGTCAATTCAATGTCTGAACTCTATCAAGGTGGTAAGGAAAAGGTTGTTAGGTTTATTAACTCCAGGAAGGTTCCGTTCTGCGCTCTCATTTTGAAGTTTGTGAAGAGAGGGGATGATCATGGGTGGATCTCTGAGTACAGGGAAGCTACAACCTTTGAATGTAGGAGGCATTTGGCGATGATGTTGTTTCCTGACGGTAAAGAAGACTATTCGGAGATGCACGAAATGCTCATTGATCGGTCCCAAGTGTTAAAAGAATCGTATGTCTACATATCACAAGCAAGCCCAGCGGGACTTCATGGTGCACTGTTTATGGAATTCAAGAATGAGGAAGCTACAGGTCCTGGTGTGTTGAGAGAATGGTTCTACTTGGTGTGTCAGGAGATATTTAGTCCTGGAGGAACCCTCTTCCTTCGATCTGCTGATGATTTCAGAAGATTCTCTCCTAATCCAGGTTAAGCTTTGTTGCTAAGGATGTCACTCTTTGATCTGCAATGATAAATTGATGTTTTTTGTTTTGTTTTACATTCAGCATCCAAGGTGGACCCATTGCATCTTGAGTACTTCAAGTTCGCTGGTCGTGTGATTGCCTTAGCTTTGATGCACAAAGTTCAAGTGGGGGTGCTATTCGACCGTGTCTTCTACCTACAGTTGACCAACCAGACAATCTCTTTGGAAGATATCAAGGATACGGACCGAGTCATCTACAACAGCTGCAAACAGATTCTAGAGATGGATCCAGTGTTTTTCGATTCAAACGCAGGTCTCGGTCTGAACTTTGTGTTGGAAACAGAGGAGCTAGGAAAAAGGGAGACAAAAGAGCTAATTAAAGACGGGAAGTCCACAGCTGTTGACAGCAAGAACAGGGAGGAATACGTCAAGCTCCTAATCAGTGAACGATTTGTCACATCAGTGTCCGAGCTAGTAGAGAAATTTTCAGAGGGCTTCTCTGATATACTTTCAGTTCCTATACAGTCTTTCTTCCGTCACTTAGATCAAGAGGATTTTGATGGGATGCTTCGTGGAGGGGAGAATCAGATTAGCGTAGATGATTGGAAAGCGCATACAGAGTACAACGGGTTCAAAGAAACCGACCGCCAAATAGACTGGTTCTGGAAGGTAAGAAACACTTGAAAGCTCGACTTTGTTTTTAAACCAATCTCTTTAACTGAAGTTTTTTTTTTGTAGATTCTGAGGAAGATGACAGAGGAAGAACGGAGGAGTGTACTCTTCTTTTGGACATCCAATAAGTTCATACCGTTGGAAGGGTTTAGAGGGTTGTCTTCAAAGCTTTATATCTACAGGTTACATGAAGCTAATGATCGTCTTCCAACGTCTCATACTTGCTTTTACCGTCTCTGTTTACCAAAGTACCCGACGATGGGTCTCATGGAACAGCGACTAAGGTTCATCACTCAAGATCATGTCAGCTCCAGTTTCGGTAAATGGTGACTAAATTATCAAAGTGATCTCTCTCTCTGATCTTTTAGGTTCTTAGGTTGGTGCTTTTGGTGTATATATCATTTATCTGTGGTCAGCCTCTGTTTATGACCGGGAGAGAGAGGTGAAACCTTTCTTTTAACTTCTGCTTCTGCTTCTTTAACTTGAGGATAATTAATTAATTTTATGGTAAGGGGGAATGAAAAGTTTAAAAAAAAACACCGTTTCACTTTCATCATAGACAAGATACAAAACAGAATCCCATGATTTATTTATTAAACAATTACAATAATCATACTCGCACCTGAAATGTTTTATTATTATCCCAATCTCATCATTACCTAATATTTCGTAAAACATAGTAAAATAGAATATATAATATTTTAATGTTCATTTTCTGAAAATAAAACTAAAGTACAAATCAGTATGATATATCTATTTGTACAAATTAAAAATAATTAACTATATTACTCAATAAAATAATATTATTTAAATATTTGATATGGTGAATAATATTACATCAAACTTGCTGTAATATTATTCACAAAACACCAAATTTACCCGATTGTTATTTTCGAGTGTAGTTAGAAATGATATTAACTCAAATTTGTGTGTTTAAAACTAAACATATTAAAATTTAATTTATCAAATGAGGCGAGAGGGGAGATTTTTTAAAGTATTGTAATTAATAATTTTTTCTTATATTTTTTCGTTCAGTTTATGATTAATAACAGATACTAGATTTTGACCCGCGCTTTCAAAGCGCGGGATTGTTTTCGAAATATTCTAAATTTATTTGATATAAATTTGTACTTTAATTATATCTACACTTAACTATTACAAATAGAACATTATATTCAATGTTTTGAAACCCGACCCGACCCGCAATAAAATTTGCAAATTCGGTGGCTCATATGTAATCCATTTTAGTTTTAAAAAAAAAACTGTTATTTAAAATTTTATAAAACCCGTAACAACCCTTATTCTCTGATATCGATTCATGTTAATGTAATGTTTTATGATATATTTGTGTTAATATATTTGTTCAATTAGTTTATATTTGATATATATATTACATCTTTGTTTGAGTAACCCGTAAAAAATATAATTATTAAACTATCAATAGTAACATGTTTCATCATATAATTACTGTTAATATTTATTTTATGATATATATTTATATATTTTTTAATACTCTAACTATAAGAATTATATTTTTATGTATTTGGTGAGGGTTTTGAACAATTTGTTTTTTGTTTTTGCATTTGGATTAATATATAGTTGTATATATACGAATGAATAGATATATATATATATATATATATACAATTATTTATTACATTAATAACTAAAATATAATTGAGTAGTTATTTGAATTTTGAATTAATATAAATTAAATTCATTAGTTTAAAAAATAATAGATTAGTTAGTTAGTTCCTTAATTTTAGGTATGATGTATATTTAACAATTAAATTATATATGAGTAGAAATAATAGGAAATATAATTGAATATATAGTCCAACCTAGACTATTTGTAAGTAGATAAATATTGCTTCTGTTTTAATAGTATTGATGTAAAGCATTTCTAACAGATTTGTATTAGTAATATAAATATATATATATATAATGTTATTTTTACTAATATCTGATGTATACCATTTTATGAGATATAGAAAAAACAGTATAAGAAATTTACAAGTTATTAATACATTGTTTAATCAAATTTTCATTTAATCTCCTAAACATTTTTACGAATTGCTATTTTAAACTTTGCTTATGCATGTGTTATCATCATAATGATTTTGAAATAAAAATGATGATATTGCATAGCAAAAAATGAGATATGGCTAACATCTTATTGTAGCATGTACAATTTTAGTGACAAATTTTTTTATTTTGAAAATTCTTAAAATAAAATTAATAAAAAAATTTGGCTAGCCACAATAAACTTATATTCTTAAAATAAGATAATGATAAAATGTGGTTATATGCCATAAATATAAATCATATTCATAATTATTGTTAAAATAATTAGAAAATACTATAACTAAAATATAATTAATAATATCCATAAAATTAATTGTAAATATATCTTAACAAACACAAAATGGATATTTATTTAATTATTTGAATATTTAAAATTGTACTTAATTAGTGTAAATATATGATTAATTGAGTTTTCAAGTTATTAAATTAATTTAGGTTAAATGATATACGATGAATTATTTGTATGATTGAAAATTAGTTTATTAAGATAAATATGATAAATAAGTTTAATCGATCAACGTATTTTAACCAATAAATATATTAAAAATTATCTATTACAATTATAGTGTTAAATATTAAAATATTTAAAATAAATATTTTCATTAAAGGAGCAATTTTCTCAAATAGCACTTTAAAGTTTTTTTCACCAAAATAGCTATTTTATTTTAAAAGTTTTAATTTTAATTTTTTTTTTAAATTTTGAAACCATACTCTCAAAATCTCATCTTTTAGTTTTAAACATCTTTTGGTCATTTTCCTCATTGAAAGCTATTTTTATAAAAATAAACTAAAAAAATTATTATAGGGAATTTTTCTAATTAAATCAAAAATCAAATCTTAGTAAACAATATAAAATCTAAATATATAATTATTTATTATTTCAGTTTTTATGTTTAGACCGGTAAAACGTAAAAGTATTATTTAGAAAGCCTGTTTCTACGCATATACGAAAGAAACCAACTAGTTTAAAAAATTAAAATCTAAGCATGAACACACTCATGAAAACGTTCAACCACGCATAGCTCAATACGATGGGGCAAAATATGAGTCTTAATTTTTTGCAAAATAAAAATATGAGTCTACATGCATGACAAAAAAAAAACACGTAACTAATGATAGTAACACTCAACTGAAAAGTACTCATCAGAAACTTTAGAATTAACAAATCATCGAAATTCACTATAAATAAGCTTCTACAGTTATACGTGATGTCGTGATCTGTGATAATAATCAATCATCAACCCACACACTTCGGACTTCATCTTTTTATTTTAATCTCTTCATATATTTCTTCCAGAATTCTGTTCGACAACAACAAGTCATTCTTCCTCATCAAGGAAACAATTTTTGCCATCTCTTTTTTATATTTAATAGCGCTATCATACTTTCACTCTTCAGTTATTAACATTCTGTTATTATGAATAACTAGAACTTTTTTCCGCGCTACGCGCGGATGATGTACTTTAAATTTGTCAAATTCATAATTTTGAACTGTATATTTTATATTCTAGATTATATATATATATATAAAATATATATTATTAATATTTTTAGTTATTCTTGTATTAATCTGCAATAAATTTGATCTCTATTACTTAAACACATCAGTAACATACATATATATATATATATATTTGTCATAATAATTTATTTTTGCAATATTATCTTTCACATATGGAAAGAACAAAACAATCCTCTTTCCAAACACTTTTCGTTCTCTACCACTGAAATCTTGAGTAATATTGACCTGGACATTCGCAACACTATGTAAGGAAAAGGCAAAAGAAACACTTCAAGTTTCTAATGTCTAAGATAGCTCTCACACGTAAACACCAGTTATAGACCCACTATACTTTTTTGTTCTCTTTCGCCTATTTGTTGTCTCTATAGATTTGACTTTTGTACAATCCAACATATTATTATATAAATATTAACGTTCATAACAAAATAAAAATAGAATAAGACTGTCCGAGTTGAGCAAAACTTTTTCTTTCGAACACTAAAAATTCTTTGTACATGCATATACGTATTGCTTTTCTTCGATCTCTTCTTTTACTTTTGAATTATGGTCACTGATTTTAACTGTACATTTTCTCTTTTGGGTAGCTAAACAGAGTTGTTACTGGACCCAAACAGACTTGACGTCTTGGTGTGAGAGGATCATGATCCTTTTCAGTGTTGCACAAGCCCCACTATGATGGTAAGTTGGCTAGATATATGCCTCGTTTTGTCCTACAGTTGGTAACATGGTGCAACCTCATTAGATCACTGACTCACTGATCATGGTCTCCTACACGTAGAGCATTCTGGTTTGTTACATAGTATCTTTTCATCCTATTGACTTCCGTTTCCAAGTAACTTCCACCGTTTTCATCTATATATTTTATAACTCTAATAAAAATTCATAATCTAGTTTGAAGTTACAAACAGTATAACGTTTAGGCAAAAAGGTACACAATTCCATTAAGCTTAGCATGACGAACACTTATTACATGTTGCCATGTAGTCCTCTTGTTTCTCTCATTTTTTACTTTTTAAAATAATTGAAACGAATACACATATGACAGTATTTCTAATCCAAAGTAACTTTGAGTTGGGCTAAGATATCAATGCAAGAAGAGAACAACTATATAGCAAGGTTGGTTCGGGTGGTGAAACCTACTATCAGGGTTTTCGTTTTCAGATTCTTAGTAGTTAATGCTTAAGGGATAATCTCGCTGGTCTTAGATTATTTCACTGTAATTAAGTTGACACTGAATTTCTCTAAAATAAATGTGTAAAATTTTATAAACTCACCGTAAACCAAACCCATAGGCATGAATGCATGATCATTAGGTAGAAGACTATGGAAACCTTGAGGGAGATATATAACTTAAACACTTTTTTTTGTCACTGACTTAAACACTATAGTTTGGTCTGTCACCTTTTCAGGTATTTAGTTAAAAGCTCGCAAACATAAAATTAGGAAATGGTTGTAATGAAAGAGCTACCTCATTGTACCTGCTAAGAAACTTACTCTTAACATTTTTCCATTGTGGTCATTTGTGGGCCTCTCAGAGTTTTTAATAGACGTCCAGAGATGGACTTCTCTAGCTATCTCTCCTCTCTATATCCTTAAGTTTCGTTTTCTGAACTCCTCTCATCCTGGTCTTTTGCAAGTGTATTGTTAGACTCGTCAATTAGGCCAGAAGCTTAAGCTTCTCTGACTTCTCTCACGTACCTTCAAATAAAAAGAGAAGACTTTTTTTGGTCAAGTGACCCAATTAGATATCACCAACCAATATAGAGAAACTTGCAAATATATTTGTTAAATCCCTATGAACTACTCGCAAACGTATCCATGAAAAAACTTATGTACCAATAGTAAGGTACGATGAAACTCCTCTTTTATTCTATAAGTTAAAATCATAATAATCATGCCCATTTTGATCAAAAAACTAAATAATCACACCCATAAATTGAAAGTATAATAAACTATAAAACAAAAGCTTTTTAAGTAGTCTTCTGCAGTCAAAAGCCAGTTTTCATTTTTTTCATGATTGTTTCACAGGCCCCAATATGATGGTAAATTGGCTAATATATGCTTCGTGCTCTCCTACGCTTGGTGACATGGTTAGGCAAGTTATAATAGTAACTTGGCTAGATATGTTTCGTGCCTACACTTAGTGACATGGTGCAACATCATTAGGTCATTAATCATGGTTCCTGCAACAACATCAAAAATCTCCTCCTAGAAATTCTCTTATATGTACTTAAAATAATTATTTAATGAGGTTATATGTATGGCCAACGCCAATGACCAGTCTTGGTCAGCATCAGCATCATCTATAATAATATACTCATAAGCAGGTTGTTACACATTCTTCTCTATGGTTCATCTTCCTCTCACCATGAAACTCATATGTCTCTCTATTAATTCTTCTGCTTATCAAAACCCCACTTAAGCTCATCTACCTCTCCATTGTGACCAATAAAGCCTCACTCTGCCATTTACCTTGTACACCATATCAACTCGAGCACATTAGATGAGAGATATAATTATATTTTTCCAACATAGTGCAAGCTTACTATTCCTTATATAAGCAGGAGAGTCTTCAATGTGGAAACAAAAACTTCAAAAAAATGCTTGAGTCTTGATAGATGCATTGAGCTACAAAAAAGACGCATGTGATGTCCATGGAATTGTTAAAGCTCTATTTGAATCTTAGCATGGGTGCAAACGGAAGTCAATATATTCATTTCACTCGGAAAAATGCAAGGTTCATCGGTTTTCTGTGGTTATTTTTGTTTTTCAAAAAAAAAAAAACAATCTAGTAAAACTGATTACCTTTTGCACCCACGCTAAGATTCAAATAGAGCTTTGACAATTTCATGGATAGATGCATTGAGCTTCATGGAACATTCTAATAATTTTAATTGTTTCGATATTCCTTGTATCAGCAAAAGCAAAATTATTAATTATTAAACCGACTCTTACGTCCGGTACGCTTGAGTACGCTATGGTACGTCTCGAGTCTGGTTAAATTCTCCCAAATACGATATATTAAGGGGTCCAGTCAACAATTTTGTCTTACCTCAAAGTACGTTTATACATGAATATAGGTGCTCGTGACTCAACAATACAAACTCATGTCCACATTATACATCAAAATGTACACACGCACAATGTCTTTTTGCAAATAGTTAACATCAGAAAACATGTCACGGTCCCGTGGATGTGCCTTGGATTGCGTGCAAAATCATGTCTAAATTAATTAAAAATTAAACCACCAAATATAATTAATTCTGGTTTACAAAACCCGGTTTGGAAATATAAACCTAAAAAGTGTAACCTAATTAAAAAAAATTAACCCTACATCTAAACTTTTTTCCGTCAACTTCATCTCCTTCGCCGTCAACTTCAGCTCCTTCGGTTTGTTCATCTCTGAGGCGGAGACCACCAGCCAAGAACACCACAGGTAAGCTTATTCAGCCTCCTCCACCGCGCTAAGCTACCATTGACGAAGTCGAGACCACCATTGTTGACGCCGAGACCACGACCATCAAGCTTCTTCAGCCTACTCCGCCTGAGGCCGAGACCACCAGCCAAGAACACCACAGGTAAGCTTATTCAGCCTCCTCCACCGCGCTAAGCTACCATTAACGAAGTCGAGACCACCACTGTTGACGCCGAGACCACCATTGTTGACGCCGAGACCACGACCATCAAGCTTCTTCAGACTACTCTGCCTTTTTTACTAAGAACAGAAAAACAAAACCGGAATCAGAGAACACAGAGAGAGAGAGAGAGAGAGAGAGAGAGAGAGAGAGACGAAGCCGGAGACACCGCTCTGTAACACCACTTCTTCTCCTTCCCGGTTCCTTCTTAGATCTGTAAACAAAACAAAAATCAATTAGAAGTAAATAGGAAGTTGAAAAGAAAGAGGGAACAAATAAGAGGAAGGGGAAGTGGCTTTAAGACGAAGACGAAGTGTAAAAGGAGATTTGGTTAGATCATCGAGATTTGGTTTCCACGCAAAAGAGATGAACAGTATATAAAGGAGCAGGAAAAAAGCAAACCGAAACGAACTCATAAAGGATAAATTGATGGATGGAGATGTCGTGGGGTATTGATTGTAGAGATGTGGATCGAAATTTCTGTAACGATGAAGAACAAAGGGTGAAGACGAAGAGATGGAGGCGCGGAGCTTCGAGGTTTCCGCCTCGCGTGGGTTTGTTTTTTTTTTAATATACTGAGACCAAGCCCAATAAACCAAACCAAGCCCAGACAATTCCTTATGAGATCCAAAGCATTTGATTTCGTGTTTGGTTTTGTCGCGACCCAGAAACCGCGACCCAGAAACCAAAAAAAAGAAAAACCGAAATCCTACGTGGATTAATCAAATGTTTTGATTGGGGGAATATATTTGCCTACGTGGATAGGCTTAAAACTCACTATTTGTTTCTTTTAGTATAGAGTAGATTTCTCATATGTAGTACTACAACATTGTTAATATTAATTTAAAATTTTGTACTCATATAATTAATTACGTATACTCTTGATATATATTTTTTAATGATAAATTGCGATAAAAAAAACTTTAGGTGCATGGTGGCCGGCTTAGTATATACCACCCTTGTATGTTTTCTTTTGATTCACAGAAATTTTTGGTTAATCACAGTTTATTGCCAGCTTAGTACAATTCTTCATACCATGTGTAGCTTTAGTATGCATTTATTGTTATAAAAGTAACTCGAAGATTGTAACATTGATGATAATAATTTGCGATCCTTTGATAAATACATGCTGATATGTGATACTGATCAACTATTTATATTTCTATTATAAATGATGATTGCAACATATGTGATACTGATCAACTATTTCAAGAACCAGAAGTTTATGGGCTAAAGTATTAATCGTGTTTGGTCGGAGACTCGGAGCGGTGGGTAGGTTAAGAATTTTTACTTAACGATCTCTGCCGAGCTAATGTATCAACTTTTTTGGTAAAAACTAATGTATCAACTTATCATTTAACTTTCATAAAAGAGACGGACACTTGCCAACAACTATACTTGATTCACATAAATAAGTAAAAAACAGAAAATAGGAAAAACCTATACACTTCACGACGATAACAAATGACCTTGTTTGGGTAATCTATGATCATAACATTTCAACAACACTAATCATCGTTCATTAATGCAATTACCAAGTCTCTCGTAGTCTTACTTTCACACGCTAATCACAAAGATGAAAAAAAACAAGCACGAAGCTTCTTTTATCTATCCACCTAAAAGCCTAACGTGATTCACAAAGCGTTGTTCAACTAATGTTCCACTGACCAACCATTGAAGCTTAGTTAAATGTTTACTGTCCACTCAACAGGCTGCGAAAAACAACATTATATTAAAGGGAACAACAATACACAATTTTTAGTGTTTGTTAAGGAAAAGTAATACAAGAATTAGAAAGATGGTTCGGATTTCCACTTTATACCTCATTATTATCATTTCGGTATTCTCTGATTTTTTCGCAAGTCGCACGGCTATTTCAAAAAGCATTCTCCAACATGATGCCGATGGTGTCAAGATTCGAGCAACCGTAACTGTTAGCAAGAATGGGTTTGGGAATTTCAGTAGAATCAATGACGCGGTTGCAATGGCTCCAAATAATAGTAACGGAGATGAAGGTTTTTTTCATATAAAGATAATGGAGGGAGAATATGAAGAATATATAAATATCGATCAGAATAAGAGATATTTGATGATGAGCGGCGCCGGTATTAACCGGACAATCATCACCGGAAACCATAGCTATGAGGATGGATGGGGAATAGATGTCTCAGCCACATTTAGTAAGTTAATATTCTCATAAATCGTTTACGTAAAATCAAAATTTTGTTTTGTTTTCTTGTGAATCAAAATTTTGTTTTAATTTTTCAGTACAAAAAATATTTAACAGTGTAAGAACTTTCAAATAACTAAAAATAATTTTGAAAGCATTTCAAATGAGCATTGGAGGGTACATAATTAATTTTGCAAATAGGATTTGTCAATCGTCACTATCGATAAACAATTAACAATATGTGAGATTTCATTTCTTTTTGTTATTCTAACCACCGACTTTCGCTTTTACGTTACAGTTGCATCAGGCTCACATTTTATCTGCAAACATTTGACCATTCGAAACACGGCTGGACCCACAAAGGGACAAGCTTTGGCATTGATGTGCAGCGGGGACTTATCCGTTTTCTACAATTGCAGTATCGAAGGATACCAGGATACTTTGTGGGTCCGCAGTGGCAAACAATTCTATCGAGAATGTGACGTATATGGTACAATCGATTTTATATTCGGTAATGCTGTGGTTGTATTGCAGAAATGCAACTTGTATGCACGTCGACCAAGCAAAGGCAATGGTAACGAGATTACAGCACAAGGTCGTACCAACCCAAAAGACCAATCCGGAATTGTAATCCAAGGATGTGCGATAAAACCAACACACGATCTCGCAAGGAGCAACTATACGGTTAAAACATATCTTGGTCGGCCGTGGAAAAATTATTCGAGGACGATTATCATGCAAACATACATCGATGGATTTATTGAACCAGCTGGTTGGGATAAATCTTCTGGTGAGGCACTGAGAACGCTCTACTTTGCTGAATACAACAATTATGGAACCGGTTCAAACACCACAAACCGTGTCACTTGGCCTAGTTACCACATCATCAGTGCCACTATTGCTTCGAATTTCACGGTTTCTAGTTTTATTGACGGCGATAGTTGGATTCCACAAACCAAGGTTCCTTACATTGGTGGTTTAGTTCCGTAAGGTATCTATTATATAAATCATATGCTGATGTGTGACTTAAAAAGTTTAAATCCTGGTGAAAGGATATCTAATTATTGGTGTAATAAAAACAATGGTCAATGGAAGATGAAGTGAAAAAGTACTATTAATTCAAATTCCTATTTAATTTATTATTAATATTTATCAAATCGCATATTTTAACAGTTTAAAGGTTTCTTTAATTTTTTATTCAATACGATATATGTAGTTACATACACATTCCTGTTTTTTTTTGTTATTTAAACAAAAAAAAAGTAGTTACATACACATCCATCACGTATTAAACAAAACATGAGGAATCACAGTTTAATTTAATACTTGTATCGTCACGTTTATTATGATACTACGATAGGCTTCTCCTCCAATAATATATGTCTCACAAATTTCTAAGTAACTCTAATTATTTTGTAGAACTAGACTTTTCTGATTATGGTTCTACCGGCCGGTGCCGAGCGAAGCCTTCTAAAGGCGCAGGCAAGGTTAAAATTTACTTTACATTTTTAATAGTGTTTATAATCTAAACACTATTAAGAAGCAATATATTTTTTGGTAAAAAATGATTTAAGGCATTTCTTAGAATTAATTATTTAATTTACTTAGAACATAATAAACTTAACTAAAAATATTTAATAAAACTAAAATAAGGTGCCTGGAAATTCAAGTATGTAAGATTTTAGTTTGATTAACCATAAATATTTATTGTTATTAAGGGCCTCAAAATATTATAGGAAGGTCATGATTTACTTGCAATAACTATTATAATCTGGAGAAGTGAATCGAGCGTTTAGTGGTTACTCCTATTAGAGTTTGTGTCTCATGGAAACATGTCCAATAAACTCAGTCAAAAAATAAAATAAAATGATATCTATGAGGTAAGGATAAAATGACTGAATGAAGTGAGAAAGAGAGAGGAAAGAAACCAGAAGTAAGACTGTTTATATGATCTAAACCTGAATGGGTAAGAATCATGAGCGGAGGTAGTAAGGTGGTAGGGGGGTCAGCTGACCCCACCTAAATAAAAAATTTATGTGTTTTTTTTGTATAAATTTTGATTGTGACCCCAGCATAAATTTTTAACTGATCCCACAAATAAAAAAAACGCGAAAGACAAAATAATCAAAGAATTATTTTAAGTTATTTTTGGGCTTACTTTATTTTGGAGTCAGTTTTAATTTGAATCCACTTTAATATGAATCCACAAATCACTATCTAAAATGTCAACAAATCTTTTACGTTGATTGTTTTATTTTTTTGCTATTCGTTTTCATATATTTTACTTTTCATTACAAAAAGACAAGTAAAACTTGTTTACGTTCTAATTTACTTTAGTATACGTAGGTCATATTTTGTGTTTATATCAAGTTAGATATGACATGATTTAAACTCATTGAAAATTTAAGATCTATATTTGTAATTTATGTATTTAAATATGTAATTTAGTTTGTTATTCTTAATAGATAATGCATCTGTTCCCAAAATACAAATATTAAAAATGTTAGAAATTATAACGATGTTTTTAATGATGTTTGGTTTTTAGGTGGTTGTATTTATTGTTTATTCAAATAAAATCTAAATATTATAAAAAATGGTGATACAATTAAAGATTAGATGAATTGTAATGTAGGTTAATTTTTTTAGAAATATGAAAAATTTTGTTTTGACCCCACTAAAAAAAATTTATGGCTCCGCCACTGGTAAGAATTCATGTGCTGATCGATACTCCCTCAATGAGACCACATGCTTTAATCTTAAAAGAGGTCAGTGATGGTGAATTTAGCTATGGACTGAAAAAGATTAGGTTGCTAATTCTAGGCAGAGTACATGAAAGTACCTTCGAAGGTTGGTGCTCTTTGATGTGGCTTGCAACTAGCAATGCTAAGATGATGTTCTGAAGGATATATGAGTTCCAAATGTTTTGTTTGCGGACCTAAGTCTGGGAAGTTGATAAATGGTGTTTTTGCATGTTTATAACCTTTGTTTTGAGTCGATTGTCGAGTCATAGTATGTATTTTTTAATATTTTATCAGTTTTTTCAGGTTATAGGTCGAGTTGGAACAGAAGGAATTGAATTGAGTGTAGAATAGTTGTTAAAGATGCAGAACTATGTAGATTCGTCTGAAGTTTAGCAATGGATGGAAGGCTTGCCATACTGAAATTAACTCAAATTTTGTCACAGTATAGATTATTGATTTAGCTTTCCAATTTTACTGGTTTAAGGTCGTTCCATTTGTGTTATGCGTGTGTTACTGAAGAGTAGTCTATCTGCCGGTTGAATAAAAAATGCTAATAAATGTTTATTCAAAATTGCTGTCAATGAGATCCTACTTTATTTCTTACCGCAGTTATATTCTAGCTGGTCGTAATTTTCTTGTTTGATAGGCAGACACACCGAGTTTCCAGATTTGATCACACAGCTGCTACACATTCCGATCGTTACCTCTTTATTTTGGTGGTTGCTCACATTATGTCTTCTTCAGTGATCTTCATATCCTTTTTATGGAATTTTCGATGACATTCAACTCAGTTGCCATTCTATATAATTGAATGTCTCAGGTAAAAATAGCAGTGCTGCAGAAACCATTGGAGTCAGGACAACCCATTGAAAATGAAGTTGAGATGCTTAGAAGACAGAAGTCAGCATGTGATGAAGGAAAATATTGGACTGTGAAAAAGCAATGCTCGGGTGGTGTGTGGGGTTGGATTGATAGGTAGATGCCAAAGTATTCGGCTTATGCTAATACATAGATTTGAAGATGCTCACCTCTGAATCCAACAGAGACAGAATCACAGAATCACACATTGGTTAGGTTGGAGGATATAATTTATTTCTTGTCTATTACAAAGATGGCAAAGATTCATAATTAATTTGTTTGTGCGAATTTTTATTTTCCTATATTAAAGTTACTAGAGAATTTACATTTGGCTGATAACTTCTGTTTTTAACATATTAAACCCCATTTTCCTACATAACTAATAGAGAACGCAGTCTCGTATTTATTCTTTAGTACAAGTATAAGCGTACAACTGAAAATTATTGATTAAAAATACTAAGCTAAGCCTTGAGAATTGGTAAGATACTGACGTTTATCGCAAATATATTGGTGAAAAGCTATGAAGGTACCTCAGATTTTATTGTCTCTTCTGATTATTCCAAATTATTCACACGTCTTGTCGTCTATTACGCTTTGTACATGTGTGAATGATGCAATCTTTTTCTTGGTTTAGTTTAAGTCATTATTTAGCATATACTTAATTAATTTCAGTTTAAATGATTTTCGGTTTTCAATAACCGGTTAAGTGGAATTTGATTAATCTGTGACCAAAAAATCTATCAAATTATAATTAAATCTGTGGTGAAAGTATAAAAAATCTACCAAATTGATATTAATCTGTCAAAATAAAGTAAATATGTAGTCAAAGGATAATAAATCTATCAAATCCATATTAAATCTGTTAAAATAAGTAAGTTTGTGGTCAAATGAAAATCAGTTGAAATCCAAATGAATCTGTCAAAAATACATGGTCAAAAGATAATAAATCTATCAAATCAATTTTAAATCTAACATAATTCTCACTAGAAAAAGAAAGATAATCTGCATGTTTTAAAATATATCATATATTGATTACCGAAGACAAAAAAATATTTAAAATTTAATATAAATCATGCAACTAAACTGACGAGTCAATGATGGTAACGATATATGTATATATATATATATATATATACACATAGTTCAGGGTCTAAAATAACAAATCACTAAGAAAGCTAAAGAGAGAGAAAAGCAAAGAGATATAAATGGGGGTGTGTTTCAGAAACAAAATTTGGGTTGCTCTTTTTGTTGTGATTTTTTTTATCTCTTCATCAGCGAGATTAAGTTTGGCTGTTACAAAAGCTGAGATCAATACCATATGTACGGGTACACCGAATCCCTCATTTTGTTTTAAGCTCTTCAAATCGGATCCACATATTACAAATCTAAATCTGACTGGTTTGGTCAAGGTTTTGATTAAATATGCGCATGATGAATCCTTAGACACAGAGAAAATAATACAACTTCATGCGGAAAGCATCAAAGATCCTTTTATTAAAAAACAATATAGCTTATGCTCCAACAATTTTGAATATACACTTGTGCCATTTGATTCAGCTCTCAAGTATTTAGCAGCCAAGGATCCTCATAGCTTAAATGTCAATATCGCAGCAGCGATGACTTTCGCAGAAACTTGTAAAGACGTTTTTGAAGAATTTCATATCAAACTCGATCCTCAAATATTGATGAAGATTAATGATTTTCAAGATTTATGCAGTATTCCATTGATGATTTCCACCATGTTACCAAAATAATAGCTAATATATTGTACCCGACAATCCATATTGGAATTAAGTTTAATAAAAATATAGATCGCTATGAATTTTTCTATGCAACTATATTTACTTCTTCTTTCACAATTGACCTAAATCTTGTGGTCATAGACAAAAGTCACAAAACAAATCTCTCTTTTTTGAATTTTTTCATTTGTCATATTCATCATAAAAGATCTATTTTTTTTTGTCAACTGTTCATCTATGCTAGATCAAGTGGTGGTTAGACGAGTCGATTCTCTAAGAGCATCTCGGTCTGACCGGTTCTGATCAATAATGAAAAAAATATAGCCTTCGGTTCTTGCTTTTTTTTGCTAACGCGTCCACCCGACCATTCATACTCCAAAGAATGTGAGACATGCTCAAATCTGCAAAATCCTCCTGTAATCTCTAGAACACCTCGATCTCTGCCGCCAATGTTGGCTAATCCCCCGGGTTGGTCTCACATTATGAATATTTTGGATTACGGGCATGCAACAGAAGCCTCTCAGCTCTGCATACTGAGATATAAGGTTTACTTTGGGCAGTCTAATGTATGAGAGACATAAAGATAACCTCGTTACCGTTCGAGACGGATTGCTCGGATCGAGGTATTGTAAAGATTACTGGAGGATTTCGCGGATTTGAAGAATTTTTGGTTGAATTAAAACTGAATGAAATAAGTTAAATACATAAAATTATTAATAAGAAATAAATAGGAAGAAAAAGAACAAACTTATATGTATTGGTGATCTGCATATTGTCCAACACATTTTTCTTAGTTTTGCAGATCAAATATTTTACTGAACAACATTAATCAGCATGCAGATTTCTAAATATTTTATAATTTTTATTTGTTCTGCAATTAAAATGATGAATGAGAAAAAAATGCAGGTGGATCTGCATAATTAGTAGGGGTTATTGGTTCTATGATTTTAATGGATTTGAGAATTCTTCTAGGATTTAAGAAATCCGTTGATTCTTAAATCAAACATATAGATTTTGAAATCAAACATACAGAATTCAAAATCAAAATAAATGGATTATTAAAATCAATCAAATGGATTTGTAATAAATTCAGCTTTATAATAAAACCAAGTATATAAAAAGTAAAACACATTCATATTTCATACGTTTATAAAATCTCTCCACATATCTGTTGTTATTGTGGCTCTCACTTAATTGGCATGTTCTTTTTGCTGATCCTGAGTTACAAGAATTTCTTCATCATTGTTATTAATTTCTTCGACATCTCCTACATCCTTAGAGTCTTTTTCTTCAGGAAAATTATCTGTTCTATAAAACTTTCGAAGAAAATTATTTACATAGACTTTACATTCAATTAAAAAGTAAAAAAAATATGTTTGTGCTTAGTGCATCGTGCTTAGTGCATCGTAATATTAGTTACATATGCTTAGTGCAACTAATATGTTTGTATGCAAGACACATGTGCTTGTCAAGTTTCAATAGAAGTTGGTGTTATAATAAAATATTGCATGATGAAAGTGCCATGGCTTATTTGAAATTTTTGTTGTATACGTGAGATATTGAACATTTTTTGTTAGAGAAAAATTTATAAGACAAATCCATTCAAAATAACAAGCTATAACACAATATTTGTTTCTTTGTATTTTACTCTCTAAAACACTTATAAATCTATTCAAATCCAAATTCAAATCAAATGCTTATTCAAATCCTTACTATTGAATAACACCTAATTTTGAAATCTATTTTAAAATCATAGAACCAATAACAATGAATTTGAATACAAATTTTAAAATCATAGAACCAATAACACTAGATTTTGCTTGGATTTTCAAATCCATTAAAATCATAGAACCAATAACACCCCCTTAGTGAACTACATTAGTAATGCATTTTATCCACATTTCGAATTTCTAATGTTGGGGGATTACAGATTGTAATTTTCTTTAAGTTTCGGTTTGGTTATTAATTCAATAAATTTGATTTCTGGATTTGGTTCGATTCGGTTCAATAAATTTGTGACTCAGTTGGGTTTTGGGTTCGATTTTGATTATTTTTCTTTTCTTATTTTTTTCAAATGAACGATTCTGACCTAACCGGAGACATCGCGAAGTTTCCCTTTATAATCTCCTGAATCGCTGCCTCCTCTCAACTAAACTAAAACCCTACCTTCTTCCTTCTCCCTTCTCCCTTAGCTTCTCTCTCAGCACTCGGCGGCGCGAAGATGACCGTAGAAGCAGTGAACCCTAAGGCGTACCCGTTAGCCGATTCTCAGCTAGCGATAACTATCCTCGACCTTGTCCAGCAAGCTACGAACTACAAACAGCTCAAGAAAGGAGCTAATGAAGCTACCAAGACTTTGAACCGTGGTATCTCTGAGTTCGTGGTCATGGCTGCCGATGCTGAGCCTCTCGAGATTCTTCTTCATCTCCCTCTTCTCGCCGAAGACAAGGTATTGACTTCTTCTTATCTTTATGTATCTCAATTAAGTATTTTGCTAGTTTCACTTGTATATCTGATTTGCGTCAAGAATTGTAGAAAGTCTATGAATCTATATGTAGAATCTGTTGGTTACTACTAGACTTCACTTTCAAGGTTTGAAGTCATGATGTTCTGTTTCTTTTGTAACATTTGGCAAATTTTATGTTGTGTAAATCTTAGTTCTGTAATAACAGGGATGTATTTTCTTGGTAGTGCCATACTTTGTTGATTCATGAGTATTTAACCGACAAGAAATCCATATATGTTGTTTTACTTAATTTAAACATGTGCTGCATATGTATATGTAATAGTTTTTTATGCAATCTCTTTTAAACAAGCAACTTTTGATTCTCTAACTAACTGTTTGTTCTGTCTTTATGTCTTTGAATTGTTGTAGAATGTGCCGTATGTGTTTGTGCCATCCAAACAAGCCCTTGGAAGAGCATGTGGTGTTACAAGACCCGTGATTGCTTGTTCCGTTACATCAAACGAGGCTAGCCAGTTGAAATCTCAAATTCAGCAGCTTAAGGATGCTATTGAGAAGCTCCTCATCTAAGGTTTTTGGGTGGGGATATGAATGAATGATGAGTCTTCCTCCAAATGATGGAGAAGGCTTTGAAGTTTTAGCTTATGAAGAAACGATGATTCTACTATGAGTTTTTGAAGTTTGTAATGTTTTATTTTAAAAAAAATTTCATATTGTGTTGCTGCTAATGTAGTTTTGAACAAGAACAATAATTTATAATTCGAGTTTTTTAGATTTATAAGTTTATTTGTTTGGTGGTTTTGGGATTTTCTTGAAACAACATGATTGGAAAGTAAACAATTTAGAAACCAAATTAAGTATGAAAAACCTTGCAGTATCTATTGCATACAAATTTTAACGTTCAATCATATATTTGAAGAAAAACTTCTACAGACTTTAAGCACCGCAGAACAGTTTAACAAATATGATTTGTTTTATAATAAAATCAATATGCTAAATATATTAAATCAAAAATTACTGTTGATTTCTATTTGTTTGTTTAAATCTAAACGAAATTTAAACACACAAATAGAAACCAACAGTAGTTTAAATGATTTATCTTATAAACATTTTAACTTCCATTAAACAGAATGTTATATAGATTCCTTGTTAAATCAATTTTTATATTATCTAATTATATGAAATGATATTTTAGGCTAATACATAAATACTTATAATGTTAATTAAAAATTGCTACGATTCAATAAAATTACATAAAGATTTAGCTTCTAACATAATAGCATATTAATATATTCTTCTAATTATATTTAAAGTTAAACTAAATAATTATGATAGAAATATTAAGATTTAATTTGTTTTTTTTTCTCAATAATTAATGTGACTATCAGCAATACAAAAGTGTATGGAAATTTATTATGTAATATATATTTGATCAATTATAAAATTTATCAAATTATAATATTTTTGTGTGTGTAAATTATAAATTATTTCAGAACTTAGTTATATTTTTCTTCCATTTTATGACAATGCTAATAATAAGAGGCTAATTTTAGTATTTCCTTTTTTTATCTTTCGGAGGGCAAGCAAGTCCCCTTTATACACGTTTGCATCCTCTCCTTGTAACCAGAAACGTTTGTCAATCTCAATCGCCTTCTTCTTCTTCGCCATTTCTCTCTGCAACACGAAAACAAATTCAAATCGCAATCTCGAATCCGAAGGTAGTAGAAACTCAATCGAACACAGAAACCGTACGATGTCATCTTCATTTCCTTAATTCGATTTTGAAATCGAGAAACCCTAATCTCCATTTTTGGTGGGGTTACAGAAAGGGGAACATCATCATGTCGCACTGTTTGGTTCTGAAGCCGTCGTGTATGGGCTGCGGATCGCAGTCAGACCTCTACGGAAGCTCCTGCAGGCACATGACGATATGCCTAAAGTGCGGCAAAACCATGGCTGAGAACAAAGCCAAGTGTCTCGATTGCGGAACCGTCCTCACCAGATTGATTCGGGTCAGTTTCCAAAAATATCAATTTGAGATTGAAGAAGAGGAGAAGGATATTATCAATTCTTGTTTGTTTTTGTTTTGGTAGGAGTATAATGTCCGTGCGGCGACACCGACGGATAAGAACTACTTCATTGGTAGGTTTGTGAGTGGTCTTCCCAATTTTAAGAAAGGCTCTTCTGAGAATAAATGGTCTCTTCGTAAAGATATACCTCAAGGTCGCCAGTTCACTGATGCTCAACGGGTAAAAATGTTGTGTCTTTTTGGTTACATGGATCATCATCATTATCATTATGTTGTTATGCAAATCATTTTGAGACTTTTTGGTTTCATGGACCATCATATTCTTATGCATATTTTAGGATAAAATATGTATTTTTTAAGAATTTATGTTCTGTTATTTTCGTAGAAATTGATTGAATCTTGTAAACTTTTTGTGCAAATTATAAATTATTTCATAACAAATCAATTTGAGATTTTCTGGTTACATGGATTATCATTTTCATTGTTTTTGGTTACATGGAGAATCATCATCGTCATCATGTTGTTATGCAAATGACTTTGAGGTTTTTTTGGTTACATGGACCATCATATTGTGCATAGTTTATGATAAAATATGTATTTTTAATTAATTAGTCTGAATATATTCACCAATATTGTAAATATTTATTTTTATAATTTATGTTCTGTTATTTCGTAAAAGTTGTTTAAAATCGTATACACTTTTTTTTTGCAAATTATAAATTATTTCATAACAAATCAAATTGAGGTTTTCTGTTTACATGGATCATTATCATTGTCATCATGTTGTTATGCAGAACACTTTGAGGATTTTTTGGTTACTGGATCATTATCATTATGTTGTTATGCAAGTCATTTTGAGGTTTTTTTGGGTACATGCTTATGGGTTTTGGGAAATGGAACTTTTTGTAGGAGAAGTTGAAGAACAAGCCTTGGATCCTGGAAGATGAAACTGGCCAGTTTCAGTACCAGGGACAACTTGAAGGATCCCAGTCTGCAACTTACTATCTCTTAGTGATGCAGAACAAGGAGTTCGTCGCCATTCCTGCCGGTTCTTGGTACTGAACTTCCCTAGCCTCTTAGTCTTTTGTTGATATGTTTCTTGGAGTGTAGATTCTGCGTGACAGTTTTGATGGGTCAGTTCGTAAACTATTTGAGAACGTTTTATTCTTCAACATCTGTTTTTTTTCTTTTGTTGGATTAGGTATAACTTCAACAAGGTTGCACAGTACAAGCAGCTTACACTGGAAGAAGCAGAAGAGAAGATGAAGAATCGTAGGAAAACTGCGGATGGGTATAACAGGTGGATGATGAAAGGCGGAAATAATGATGACAAAGAGGCGGGTGGAAGCAGTGGAGGTGGTGGTGGCGGCAGGGGTCGCAAGAAGTCTTCAGGCGGCGAGGAAGAAGAGGGTAATGTCTCTGACAGAGGAGAGGAAGATGAAGAGGAAGAGGCTGCACGCAAGAGTAGACTCGGTCTTAATAAAAAGGGCAATGACGACGATGATGAAGAAGGTCCAAGGGGTGGTGATCTTGACATGGATGATGATGACATTGAGAAGGGTGAGTTGTAAAATTCTCTTGGTCTTATACTATTTATCAAACTGGAGAATCTGGCTGTAAAGTTTGATAACGGTGTTGGTATCTCAGGGGATGACTGGGAGCATGAAGAGATTTTCACTGATGATGATGAGGCAGTGGGTAATGATCCTGACGAACGTGAAGATCTTCTGGCGCCTGAAATTCCTGCTCCTCCAGAAATAAAGCAGGTCTATCTTTTACTATAATACTTCATTTGCGAGAGAATGTACAGTTCTTTATGGGATTGAATATAGTTATACTCTTTTATGAGGTCCCAACTCTCTGTTTATTTCTCTTGCAGGATGACGAGGATGAAGAAAATGGAGAAGAGGAAGGAGGATTGAGCAATTCTGGTAAAGAGTTAAAGAAATTGCTCGGCAAGGCTAATGGTTTGAACGAGTCTGAGGAAGAAGACGACGATGATGATTCAGATGATGTAAGCCCTGTTCAATTTCAGACAAATTGTTTGGTTTTGATACAGGAATATCATTATGAATGTCTCGTTTCATAGGAGGAGGAGACAAACTTCAATCCAGTTACGAATTCTAAACAGAAGGAAGCGGCCAAAGAAGAACCTGTTGAGAGCACTCCTCCAAAGCCTACACCACCTTCATCTTCTCGTGGAACGCCTTCCGCAAAACCATCAAAGGGAAAGAGAAAACTAAATGATGGCGACTCTAAAAAACCTAGCGGCAGCTCTGTTCAAAAGAAAGTGAAGACTGAAAATGTAAGACACTAAACATACTCAATCCATATGAGGTGAAGAGGATTTGTCCATTTGAACTTATTATAATCTTTGTAAGCAGGAGACGAAACCTTCAGTGAAGGAAGAGAAAAATAACTCTGTTTCCAAATCCAAGGCACCAACAAAGGCTGTGAAAGCTGAACCAACTCCAGCTACTGCCTCAGCTTCAGCTTCAGCTGCTACAGGGCCTGTGACTGAAGATGAAATCCGAGCTGTCCTCATGGAGAAGAAGCAAGTCACTACGCAGGACCTTGTCTCTAGGTTCAAGGCAAGACTTAAGACCAAAGAGGTAATATTAGCTATAGTACTCTACTTCTATTTCATTTTTAAAGACATTTTATGGCTATGATATCTGAGCTTTAACTCTGGAGAATCAAATCATTTTGTGTATCTTTGCAGGATAAGAACGCTTTTGCCGATATTCTGAGGAAGATCTCAAAGATACAGAAGAATGCAGGTTCTCAGAACTTCGTCGTTTTGAGGGGGAAATGAGGCTGCCCCTCTCTTATCTTTTGAACTAACTCTTTTGAGAGAAAAAAATGAGAGTTTATCTTCAAAAATGTTAAGCAAACATAATAATCTTTTCTCATTTCTTGATTTCTAAACATAAGAATCAAGTTAAAGACCTATTTTACCACTGGGTTCTAATATCTTTGCTTAGCATCTAGTAAGTGATTTGTGAAATACGAGTTAAAACCCATCACCTTTGCGGGTTACAATCAATTACAACATGGAACCAGAACTAACATATGCGTCCAACAAGAAGGGTAACAACATAAACCATTGCACAATGCGTTTGGATGAATTGTCAGTCTTGTGTGTGAATTTTAGAACTCGTACATCCGGGGGAATGCAGATTAGGCAAACGATAACATGATGGACCTCGAAACTGATGCCAAACCGTAAGGATGCATAGAGACTCTGGCGAATAAATCACCATAGAGGAGTGAAAAGTGGGCATAGTAGTTTGCTAATGCCAATATGGTGAGTAAAGAATGTCTATTTAGAGAGGTATTTGAGTTTCCCACACCATAGGATTGTCATCATTGTTGTTGCCAGATTGAAATACAAAAGACAAGGATAATTAAAAAGGAAACAATTTTTAGTTTTGCTTCTTTATAACTCCTTACTTACAATCTTTGAGGTTTCATGAATCAACGTAACACCCACCATGACTTGAAAGAAACCTTCACACTAGATATGCTCAAATGTTTTCACAAGGACAATACTTACACGTCTTGTATGTGGCATCGCATGGTACATTATGCTGCAGATAAGCATTCGAAGATGTATTGATGACTAGTTTGAGACATTTCTGGGCCCCGTACTCATCCAATATGCATCGCTTAACTCAGATGTTTCAGTGTCCCCGCACTCTACACGTTGCTAGCTCAAATTTCTCTAGGCCTCCGTACTCATATACGTCGCTAGCTCAGATTACAGTTTTATACGTTTTTAATATTGTTGGTTTGGTTTTATCTTGTTTTTTTTAATATGTGAATAAACAAAAAAATTATCTCCACTCTCTACCTTAATTAAAATATATCATCTTAAGGCTAAATGGCTTTATTTATAATATTAAAGCACAACATGAGTTTTAGAAACATAATTCAAATAGAAAACAACATCAAATGAAGCAGCGAATAGGAATGTATTTATACAAAAGAAAACATGAATTGCTTGAAATTAAGTCTCATGTGAAAGATATCCCACCAAAACACAATAGTATCGCCTGTCCTGAAATGTTTTCCTTGGAGTACCATATTCCATCCATGAAATTTGAAATATTTATCTCCATCTTTTTTTATGATATGAGTAGTTGTAATCTTAGTATCATAATCAAAAACATCCATAAGAATTGGCTCGTTGTGTTGTATCAATCCTGTGACATCCTTGCTGGGAAGATAAATAAATACGTTTGCTTCTAGTAACTCTTTCGACATCGTTATCGTATTACTTAAACCTATCTCTGATTCTGTCAACGTTATGAAGATGTTCCTTTCGCTCTTTGGGTCGAACGGCGCATCTGGATATAGATCAGTACCTGCCATGAGTTAGCACACAAAGATATATGACTATTGGACTAAATGATATACAATATTTGTGTTGTAAATATTAGTGTGTTATTAAGGATATATATAATAACAATAAGTTGTGTTGCATGTTGATTGTAATGAAGACTTTGTATTTATTAGAAATATATGATTTTGTTTCCATTGATATCTTCAGATTCTTGCACTAGTAAATGGATCTCTTATATTTTAGGCATGATAAGATTAATAGTTGGATATTTAATAATATTATAACCTCGGAATCTTTTACTATTTTTATACTAATATATGTTAAAGTTCTGACATATACTGATTAATATATAATAAAAATGTAGAAAAATATCTTAAGAATATCAAAGCTATCTACACATATTATCACTAAAACTGTCAACTTTCTCCAGCTTTCTTCCATGTTGGCTTCTATGTGTTGAACATGTACCCTTTATAACAGTTAGTCATTCACTTTCTAGTGAATATTTCAATAATTAATAAATAAATTTTTTTAAAAATTCTCATAATTTATAAACATTATGAATGGTAAATAACCTACCAAGGAATCTCTTATTTATTTGATTAAGACTATTTAGCAACACAAAACAAAACCGAAGTTTAATTTTTGTAATTCAATTTTCGGGGGTTTGAAGTCTCCTATCTAAGACAGTCAACTTAATTCTGAGTACCGTCTTGGATTTGATTCCCTTTAATATTTTAATTTATTAATGATACCTCTGTAATTAACCATTGTTAAAATTAACATGAGTGTAAAACGTAGGAAACTAACTTCTCAAATAATGTTATTGAAATTGCCCGTTAAGATTTTGGATCCTGAAAAATAAACTTGGCAATTGACTTATAAGTTATAACTTAATACACCCACCCATTCATATTTCCATTGTTATATAATCATTCACTCATTTTAGATAATTGCTCTGATATTTTAAATTAAGTAAACTTTCAACCTAAATTTAATGTGGTGATAACTAGATTGCCCAATCTTCGCTTAGATATTTTAAGAATATTAAGTTGATTTCACTAGTTATTTGTCTGCTAACCCCGCAAATTCAATTACAAAAACTGAATTTGAATTTTGTTTTCTGTTACTAAATAATACTAATAAAATAAATATGAAATATTTTGGTTGATTATTCACCATTAATCATGTTTTTAAATTATGTCTCTTTTTATAAAGGACACATGTTCAATATATAGCATGCAAAGTGGAAGAAGGCTGGAGAAATTTTTACAATTTTAATGTTCAATAATTTTTTATAATATATTAATCTAGTATATCTAATAAAATCAATTTAATTTTAACACATGTCAGATTTAAGATAGTAAAATATTCACATATATGTTAAAAAAATCATGAAATATCAAAAACAAAAAAGTCTTATCATGCCTAAAATATAACAAGTCCACTTACTAGCGAATGAATCTAAGGATATCAATGCAAAATTAAAATCAAATCGTTTTAATAGTTATAAAGTATTCATTTACCAAAATAGGGTCTAAAATAATCTATATCATAACTGTGGACGTATCTTGTTACTTTATGTTAGATAATTCCCATAGATAGAGCTAACAAATCTTAAATTAATACATGTTTAAGTAAATAACTAATAGATAAAACTTGCATAATCTTGCTATAACTTATTGAAATGCCAAAAAGTTATAGCAAATCTCCAAATTCTCTATGGTCAATGCTCTCATATGAAACTTTTAAAAGAGCATTTACATTTATAATTTATAAAATTAAAAATATATATAATTAATTTATTGATTTTATTTAATAATATCATAAAATTATTTTTATATCCAGAAAATAAAATTTGGATTTTCTAAAATTAATTTACAATAAAAAATTTTGTTAAAAAATAGTATTTCATATTTAAAATATAATATAATTTATATAATATAATTTATTTTAAAATAACAATTTTCGATATAATCATAATTTTAAAATTATTAAATAAAATAAATTAATTATATATCTTTTAATTTTATATGTTAATATATTTATATATATATATTTAAAATTATTAAATAAAGTAAATTAATTATACATCTTTTAATTTATATGTTAATATTTATATATATTAGAAATATATTCATTAAAAATAAATATATTATATATTATATACTAATTTTTATAATAATTTTAAATAGCATATTCATGCTGTTGTACCAATCATTCTATTAAACAGTTTAGTAAAAGCATACTGCTTTTATAGCATACTGCTAATGCTAATACTTTACTAATCAAGGCCTAAGAACATATTAAGTTAGTTTCAAGTGAATGAATTCTCTAAGAATGTGTGTTTGTCTTTTTAGCAACTTTTGTTTTCTAGAGAGAGCTCAAGTTTGTAATAAGTGCCATTGCCCATTAAGATTTTGTACAGTGGAAAATAAACTTCTCAAGGCAATTGACTTATGCTAATACACTCATTCATCTTTCCATTGTTATATAATCATTCAGTCGTCTCGGACAATTGCTCTGATATATTATATTAAATAAACTTTCATCCTAAAAACAATTTGGTGATAACTTGATTGAAAAATTTCTTTTAGATATTTAAAGAATATTATGTGGATTGCACTAGTTATTTGAATGCTGACCCCACAAATTGAATTATAAAATCTGAATCTGGATTTTGTTTTCTGATACTAAGTAATATGAATAAAATAAATATGAGATACTTTGGTAGATGATCTACTATTAATAATGTTTTTAAATTATGTGTCTTTTTTTATAAAAGATACAAGTTTAATATATAAAATGCATAGTGGAAGAAGGCTGGAGAAATTTAACAAATTTAATGATAGTATATGTAGATATATTAATAGTTTTGATATTCATTAGATAATTTCTACATTATTATTATATATTAATCTAGTATATGTAGTAAAATTAATTAACTTTTAACACTTTTCAGATTTAAGATAGTAAAATATTTACATATATGTTAAAAATTATGAAATATTAAACAAATTAGTCTTATCATGTCTAAAATATAACAAGTCCACTTACTAGCACACAATCTAAGGATATCAATGCAAAAATCAAAATCATATATTTCTAAAAGTTATAAAGTCTTCATTACAATTTCCTAGACAACACAACTTATTGCTATTATATATATATATATATATATATATATATATATATATATATATATCCTAAACTCAAGAACATATTATTATTATTTACAACACAACTCTTGTATATCATTTATTCCAATATCCATATATATCTTTGTGTGCTACCTCATGGGAAGAAAAAATGATGTGTCGTATAGTCAAGCCGAGGGATGGCACATCACGATAACGTTGACCGAATCAGACACATGTTCCAGCGATACAATAACGATACCAAAAGAGCAGGTAGAAGCGAAGTTATTCCCTTGGTGGTCTGTCAAACGTTCCGAAGGATTGTTAGAACCCAACTCGTTTGAGATGGTGCATCTCTATGAGTATGAATCTCAAGTAACAACAGCTGTGGCCATGAAAAGAGACGAAAATGGAAACTTCAAACTACATGGGTGGTCGTGCGTTCAAGGGAAGAGAAAGTTCAGGACAGGAGATGTTGTTGTGTTTTGGTGGGATAAAAATTTTGGTAGACTTAATTTTGAACTGCTCATGCTTGCTAATGAATCTTTTTTAACCTGATTGCTGTATTATGATTATAAAGTGTATTCTGATTTTCTGATGAGTGAATAAGTTGTTATAGTATCATTTATTTAAACGCCGTTTCTAGAGATCCCGCATGTTGTTACTTAGATGAGAGATCTATTTGGCATTAATAGAAGAACCTGATTTGGCATTTAAATTTAGAAAGTCTCAAGAGAAACACTAGTACAATATTTGTAAATACCTATGAATAGCCATTATATTTTGTGGCTATACAGAGGGTTTTCCACTAACAGTGCCTCTGCAAGAAATTCTTTGTTAAAATTTTTCCATAGTCTCAGAATTTTTTGTATAGCTACAAACTTTTGTTGGCTATAGAGAAATTTTCTAACAGTAAATTGTGTAAAACTATTTCCATTATGTAAACAAACAATACTAGTGAAACAGAAGTAATTCGTTTACAAACATAGAGCCTGAAATAATCCATATCAGAACTGCGGACGTATCTTGTTACTTTATGTCAGATAATTCCCATATCAGAACTAGTTATTTGGCTTCTAATCCTGAAACTTTAATTTAAAAAAAAAAACTGAATCTGGATTTTGTTTTCTATTACTAACTAATATAAACTAGATTTTCACCCGCACGCCCGTGCGGGTGTATTTTTTAAAAAAAAAATATGTTGCTATTTGATTTTTATGTCACTATTTAGGGTTGGGCAAAAAACTCGAATTCGAAGAATTGAACCGATTCCAATCCGAATAAGTAGTACTAAATCCGAATCAAAATTGATTAAATATATGAACTATTCAAAATTTTGGCATCTGAAGAACTCAAATCTAATCCGATCCGAACCGAAGTATTTTGGGTATCCAAAATAGATTTATATACTTATATATATTAATTTATTTTAGATTTAATATAAATAAAAAATCCAGAATACATATGATACTTTTAAGTTCGCTTAAATGCTTGAAAATATATACAAATAATCAATCGTAAATATCTTAAATAGTTAAAATATACTCAAAACTCAAAAAATACTTAAATAATTATTAATTCTCTATCCAAATATTTAATCTAAACCTATTTAAATTGGTTATCCAAATCCGAACCAAATCCTCAAAGATCTGAACTGAACACGAAATCCCAAAAAGACCCGAAAACAAACCCGAACGCCCACCTCTAATCACTATTTTATATATATATATATATATATATATCCTATATGTGTCAACATAGGTTACAAAATAAGTGTTATCATATAATTAATCGTATTTTATACGTACCATCAAATAAGTTTTCTTATAATTAATAATATTTTATATGTACAATCATATAAAGAATCACATATATTATATTTTAAAATTTAATGTGAAATATAAAAACCATAATTTAAGTTCGTGTTTGAAATTGGGCATTGTATTGTATTTTTCTTATATATATTGAAAACATTTTTATAATAGTTATTAGAAAATATGTTAGTAAAAATCAAATTTTGAATATATATATATATATATAATTTTTTTTGAATGAATTTTTGATATAAATCAATTTTAAATTATTATTTTGATTTGAATATATATATCAAGTAACATAGACTCATTACTTTTCAATATAATGTAATGGACTTCTAATTTCTTTAGTAGAATAAGCCCATTATTTTTTTTTCTAACTTACTACTATCCATGTTTCCAAACAGTACTATTTTTTTAACTACTATTCATATTGCCAAACAATCTCAATGTGTACTTCAACTTTAATAATATAGATAAAATTAATCTGAGATATTTTGGTAGATTATTTACCATTAATATTTTTGTGAAATTATGTGTCTTTTCAAAAAGACACATGTTTAATATATAGAATGCAAAGTGGAAGAAGGCCGGAGAAATTTGACAATTTTAATGATAAAGTATATGTAGATATATAAAAAGTTTTGATATTCTTTGCCTTTCCCTTTGACCAATGTGTGTATGAAGAAAAAACGGTAAATAAAAATATAGCCATTAATAATATGAAAGTTTAAAACCAAAACACCAGATCCAAATATTAGAATCCAAAATACTAGACCACCAACTTAGAACCATTCAAAACATAAAGAAGAAAAAAAAACATAAGTAATCTTGTTAACGAACATAAGTAATCTTGTTGCTGAGGAATCAAAGCAATAATGCAATTTATGCAAAAAGCCAGTAAGAACATATCAAAAAAAAAAAGCCAGTAAGAACATATCAAGTTAGTTTTGGATGAATGAATTCTCTAATCATGTATGTTTTCCTTTTTAGCAACTTTTGTTGTCTAGAGAGAGAGAGAGTTTGTATATAATAAGCGGCATTGTTTGTTAAGATTTTGGACAGTGGAAAATAAACTTCTTAAGGCAATTGACTTATAGCTAAAACACTGAGATGCAAAACTGGGACATTTGGCCTGGGTGGCCTGGCGGGTTTACTTGGAATCTATGAATCCTCCTATGTTTTAATTTCATAGACTGAGTGAATTTTATGTATAATTCCTAATATCAATAGCGGTCTCGCGGCTTGAATGCTTGTCCATGCATATGAAGGAGTATATGTAAAACTTTCTCGCAAAGGCGAATCATGTTTATAATATACTTACCACACAAAACATGAGATATCAGAGATTCAGAAAATTGTACTAATATCCATAATTGTTTTATCAACAACGAAAGATTAAATTCCTGGATCATACGAAAATCAGTGCAGCTCCTCATTTTTTAGTAAGCATAGTTTTTTTTCACTAACCCAATATGAATGTCCTTCTCTAGAGAATTTGAGTTCCACCAAATTTATGCAATGATATTTTTATTTTGGTTACATTCTATAAATTCTCAAATAAAAATATCTAGTATTTGCGAGAAAATAAATAAATAGATGTTTTAACGCAGGATCAAATGTCGAGCCGAACTAGCCGGTGTGATAGGGATCCAAACGTCTTTCCACACATTAACTTCATATCCAGAGTAAACTTTTTGTCTAATTTCCAGCAACACTAGTTTTCATGTCGGTGACATACTTGTCCACACATTGTTTGCAGCTTATTTGCAAAGGTTTATGTAGTATTTTTCTTTCAAGAAACTCGAACCACCAATGAATCATGATATTGGATATTTTTATTTTGGTTATGCAGTGCAAATTCCCCCAAAAAAATATCTAGTATTTGAGAGAAAAGTAAAAAAGTAAATAAATGTATGTTTTGACCCCGAAAAAAAAAACAATTGAATTAATTAACTTTTGAAAGAAGAGAATTTCTCTAAGGAGGTAGATGTGAAAGGGGGAGGATTTCGCGAAGAGTGAGAGAGAATGCATTTGACAAAGCGTCTGCAGAAATCGGACCTATAAACCGTAAGATATTTCTTTTATATTATAAATCTTTTACACCGAGAAAAAAATTGTAGTTCAGATCTGCCTGTGCTCGTTGTTGTTGTTTGCGCATAATCCTTCAGATGTTAATTGCAACATTGATTACGTTTCGCCTCAATTTTTCTTCAAATTTAGCATTAAAAGGTGGAGACTTGATGTTTGTGGAACATTCAGTGTATATGAACATTCAATTTATATGCATTTCCTGTTAAAGTTTTAGAGTTTTGATGTTTATGGGTAATTTATCTTTGAAGTTTATAGCTTTCTTTGTTAGTTCAAAGGCTGAGTACTTTATTTATATATATAGTGGTAATGGGGAGAGAACCAGTGGACAAACACATGGATAAGAACCCAAGCAGTAGTATCACTGTCACAGGAAGTTCAACTGGATCAGCAGAATGCACTACTGACCATAAGAAAAAGCTAAACACACCTTCACCTAAAACCCTTGGTATGAATTACACTGTTCCAAAGCCATTCTCTCTGTCCCCTGCTTCCAGAAGAAACTCTTCTTCAGGATCAAGAGGTTCACAGGTAACATAATCTTTGTCATATTTTTTATGGTGATTGTAGAATAGTGACTGAACTAGCTCTGTTGTTTTCGTTTCACAGACAAATATGCCACTAACAGCTAGGAAGACAATAAGAGATCAGAAGAAGCACCAGGATGATGAAGAAGATAGTTTCTCAGTTGCTTCCTCGTATCCTTTTTTATTGTATTTGTTTTTAATATCTAACTCTTTTTTTTTTGCCTGGTCCTTAGCCAATATATGTATAGAACAGCTACATCTGTAATAAGTAAGGTAACGATTGGAGTTGCTCCAACATTTAGGAGCACATCGCGGGTAGAGAGACGTAAAGAGGTATTTGGTAACAACTAAGCTATGTTCATTTCCTCTTCCGTGTTGATCTGCTAGTTATCAACATGTTATGACTTCAGTTTTACAAGAAACTAGAGGACAAGCAGAAAGCACTTGAGGAAGAGAAGAGAGAAAACGAGAAAAGGCTCAAGGTAACAACAATATTTTAGATTGAATTAATTAATAATGTTTTTATCTTCTATTCTTGAGCATTCTGAAATGCATTTTCAATGTATTATTGTTATTTTAGGAAGAGCAAGAAGTAGTCACTAAGCAACTCCGGAAGAACATGGTTTACAAAGCTAATCCTGTTCCAAATTTCTACTACGAAGCTCCTCCACCGAAACTTCCATTGAAAAAGGTATGTAAACAAAACCATTTTCACTTCAGTATTTGCTTCCTCTCTCTCTCTATGTTCAAAACATTATGTGGTTGTTTGATCACAGTTTCCTCTGACTCGGCCCAAGTCACCAAACCTTAACCGTAGAAAGAGCTGCAGCGAGACAGTTAACTCATCACATCAGGAGGTGAAAGGGAAGCATTTTGCTCGACGTAGACACAGTGTAGACGGTTGCAAGAAAGAATCCAAAGCGAGTAATAATATCCCAAGGACTCCAAATGTGAAAAAGTTCGCAAAGGAAACTCCAACAAAGTCTGTAGAAGTTTATGGAAGAAGCAAGAGTGGCCAAGAGGGAGAAGTAGGTGAGAAATGCATTGATGTTGTGAGTGAAGCTTAGTTATAGTTTCGTTTTGACTAACTTGGTGATTGAGGGTCAAGAAAAAAAAGGGTATGAAGCAATTGTAAGGGGGAAGAACAGGTTTTAGAGTGAAGAACAATCTCAAAGTTTCACCTTTCTTTTCACTTAATGTTCTGCAGATCAATTGTTCTAGATTTGATTTCCTAAGCAGCTACTCTCACTTTCATTTAGGGTCAATTGTTGTATTAAAATTAAATTATGATAATTCTGTGAAATATATGACTTATAAGGAGATTAGGAATTGCCTGTTCTTAGTTGCACAATTATGTTATATATTGTTGCTTCAAGTTCTCAACACCAGAGATCTCGTACTGATGGAATTATTAGTTTTCTTCCATATGAAATGGATACTAAGACTAGAGATGATTCCCTCTGTTTTCTCAAGAATCCTTTGTTAATATTCCAGATAAGGTTATCCCAGAAGCATTACAAGTACTTCTAAGTAACATCTTTTTGTCTCTCTAGAACATCATGTCATTGAGCCTTATGCGGCTTCGAAATCCTAGAGTCTCAGACCAAAGATTCATGGAGATCTTTGACATCTACAGTTTTTTTTATAATATACAGTATGTATTTTGAGAAACTAATAAATAAATGTAATATTTTTTTGAACATAATGAATATAGGCTCCGAATGGTAACTGCGGTTTAAGCGGTGACCGACAAGCGGTTTAACTGCGATGCAGTTATAACAGCTATAAAAACGTATAGATATATGATATACGTAGAGATTTTTGTTACTGTTAACTGCAGTACGGGAGGGAGCGTTCGTAACATTCAAACCATAGTACTCCCTCCGTTTCAAAATAAATGATGTTTTAGAGAGTTTTTGATGTTTCAAAATAGATGATGTTTTCATATTTCAATGTAGTTTTTAATTTTATCAAAAACTGTGTAACCAATCATATTTGATGATATTTTTTAGACAAAAAACAAGTTTCTTAATAGTTGTGTCCCAACCTAAAACTTCAAGTATTTTGAAACAGAGGGAGTATTATTTTCTTAGTGTAAGATAAATAAATATAATATTATCCAATCGTAATACGGAAGAAACTGAATAGCCTTTTAAACCTGCGATACACCAATTCCAAACACAGTCTCTATCTCCCTCTCTTTCTCTCTCGCTACTGGATCTTTCATTCAAGTGAGTAGACTAACTGGCTCAAAATGAGTGAACTCGGTCTTGGAACCCATCATGCCACGCCTGCATCACCAGAGACGACGACATTTCTCGATTTGCTCCGACAGATAGACGTCCACGATCACACCAGGAGAAAGAAACGGACTCTTAAGGAACGGCTAGGATTTAAAAGAATCGGCTGCTGTGGGCCCGCTTGGGGACTCCGGTTAACTAATAACACTCGCGCTAGAGAAAGAGACGAACCGTTCGGAACCGGACTCGTTTCCGAGTTGGATCATGTAACGGGTCGAATGAATCTTGCAACTGCGTTAGCTGCGGAAAGGCATTACCAAAGAGAACCAACGGCAGCATCATCTGGGAGTTCGACGCCGTTACCAGTGTCGTTAATGAGATTGCTCGAGGAAACGGCGGAGAGAGTTGTCGTCGAAGGGACGGAAACGGAGAGAGTAACGGCGTCGTCGACGGTTAAAGGTAGTGATTCAGTGTGCCGCGTGTGCATGGGAAGGAAGAAAGGCGCGGCGTTTATCCCATGTGGACACACTTTTTGCAGAGTGTGCTCTCGAGAGGTGTGGCTGAATCGAGGATCGTGTCCCCTCTGCAACCGTCCGATCATCGAGATCCTCGACATTTATTGACGATTTAATCGTGCACGTGACTTCGGTGATGGTGGTGCGTCTAGAGATTCACGAGAGTGTTAATTACGTTTTCTATGTTTCCGTTATTGGAAATTGGAATAAATATTATTGAAGTTCAAAAGTAAAACTATACTCCAGCATGTCAATGTCGTAATGTTTGGTTCGAACATAAGTTGCAGCCATGTCATGATCCTCTTGAAGTTCTTTTCTTTTGGTAAAATGTTGAGAACCTTTACGAAAATATATATCAAAACATTAGATGTTGTTTTAGGCTCAAAGCAAGCATCTTTTTCTATCGATCGAATAAAAGGAACCAAGTGCATCTTACAAGAAGTGTGAGGTAACAACACCAACTCAGTCATGTGAGGAAATTAATTGAATAAAAAACTGAATGTTGTTACCTCATCAAATAAGTAGGGAAGCATCTTACGAGAAGTGGATTTCTTAGAATGGAATTGCTTAATTATATTCCCTTTTGTGTTGCTCATTTTCTTTTGAGCTGATTAAACTCATCAGTAACCTGTAGATCAATCAAGTTGGCCTCGCACTCGAGGAAACGTATACATTTGCTCATCATTTTATACTGAGTTATTATTTGTCCATTTACAACTTTCTCTCGATTTACGGTTTTCCGCGAACCCAAAGCTGGGATGTGACACGGAAAATAACACTATACTGAATATGTAAAAGTGATTATCGGTGTTAAATGTATGTAAAGAAAACTATTACTATGAAAACATTTTTTTTTTACAAAATGATTTGTGTGTGTAGTGACTTTCATAGTGAGGCATGTTTTCTGAAACTGAATGTAGATATATTATGAAATTTACAAGAATTTAGGATACTAACACATCTAGATCTATCTGAGTTGTAAGGAATTATTTATCGATTAGTTTCTTAATTTCTGATACAAAGAATTTAATCACAAAATTTCAGGCTTGTAATCGGTGTATTTTGAATGGAAAACGTATTCCATAATTTCCATTATCAATCAAAGAGGCTAACAATGTTGTAAGATATTTCTATGTACCGAATGTCTCATATTCCCTAGATTTCTTATACTCCAATCTCTCTCTAGCAATTTTCGCTTTTTGTTTTAGGGTTAAGGTTCTTGTGCTTTGTACTTCTTCCATTTTGTATATATCCAGCCAAGATTCTTTGTTTCTTTTTGTTGTAAGAGCATCTTCAACTCTTCTTCATTTTTCACTTTAAAATAAAGTCTAGAGTAAAAAGAATTTCAATCCAGTTTTATTTTTCATTTTATAATAGAGCATGAAATAGGTTTATTTTATAAATGGAATAACTCATTTTTGTGTTCATTATTTTAATTTTCACTTTAAATAGAGTAATATTGGAGTTGAACCAACTCTATTATAAAAAAAATCATTGGAGATGATCTAGTACAAGCTGACATAGGGAACATGATTACCATGCTCTGTTATCCTTTATTGGGCTTGATATAAAGCTTATGGCCAATCTGTTACTTAATAATGTTAAGTTCAAAAATGAAGTAAAACTGATCCCACACATAAGTAGAAAGAATTTAGAGCGAATTCCTAAGTGTGAGTATTTGTGCAATATTTTTGTTAGGTTTTAAACTTTTGAGAAGTTTTGTAATGCCACTAAACTTCATGTTTTAGTACTTGCATGTAAAAAGTATGGGTTATGCCCTGATTTGTTTAGCAATTGTTATTATTCATAGTTTTACCAAAAAAAAAATCAAACTTTGTTGTTTTATTTGCTGGGTTTTTGTGTGTATGCATGTTTTTTTTGTTAAAGAAAATTTAAGAATGACATGGTTATATATTATATTTGGAATTTAAGATTGACAAGTCAAATATAAAGAAAATTTTAATAATTTAAAATTTTAATAAAATTATAAAATAAATAACAACTAAAATTTTAAAATCCAACTTCAATAATAATATAAAAGAAAACAAAAACAATATATTCGTCCAATAAATACCTGTCTCGAAGCTTCTAAATCCAACATGCTATTTGCATGGTGTTTCCCAAACCAAACAAATTCTCTCCCACACAAATAATGAGACAAAAATCCAAAATATTCTAAAATTATTTATTTTCTACAAAAAAGTTATTTCCACAAATTTATAAATTTTCAGCAATCTCGGCAAAATATCAAAATCCGTAACAGAAAGAAAACAATCCTTGCCTCACACGAGAGACCATGTCGATTCCCTGACGGTTACCTTAACCACACAATACATCCATCCATCCTTGTTTGTTCAATAAAAGGGGGTATATAAGTCATTTAACTACACTCAAACATTATAAAAAAAACGGCTTAGACAAAAAAAAAAAATCTATTTCTGTGAGGTTTGAGTTTGCTTGTCTGAATAGTTTAGAACACAAAAATGGCGACGACGGTACCTTTGTTCAGCCAATTCACCTGCAAAACCCCAATCACCAGCTCATCGACTTCTTCATTCCAATCAAAATCTCCGATTCTACTACCCATCAATCCAATCAATCGGCGAATCGCTGTTCATCGGCACGATTTCAAGGTCCGAGCCAGTGACGTCAATGACGAGTGGGGTCCGGACTCCAAGGGCCGAGGCGGTGACGTTGACGACGAGTGGGGCCCCGAGATAGGATTGAACTCATCGGTGGCTGAGAAAGTGGCAGAGGAAGCCATCGAGTCTGCGGAGGAGACGGAGCGGCTTAAGAGAGTGCTAGCGGGTTCTCTGTACGGAACGGATCGAGGTCTAAGCGCGTCGAGTGAGACGAGAGCGGAGATCAGTGAGCTGATAACGCAGCTCGAGTCGAAGAACCCTAACCCAGCTCCTAACGAGGCTCTGTTTCTCCTCAACGGCAAATGGATTCTCGTGTAAGTTAATATTATACGAACCAGGGAGATGATTAGAAATTAGTTATATAGTTCGGAATAAAATTGTTACATAATCAGTTATGTTCCGAGATTAATGAAATATGTGTTATAAACTTATGATTGTTTAATCTCATAGGTGTTACAATGAATGAAATATCCTAGTATTCATCTTCGTCCACAGTTCGTGATTTATTAAACTGGATTAGTGTGAGGGCCTGTACTGAGATTTATGCGGCTTTAAATAATTATGGATGAGTTTTTTTTTTTGTTTATTTGTAGCTATTAAAAGTCGTAGCTGTGCGTTATCTCATTGTTATGAATGAAGAACTTATCTTCATATTGCAGCTATACATCGTTTGTGGGTCTGTTCCCATTGCTCTCGCGCAGAATCTCACCGTTGGTTAAAGTGGATGAGATCTCACAAACCATTGATTCCGACAGCTTCACCGTACACAACTCTGTCCGGTTCGCTAGTCCACTTGCCACAACATCGCTTAGTACCAACGCTAAATTCGAAGTCCGAAGTCCTAAACGCGTCCAGGTTAACTACCGAATCATAACCTTAAAACAGCAGATGATGTCCAATGCCCGTTTTGCATAACCTTAACTGATGGTTTTTGTTTGCTTGTAGGTCAAGTTTGAGCAAGGCGTTATCGGAACTCCACAACTAACGGATTCGATTGAAATCCCGGAGTTCGTCGAGGTTCTCGGTCAGAAAATCGATCTCAACCCCATCAAAGGGCTACTTACATCGGTCCAAGACACGGCTTCTTCAGTGGCTAGAACCATTTCAAGCCAGCCACCGTTGAAATTCTCTTTGCCTGGAGACAGTGCACAGTCGTGGCTGCTCACGACTTATCTCGACAAAGACCTTCGGATCTCTAGAGGCGATGGTGGAAGCGTCTTTGTGCTCATCAGAGAAGGAAGCTCTCTCTTAAACCCTTAAGTCATCGTTACTACTCACATCACATCCGTATAGTAACTTATATAGAACCATACGTCTGTGCTTAATAGTGTTGTAACTGTTATATACTTTACTCGTTGGAGAGTTGTAAATGGATGTAACTCTTGGAATATATATACATATAGATACTTAATTAAATCGCCTGGTTAAGAGTTTTGGACCGGTTCGAATTTACAAAGGTGTACCATTCAGTCTATTTATTACTTAGAAAACCGGTTCGTTACAAAACCGATGTATCTTCTTACACAAACAACTGAAAGAAACAAGTGATCTTTGTACTCTTTTAGTTACGAACACAAGAACAAATCAGCACAAACCTCGTAGAAGATCTCGAGAATGGCAGACCGATATTCGCGAGGATTCATTGATAGATAGTACTCCAAGAGGCTTCTAAGTTCATCTGCTTCTCTGATCTTGTTTGCAACAATCATCTCGACCATGGACTCTCTGAAATCCTCTCTTGGATCATAAGAACATTTCTCCATTGCCATCATCACTATGAACTTAGTGTTACTGATGCTACTCTTGCTTCTTCTTCTCCTCCTCCTCATCATTTGTTCTCTTAACTTCTCTTGGTGTGTGGCTTCTTGTGTCTCTCTGATCATCTGCTCTAGCTTCTCCTGAACCATGTAGTGTGTTAGGCTAGAGAGCGAACAGTGCTGGTCTGAGAAATTAGAATGCCTGTCTAATTCCACCGAAGAAGAAGAAGAAGACGAAATGCTGAGTCTCGCTTTGTTGCTGCAACACAAAGGTCTGCAGATTCTTGATTCTCTTGTTTGGTTTTGTGTTTGTTTGTTCTGTCTTTTCTTATCTTTTTCTGTTTCTGTTTCTGCTCTGTTTGTGATTTTCATGTTGAATGTTAAGTCGCATTATAGACAGAATTTTGAATGAGATGTCTGTTAACGTTGATAAAAAAGAGTTCTAGTTTATGTGTAATTGGAATTGTGGGTCATGTCATCATGATTATGTCTCGATCCTAATTCTTTTTAAAATACTCTAAAAAGAGATTCTTTTAATTTTGAGTTTAAAATTAACCAATAGGCCACATTTTAAGAAAAAAAAAAAATTAACCAATAGGCTGACAATACATATTCGAATGTTTTGATGTGAACTGAAAAAAATATTTAAGGCAAATTAGATGCATTACAAAATTGTTGTCTCAAGTGAAATTTGATTCATATTTAAGATGAATAGAAAAATTACCGAAAAGAAAAACATATTATATATTTTTGAAAATACATATATCAAATCAAATGTTGGGAATAATAAAGAAAATTAGGTATGATTAAAGATATTTGAAAAGAAAAAACTAAGAAAAAGATACCTAAATGCATGTATTTGTGTGTGGTTTGGAATATAGGGGTGATTAATTTGATTATGGTATGATGTAGATGACTACTTTATTTTTGTTGTTGTTGAAAGATGGGATATCTATACTTTATACTTTTGAAAGTGTTTTTTTTTTTGGTAATGTGGAAAAAAAGTGATCTTCTTGATAAACTCTAAACTTCAGTTTCGGTTCACATGACTACTGCCTACTGGTAAACTCTTTAACTTCAGCTTTTGTTTCTCACATTAAGATTTTGAATAGTTCATAGATAGTTGTTATGGGCCATACATGATTTCACTAAAACCTTTACGATGGAACTTCATGTTTCAGGCTGTATTGTGGTAAAAACTGGTTAAACTTGTTATATAAAAAATTACAATAAGACATAAGAGAGAACGTATGGCTGTTGTTGCGTTGGAGACAAGACATGCTTTATCTTGCTGGCTTGTACATATACCTCATATTTTTCTGAGGCTTTTGACTGTTTTATAATACCGCACCTTTATTGGTAGAGAAACACTTGGTTTTTCAACATTTTAAATAAATATTGTCAATAATTTATCTTTTTTAAGAAAGAATAGCATTGTTGAATTAGAAGTGGACAAGATCCCTAAATAATCTAGTATATCTCGAAGACTCTGAATGCCAAACTTTTTAGGGGGATTAATAGAGATTTTTTGGAGCTAGTCCGATATGCAAAAAATAAAAGTCAAGCCTGGTTTAATGCAAATGAAAATCACTCCCGTTCCACAAGAGTATAGTAGGGAGGAACTCCAAATCATAAGCCTGAATAATATCTTCATCGTGGATGGTTCATAGACTTCTACATCATAGTTCAGTGGTTGTGACTTGGTTTGGAATGATAATTTTAGAACTACTATTCAGCTCATGGAAATGCGAAACTTAAGGAGGCGAGAGATTGCTTTACATTCGGAAGTAGAAACACTGCGATGGATAATGGAGAGCATGTTATAACATTCTTCATGTTTGAGCTTGGGGACAGATTGCAAAGATGTAATCACGATGATAAAAGAGTTAAGCTTGGCCAAATTTGCAACATAACTGAAGGCTATAAAGACGCTGCATATATGCTTTCAGATTTCAAGATATCTCATATTCCAAGGGTACAAAATGGAAATTCAGATTTTTTAGCTAAGATTGTTAGATCTTTTCATAGGAATTCTGTTACATTGGTTGTTCTATTCCTGACCATCTCAAGTTTGAATAATAGAATAGTTGTTCGCTGTAAAAAAAAAAAACAGGACCTAATGACATGTTGATAACCAGACCACTTCAAGTTTAAATAATATAATAGCCATCCGTTGTAAATAAAAAATACGGAACCTAATGACATGATGATGGTACAAAACCATAAACCGCTAGTCAATGAAATATAAAAAGAAAGTTGAGATCTTAACTTGAAAACAAGATATATGAGATTTGTTGTAAGAAAAATATTAATATTTAATAAATATTGTGTATATTTAAGTTGCAACCCAATCCAAAATAATCTGCGTAATATTTTTACAGTTATAGCTTACATTCAGGGTTAATCACTTTTTGAAACATAAATATATGTGCTGACTATCGTAAGATTTTACCAATAAAAATATTATAATTTACCATAGGTGTTAAAATGGTTTTTTGAAACATATATATATTTTTACCATAGTTGTCAATATGTTTTTTTTTTCTGTAGTACAAACAAATGATTTATTTTCTCAAAAAAAAAAAGAAAAAGGTTTAATCTAAAGAGTTCATTCACCATTCAGGTTAACAAAAAATATTAACAGATAACAGCAAGAGAAACAGTTCTACAAAATCAATAGAATATGTAGAAATGAATCAACTTAAAAGACATCATTTTTGGCGACATAGAAACATTTTATACTGGTTGTTAAAAAAGAAACAATTTATACTCGTGAATAATGAATAAAATTCAGTGTTAAAAAAAAAGAAACAATTTATACTGGTTGCGCAAACAAAATATCATTTATCTCTTAACGGCTTGGACAAACTCGATTGTAGACACTATGCTTCTAGTTTACGAGACTTTTTTTTAACAAGGCTAGATTTATGGGACTTTTCTGTAAGCATGAATTATTGTTATTCTTGATTTTTGATGACTTATTGTATACAAACAAATTGAATATGGTTTCCCTGTATATACACATTTATTAGTTATTAACTTTAAAGTGTTCTAAGAACAAGTTACCCAACAAAAGAGTATGCGCAATAATTGGAGATTAACCCCAAAAGATGTTACACCGCTGGAGAGAATCACTTTGTGAGATTTACGTTTCTTTGTAGGTTCTAGAATTGAGTCTTTTAGGGATTTTGTCATGTGACAATATCCATATGTGTTTTTATTTTGGTGGTGAATTCTTAATTAGCCTGATAGACTCAAAAGTGAACTTTAAGAACAAAAAAAAGAAGAAAACTTTAAGAACGAGAAAAACAAATTAACTAGTTGATCTAAATACAGTGAGTAAGTACTTTAACAACTTGTTAATGTGACAGTTAAACCACATGTTGCCATTATGGTCCATACTTTTTAGGGTCTATGATTATATGTTACATCTTCCTTACCATATTTATGATTAGATCTAAAATTATTCTTTTGATTAACCAAAAAACTTTAACCACGTTTCCGTCTCCAAGCTCTCAGAACGGAAGCAAACTGATCTGAAGCAAAACAAAACAAAGAGTCAGATTTAGATAATTGTGGTTTCAAGGATGCGTGGTTAAACTTAGACCTAGACGGACGACCAAATTTTAAACAATGCACAGTTCAGTTAAACCTATTTTCGTAGTTATAGAGAAAACATATTTATGATCAATGTTGGAGTTTGGAATCCGGTTTCATCCAGCTCCGGACCCAGTTTGAGATCCTAACATGAAAGCGATGTAGTCCGGATTCGATCACCATCAAGGTCCAAAAAGGAAACAAAGACCCACGAAGGTCAAAGCCCACCCAGACTCAAGAAGTAAAACATACCAAATTCAGAAGGGTCAACTGAAAACGTAAAGAAATCAAGAGTGTTATAAGCCATCATTATTAAAGCAGACGGTTCACACCGGAGATCACGCCACCGTTATGTCCACCTAGAAGACCTATAAAAGGAAAAGGAAGAACCAAAGACAAGGGATCCGAACTCTTGATAGCTAAACAATACTCTAATCACATACAATCTCTACTGTTAGCAAGCACCCCTTCTATTCATCTTCAATATCATAAATAAAACACCCATTTTCCATAGTTAATCGTAGCTTAATCTTTCTCCTTCAAGCTTACTTATCAGTCAAGTTTCTATTTCTGTAAATCCTATTCATGACCATTTGACGCTACAAGGAAGAGAGATTCATCAAAATTATCCATATTCATAATGCCAACCTCTTGCTAATAAATTAGAAGCAGACAAAATGGTGATAAATTGTGATTGGTCCAAACCTTTGACCAGCTCCTTCTTGCAATCCGCCAAAGGGAATATATATGCCGCACCTAAAATCATCCCAAGCACTGCTAATGTGGCTACTAAGCTAAAAACCGATGTGAAACACAAATCACTATGGCTGCTACCAACAAAAACAACAACAACTCCTTGAACGGATCTAACCAGCCAAATCCCACCGCCGTGAATGCTAACAACCCACAACTGACGATAACGGAAACCGAATCGTCCCACCATCTGGTGCCACGCCATTCGGTCTTCAAAATCTCCCCAATGATTTTCCACCACCACCAGCAGCTCAGCCCATCGACATGGACGTCCTGTTAGCCGAGATACTAGATAATATGCGTAATGCTTTCGCCTTTGTTTCAATAATGCTTGATTTGACGAATACAGCTAGGAGCAATATGGACAGCATACTCATCCAGCTAAGCTTCCAGTCAGTGATTTATGCTATTTGGAGGGAACGAAACTCTAGTATTGATAAGCTCATGCGTAATCGTATATCATTTCTTCGAGACACTAGAAATCATAGACTCGAGGAATTGCTCAGAAGATGGTTTGCAACACATTAGTTTTTCTCAACAGCCAATTCTTTTATTCTATTGATTTTTTTTTCTCTTTATAGAATTTCTTATAGATCCACTGTAAATGTTCTCCATATTGATCAATAAATTTGATATTTCATCCCAAAAAAAAATTAACAGAAGGGGATTACATATTGTTTCTAAATTTTGCAAGATCATAAACAATAAAATATGATAGAATAATTCAAGTATTTATATTTTGTAAATTCAGTATGTATAACTGGGGATTAGGGTAACTTTGGGTTAAGCAATATCCGTTGCATAGCCTAATTTCTTTTGTTTTGTGTATTAAAAGCTCACTTAAGATGGAGTTCTTGTTGAGGGTTTATTGTGGAAAGATGTTGAAGCCCTAATCAAGGAGTACACAGGAGCAGGATAACCAAAGAAGAAGAGGTGATGTGATCTTTACTAAAGTCAAAACAATTTTTCTAGATGATTAATCGATGGTGACTTTACTTCTTTTTGAGGCCACACAGAAATCGGCCTAACAAAAAATTCATTTTCTTATGAGTTCTAAACCAACTTTGGAATTATTCTGAGATTTTTTTATTGAAGAAGCACATGTGATCTCCCCTATCTAGAGACGTCGGCAGGCTGAGCCGGCTCGCTCCGTTTTTGACAGGGCTAAGTATATTAAGACATTTAATGTTTATCCACAGTACCTACTAGGGGTGGGCGTTCGGGTACCCGTTCGGGTTCGGATCGGGTATTTCGGATTTTCGGGTATTTCGGTATAGAGGTCTAGAACCCGTTCGGGTATTTCTGTACTTCGGGTCGGGTTCGGGTATTTTTAGTTCGGATTCGGTTATTTCGGATCGGGTTCGGATATTTAGATTTTGAAAAAAAAATTAAAATTTTCATTTCTCAAGTTTGTTGTATTTAAAAATATAATTTTCAGTTAACTAATTTTTTATTTTTAATAGATTGAATGGTTAATAGATTTGGACATAACATTTTAAAACTAAAAGGCATCAATTTAGTTACTTTTTTAAAATTTTGGATGTAACTTTTTGTTAATTTTTGAAATAAAAAACTTGACATGCATTTTAAGTGAGTAGCAAATCATTTTTTCCGTAATTGTATGTATATCATATGAACTTAAAGTATGTGTAGTATCAATATAAATATTTTATATAAAATGAGAGATATAAACTATAAATATAAGGTTAATTATACATATGTTCGGTTATCTTCGGATATCCATTCGGATTCGGGTATTATCCGTTCGGGTTCGGATATCCAATCTCTCCTTATTCAATACCCGTTCGGATATTTTGCTACTTAGGTTCGGATTTCGGTTCGGGTTTTTCGGATCGGGTTCGGGTGCCACTTCGGATATCGGGTAAAGTGCCCACCCCTAGTACCTACAGCATTGCCACACGTAGCATAAGTTCATGTGTCACTGAGCCTCTCATGTTTTTACTGTCTTGATAAAGGCATTTCCAACTCAACTCCAATTTTTAATCTAAAATAAAGTAAAAGTGGATATAAAATAAGAAATATTTCGACCCAATTTCATATCTCACTTCATAATAAAATTTACTCCATTTATGTAGTAATTTATTTTTTGGTCGTTTATTATTTCATTATGGAGTAAGAAATAAAATGGAGTTGGAGCATTTTTGCTTCATATCCATTTTTACTCAATTCTAGAAAAAAATGAAGTTTTACTTTAATTCGGTTAAGATCGGTTAAGATCGAATAAACCAGGAATCAGTTTCTTGTTTATATAACTTAATTAACCCTAAATTATCTAATAAAAAAAAAGAAAAGCAATAAAAGTCACACCAATTCTTCAGAAGTGTAAATATAGTTGTTTTAAGAATAGTGCAATAGGTTAGAGAAAAAAATGAAAAACAAAACATGCATCGAATTAGTTCGAACGTCATACATCTAAAAATGTCCAAAACCAAAGTACCAACAGCAAAATCTAGAGTTTGGTACTCCCTTAAGTTAACTTGAGAAGTCACAGAATAAACCCACGCGCTCAAGTAGCGCGTGATACGAGTGCTAGTGATCGTCTCTCTCTAGCGTTCGTTCACTCAATATCTTTATTTTTCTAAAGTCTCTCGGCTCTTTCCTCTCTCTCTCTCTCTCTCTGAGAAAAAAAAATGTCATCGAAGGACAAGAAACCGGCGAGGCCATCGAGTAGCCGAGCCGGTGGAATCCGCACTCTGTCCGATCTCAATCGAAGGTCCGGTCCTGACTCCGACAGTGATTCCGACAGTCCTCAGGAATACTACACCGGCGGTGAGAAAAGGTAACCTAATTATGATACAAGTGTGAGGATTCGTGATTAGTCATGTTTGGATCTGGTGTTCTGTAATTAGAGGATGATGATGTGTTGTAATGATTTTTTTTTTATATTCGAATCTTGTTGCAGTGGTATGCTAGTTCAAGATCCTTCGAAGAAAGACGATGTTGATGAGATATTCAATCAAGCTAGACAACTAGGAGCTGTGGAAGGACCTCTCGAGACTCCTTCTTCGAGTTCCACGAGCTTCACCGGAACTGGGAGGTTGCTTTCAGGAGAAAGTGTTTCAACTGGTTCTCAACAGCCTGAGCCTGTGGTTCACACTATTGTTTTTTGGGCTAATGGGTTCACCATTGATGATGGTCCTTTGAGGAAGTTGGATGATCCAGAGAATGCTTCTTTTCTCGAGGTACATAATTAAGTTCCATGTGAAACTGTTATGTTCTGTCTGAGTTACTGATTTGTTTTTGTTCTGTTTTTTTTTTTTTTTGATTGTAGAGCATTCGAAAGTCTGAGTGCCCGAAAGAGCTTGAGCCTGCAGATAGAAGAGCTCCTGTTCATGTCAATCTGATGAGGAGGGAAGAGAAATGTCCAGTGAGTCCTCTCTATACTCTATATCCGTATTGCATATCTTGTTCTTGATCGGCTTTTATATGTTTTGCTTTATCATCAAAATGTTATCTTATGTATGCTTGGGCCTTCGGATACTCGTTCGGGTTCGGATTGAGTTTTCTGGTTGAGCCTAGGCTCCTTTCTAGTTTTATATGTCCGGGTCAGGATTAGTTAATAATAATTAGGATTCAGGTAGATTTTATAATTTTGTATAAGATTCATTTTGGATTGAAATTCATTTGAGTTCGGTTAATAATACTTTTTGTAGGATTTAACCAAAATAAACATGAAATTGAATGCTGACAAAAAAACAACAACATGAAATTGAGTATTTGAAGTAATTACTTAGGTTTCAAATACTCATTTCGGATGCTATATTGAATCTTGGAGTTGGGTTTTTCAAGTTTTTCGGGTTTTTTTTTCTGGTAACTGATACAAAAAATAAACCTAAAGCTTCTATCATTTCTTAATCAAGTTAACTATCTTGTTTTTGGTCATTGTAGGAAAGAGAGAAGCGTAAGGTTTCATTTCAGGGTGTTGGGAGGACTCTAGGTGGTAGCAGCAACGATAGCAGCGGAAGTGGCTCACCAATGGCTCCAGAGACCGCCACCATTCCCATCCAAACCGGTTTAGCAGCACCAACTCCAACTCCATGTCAATGTCTTGTAATAGATGAAACCGTTCCGACCACATCGATCCAGATTAGATTAACGGATGGGACCAGGCTTGTGGGGAAGTTCAACCACCATCACACTGTCAACGACATTCGAGGTTTCATTGACTCTTCTCGACCTGGAGCTCCGGTTAACTACCAGCTTCAGACAATGGGGTTCCCACCTACGCCTTTGACTGATCTCACTCAGACCATTGAACAAGCTGGTCTCGCCAACTCTGTTGTTCTTCAGAAATTCTAGAAACTTCTAGAATGTTTTCTTTTTTCTTTCTTTATGTTTCTATATATGCGTTATGATCAGAGTTTCATAACTGTTATTGTCTGTCACCAGAAAAATGGTTGGCCTGTCTGTAAGTTACTTAGACACGCGGCATGAATGGTCTCTCACATGGGAAGAAAAGCCTTGTGGTATAGATTTTCTTAATTTATCGAAAACAAACTTTTTCATTAAGCGTTTTGGTGTTTATGAACAATTATAATCATTTGGTAAGATTACAATCAAAATGTCATGTTGGTCAAAATATGAGAATTCAAAACATTTTGTAGAATTACTAAGCTTTGATAATTTGAAATGTAAGGGACTATATTGGTAAAAACTACAACACATAAGTTTATACAAAAATTTGAAATATATGTTTGTGAAACAACAACGGCTTTAGCATTCTTTTCAAAATATTGAATGTTAAAATTTTATTCAAACCAAAAAAAAAAAATTGTTTTATAATTACGTCATTTTATGGATTAGTTCAGAGAAAGAGACTTGATCGAGAAGATTTTTGAGATGTTTGGCTTCTTTTTGAACTTAAACTTTCCGAGACGATTACCACCATACAATCATCATGTAATTTTTTTTTGTTCGCAGGATACTGTAAATCACTTCTTGAAACATCAATTTATCATTTCACTTCCATATCAAAACTCTTAATTTTGGAGTTCTTTTGGGCAAATGACAAAAATACATTTTGTCACAGAAAATTATTTACTTCATCATTAAACCGGTTGGTGAAGTGAAAACGACGCCGTTTTAGTACTTTGGGCTTTTTAACTTACTAAAGCCGTTGAACAGAGAAGAAAATCTGTTGCTAATTTCGCCATCCTTGAACGGCCAAGATTTTAAGGTTCCTCCTGTCCTAATCTGATGCGAATAGCTTTTCCTTTTTTTGTCTGATTTTTGTGATGAGATGTTAATGAAAATGAAACAGAGATGAGCAAGAAAAACCTGGCGATTCTGTTGCGCGCTAGGATGAGATCGTCTAACCATTCCGCCAAATCGTCCCTTTCTCAGTTTACTGTAAGCCCTTTCTTCCAAAACATCCAACCAAACCATATATGATCATGGGAAATGAGAAAGTTTGTCTTTTTAATGTAAAAAAAAAAAGAATGAAATTGGAACCTTTTTTTTTTTGTTGCTTATTGAGCTTTGAATCTACTGTATTATTATGGTTTCTTGAATGCTTTTTTAAATAGAGTATGAATATAATAAGACCCAAGTTGTTTGTTTAATTGATTGTTGACTGATTATCAGAAAGAGATCCCATCCAATCCTCAAGAGAATCATTCTGGAGATCACATAGTGAGAAACTCTAGTGAGCTTGATACCATAGGAAGGTACTTTAACTACTAACTGATACCATTTTATATTTGAATAAGTCCTTTTTTTTTTAATTTACAATTTGTTCTGTTAATATATTGTTTAGGGTATATGATGTAGTTCGTGAAACAATGCACTCAGCTATCTCTGCTACTAAAACCGGTGGCTCAGACATTACTCTTAATGACTTTGAAGAGGTAATAATAAACTATCTTCACATCCTGATCCTTCTCTCAACGCTCTTACTTATTCTCATCAAAATGATTTTCTAGGGATACTTTAGCCTCTCCCTTGAAGACCGTGGGAAACTACTTCTTGCCTTAGCCAAAGAATACGATGTCAACAGAGAACAAGTCCGAGAACTCATTAAGCAATATCTTGGACTTGAAACCCCACTAGCAAGTGATGATGATGCAGAGCTTCATTCTTCTCCAAAGAAGGAGGCTTCATCTTCTGTTTTCTATCGCGTTGAGTGGAGTCTGAGACATGCTCTCAAGCCAACGTATGAAACTTTCTTTGAGAGGTTGAATACTCATCCTGGAGGGTTGCGGTTTCTCTCCATCCTCCGTGCTGATCTTCTCTCCATACTCACGTAATGCCTTCTCATCCTCTTGTTTATGTGACTGAAACTCAAATAGTTTGGTTAAAATTGAATCTGCTACTGATGGTTGTAGGAAAGATAACATGCCCTCTTTGCGAGCATTAGATTCATATCTAAAGGAGAAACTAGGGATGTGGCTTAGTCCTGCTACTTTAGAGCTTCATCAGATCACTTGGGATGATCCTGCTTCCTTGCTTGAGAAAATTGTTGCTTATGAGGTATGCATGCATTAGTAGTCTCAATTTAGAATAACTTTGTGTTGTTAATCTAACAACGTGTGTGTGATACATAAGGCGGTGCATCCAATCAGCAACCTCTTGGATCTCAAAAGAAGATTGGGAATAGGTCGTCGATGCTTTGGTTATTTTCATCCATCTATCCCTGGTTAGTTAGTTACTTAGTTTCATACACATGTTTCTTTGATTCTAAGTTGATCACATTCTTTCACTAATCTCGCAGTTTATTTTTTTTTTAAGGTGAACCTCTTATTTTCATCGAAGTTGCTCTTATGGAAACTGTTGCTCAGACAATTCAGGTCAAACTAGTCTTGACCCTATGCTGCTTAGTTTTTAGCTTTTGCAGCATATTGTCTGAAATTTCTTTGTTCCTTCACAGGAAGTTTTGTGGGACAATCCACCAATACCAGAGAACCAAGCAACATGCGCTTTGTTTTACTCCATTTCTTCAACTCAGGTTTGTACTTAATTCTAAAAATCGGTCTAGGTGCGTCTAAATCGGACCTAAAGGAATCAATTTTTCTTGAGTGATTTTTAACAAAATCAGCGTAGGCATTCAAAAAACAGTCTAGACACCCGTCTAATCAATAATCCCCTATAAATGACCTAATTACTGTATACCATTTTCTTGAACATTGTACATATCTATAGATTACCAAACCATTAATATCAAACCATATAGGTTTCTTCAACTTCTTGCATATCTATAGATTGTGAAACCATTATTGAAGGCTTTTTTTGCCTCTTATGTATTTTTGCAGCCTGGCTTGGCTGGGATAAACCTAGGTAAATTTCTGATCAAACGAGTGATTACATTGGTGAAGAAAGAAATGCCACATGTTTCTGTGAGTACTTTTGACTAATTTGTATGCAAAATGTGTTACTGGAGAAAGAGACTATCAATGTTTTTTTTTTTTTTGCTGTTGCAGACATTTGCAACACTAAGCCCCATCCCTGGATACATGCAATGGCTCCTCTCGAAGCTATCATCTCAGTCAAGATTTGCTGAAGAAGAGCGCGATGGTACACAGAGCAATCCATCTTCATCTACTTTCAGCGAGAAAGTATTACTACCAGAAGAGGAACAAGCCCTCATGAGTCTATCAGAGTAAGCATAAATTGATCAAACTCTTCCATGTATGTTCTTATCAAAGTTCCAATGATACTTGTTTTTGCAGTGATTCTTCTTCCGGTAGCAACGGCATGGAAGTTCTGTTGAACTTGCTATCAGCAAAGAACTGTGATTGGGCTACTTCACCTCGTATATTACCAGTTTTAGAACCTATTCTGATGCGGTTGTGTGCTAGGTATGTTCATTCTTGGAGATGTAATGGTCAATTTAAGCTCACTAATGTTTTGTCTTCGGTAGGTACCTCTTGCAGGAGAAGAAGAGAGGAAAAGCTTTAGACTCTGTTGCTAACTTCCACTTGCAAAATGGAGCGGTAAGTCCAGTGAATGTGAGAAGGGTTTTAGACTAAACATAGAGTGGTTGAGATTGATAAGCCGCCTTTGTTTTGATATGTTGCATAGATGGTTGAAAGAATAAATTGGATGGCGGATAGATCAGAGAAAGGTATTCATCAAAGTGGAGGCATTATGGTTAACTATGTCTACAGGTAAAGTAAACTTTGTTTTAAAAAGTTGTTTCATTCTTTTTGTTTGGCCCTAAACTCTTTTTAATGGACTAATGACAGGTTAGAGAATATTGAAGACTTTGCTCAATCATATTTTGGGTCGGGACAAATCCATGCCTCTCCTGGTATCCATTCCCGTCTCTAAGTAAACTCCACAAAAGATCTAAAAACTTTTACAAATGTAAAAGTAAAAATAAAATTTGAAGTGTATTTTTGGAAGCTTAAGATACTGCTAAAGTATAAAGGGCTTTGCATTAGTTATGAGAAGGAAACGGAAATTGATTTGTGCATTATATCAAAGTCATAATAAATGTAAGAATATAAAGAAAGATATACGAAGCATATGGATAAATATAAAATGACTGTTTAGTTATCTGCAAAATGTAATTGTACGTTTTGTAACGCAGTTTTAAAGAATTTCCTTTACGAGAAACGTCCAAATAAATACTTAAGGGATTGTGTTATTTAGTGAAAAGTTTCGTTTGCACGAAACGAATATTTTTATTTTTTGCATGAAAAGAATGTTTGATAAAAGCTAAGAGATTCTGTGTAAACCACCAATATATTCTGTATACAGAAAAAAGTAATGTTTAAAATTTTAATTAATATATCTTTTTAAAAAATTACATAAAATAAAATCTAAAATATGAATAATATGTGTGCAAATTAAAACATTAATATTTGACATAGAAATGAAGTATTTCTTTAGCGAAAACGCATTATATAACCAGTTTATTTACTAACATATTAAACTTGTGTTTGACATTATGAAAGGTGTTTTTAAGTAAGTGATGTAAGAGTAGTGATGAAGAAGATGCCTAGATAGAAAAAACTCTCGGCGAAAACCCTAGCTTTCCGTTTGGGTGGCCGGCGGCGTGCTTCTCTTCTGTTAACGCCGGTCGCCCCCCCCTCTCTTTCGTTTCCTTCTTCTTCGCCTCTCCTCTCCCTCCTTCTCCCTGTTTCCTTTCTCGAAGCTCTGTTCTAGCGCCACCGTACGGTGTAGATCTGGCGCGTCGGACCCGGATCTTCGGAGAAGCGAAGTGGAGGAGCGGATGTGCGGTTTCTTTGGTCAAGCGGAATGGCAGTGGTTCAGATCTGGCGTCAGATCTGGATCTGTGGAGAGCTCTGTCTCTTTCCTCTGCCTCCTCTCTGTTTGATCTTCTCGATATGGGTGGGTTGGTTCGCTTGGCTGAAGACGCTTAGGGTCCCTCAGACGGTGGAGCTGCGGTGTTTCTTCCGTCGTCTTGTTGATCCCGATGGCGTTCTTTCTTAGGCTGGTTAACCATTCTCACAGGGGCTTCTATGGTGTTGCTTTCGTTTCCAAGCCGGCTTGATCTGTTACGGGTTCTCCGTTGTAGGGGCGTGTGCGAGGAGGCGAGTAGTCGGTCTTGTCAACCACGACTAGCTTTTTCGGTGGCGGCACGTGCGGAGTCAACAAGGACTGAGGGCTGATCTAGGGCTGTCCTGGTCCACTTCGCCTTCTGGTGGAGTATTGGGCTCTGTCTTTCTGGTGCAGGTTCGATAGCGTGTGGCGGCTCATAGTTTCTCCTTCTCTAAATAAAGCTCGACCTGTTTGGGACGTGTGGTTTTGGTCTCGAGTGGCAGGCGTCGGTCCATGAAGTCCGCTGACTGGGAGGGCTTAGCGAGCTGTTTTTGACAACCCGATCATAAAGAACTGGTCACCGGGTACGCCAAACTCTACCGGGTCCAGCTCTCGCTATAACTGCGGATCGATTCTGTGGCAAGTGACGGTTCCTCTCCGATGTATCCTTTGTGTACTGCGCTTGTGCTTGAGTCATTTCATTTGTTTCTTTAGGTTTGAGTTTCTGTTAGTTTCATTTTGCAAGTCTGCTACTAGTCATCTTTGTCAAGTCTGTAAAAAACTTAAAATCTGGTAATGAAATCTTAACATTTTTTACCAAAAAAAAGATACCTAGATAGAAATATTATTAGATGAAGATGAGGAAAATTTGAGTGGCATATACTGTGTCTGTGTTACTAGTTGGCCATATCTATCTATATATATAAAGAAATGTTCGCCAAGCCACATCATCAATTCGTGCGTTCTAGGAGTGACACGTGTCCCATTTTATATTTAGGGCCAAAATAAATAAATGCAGTTAAGGGTAATTGAACCCAACACTTCTAGCACTGGTAATTACTCTTAGAACCACTAGGCTAAAGTCACTTTTTATAAATATGTGGCCGCGAAAATACTTATTATCGTGTCAGCTGGAAGCCCATGTTTCTTCTGCTTGTGGCCAGGACCGACACTGAATTGACGTCAAGATGAAGATCGTGAAGTTAAAAACTTTGCTCCAAACAGTTTTGCAATGTTTCCAACTTTTATAACTTGATGCATATAATATATATCAAAATACATTTGCTGTACACGCTTTTAGTAGTTTTGCTTTTAAAAGAAGATATTTAAAATTATAAATGTTTTGTGCCAGTGAAGTAATGATTGAAAAATCTCTATACATATGTCATTTTTAAATAACACTCAATTTCTATATATAGTCAATACATATGTCTATGTTATATTTTAGATTAAATATTTTCTTTTTTTAAAATATAGAAAACAATTTTTTTAGTCTACAAGCAAATGTTGTAGAGCAAGTATGCATTATACAAAATAATATATATTTAAAATCCATACACAAAAACATAAAAGTTGTTATATGCCTCTTTCTGACACATGCACACTCCACTATGAATAAGAATTAAAAAAAAAACAGTATTGTCATCAAACTTTATCACAAATCCACATTTGTACATCTATAATTATGAGTTGGACAATTAGTTAATTTGATACAATACCAAAGCAAGAATAATAAAAAAACAACTATACCACCGCATACTAATAAGTAAGACATAACAAATAACCAAATTCTTGAATCTTAAAACAAATTTCAACTCGAACATTTAGTGAATATCAAATTAACTAATATTCCGCCCGTAGGGCGGGCCGATCTTAGTTATATATAGGAGAATGTCTTAGGTTCACACATTAAGATATCTATAGCATATGGCTGAATATCTTCTATTTAGACGTAAAAGGCAAACAAATTTTATTTGGTTAATATTTATATAAAATCAAACTATGTTAAATATACGTTATAATATCAAAACTTTAACTGAATTTAATTAATTTGAAAGTTTCTTTAAGCTAAAAAAATGTCTCTTATTATTCTGTTCTTGTATTTTGTGAATGTATATTATTAAATAAATGTAAAGCCTATTTATTTAAAAAATATTATACTAAAAATTTTAGTGTCTTCGAACTCTAATGTAAATTTTGGAGTGGGTATTTAATATTGGGTTTAATATTTAACCAAAAAAAATCAGAGCGGTCTTAATTGTCTACATATTTTTTGGTTAATTGTAAAAATATATTACAATACTAAAAGTTGGATATACTCAACAGAGAAGCTATCCAGGTCATCTAAAAAAATCGACCAATCAAAAAGTTTTCATTTGCCACGTCATACAATTTATAACTAGAGACATAATTTTATTGGGTCAATTTTATTGGGCTACAACCATTATAGCAACAGCCCACACCACTTCCAACCTTGGTCATCAGTCTAGCAACGGGACTCCTCCATCACCCTCATCATTCCTATCGTGAAATTCATCGGTCTCTGCAACTCGCCGTTACGGTGTAAATAATGTCGATCCAATCTAAATTATTAAAATATGTTTTAACTAAATCATCCTACACCCCTTTGTTTCTCCATCTACATAAATCTTCCGTCCAATCGTAATCAAAAACCTCTGTCGAAGAATATAAAACTATAGCCATTAATCTGATCAACCCTCCGGTAAGTTTTCTATCGAGCGGTGGAGGTTAGAGATTTCTTCTTTTTAGCTCCTGAACTGTGATTGATGTAAACTGTAAATTGCTAATTCAGCTTAATCTTGGCCACTGTTTGTGTATTAGCGAGAATACAGAGGCCATTGAGGAAGATTTGGTGGTTGCTGATATTCCCAATTAACAAGCTATTACGAGAAGCTGCAGCAATCAAGAGAATTTTTGTAACTGAGTTCAGTTCAGGTTTCACACCATGGAAGAATTACAGGGTGATCCAGGGGCACTTGGGGTGGGTTAGATCTGTTGCATTTGAGCCAAGTAATGAATGGTTTTGCACTGGTTCAGCTGATGGTACCATTAAGGTATGGGATGTAGCGAGTGGAGTTCTGAAGCTCACACTTACTGGACATATTGGGCAAGTACGAGGCCTTGCTGTAAGCAACAAAGATACCTCCTACATGTTCTCTGCTGGTGATGACAAGCAAGTAAAATGCTGGGACCTTGAGCAGAATAAGGTTATCCGATCATGGCCATCTTTCTGGCGTCTACTGTTTAGCTCTTCATCCAACTCTCGACGTTTTACTAACCGGAGGGCGAGACTCTGTCTGCAGGGTGTGGGATATCCGTAAGAAGACGCAGAGTTTTGCACTCTCGGGACATGACAAAGACGTTTGTTCCCTCTTCACCCCTCCAACCCACCCTCAAGTTGTTACCGGATCTCATGATTCCACCATTAAATTTTGGGACCTTCGTTACGGTAGAACAATGACAACTCTAACGAATCATAAGAAAGCTGTCAGAGCAACGGCGCTCCATCCAACAAAGAATGCTTCTGTTTCTGCATCGGCTGATAACATCAAGAAGTTTAGCCTTAATCCTAAGGGAGAGTTTCGCCACAACATGCTTTCTCAGCAAAGAGCCACAATCAACGCAGTGGCTGTGAATGAGGATGGTGTAATGGTCACTGGAGGTGATAATGGAAGCTTATGGTTCTGGGATTGGAAGAGTGGTCACAGTTTCCAACAGGCACAAGCTATTGTACAGCCTGGTTCGCTGGAGAATGAAGCTGGTATATATGCAGCGTGTTACGATCAGACGGGTTCAAGGCTGGTAACGTGTGAGGCAGACAAGACCATAAAGATGTGGAAGGAAGACGAGAACGCAACTCCTGAAACCCATCCTCTTAACAAAGAGATCAGACGCTTCTGAGGTCTCTCTCTCTCTGAAAGAAGAAGATTGGAGAGGTTACTTTCTCTCTTTTGTTTTTTTTTTTTTTTTGGTCCCCCAGCCATGTTGCTATGTTGTAGGATAGAGCCATTCTTTGAATTTTTATTCACGGGTTGGTGTTTTTACGCACCGTACCTATTGTATAAACTCCCGTTTGTATCATCACATCTCAGAATTACCCTGATCCTGCTCAGTTGGATTTTGGTTCCATTTCTAGGATGCAGCAAGCTGAAGGTGACATCAGGTTCGAGAAAACTTATAACATATATGCAATCATGTGAACCTTCGTTTGCTGAGTCAAACAATATGAAAAGAAGTTGTGTACTTTGTAAAAATAAATATGATTGATTGATTACAGTATACTTTTTTTATGAGCAGAAACTTGGATAGGATTATTGTAAGTTGTACTTGAGAGGGTCAACATGTGAAGCTTTCTCGACACAGGAACAAGAAGAACAAGCGAAATGTCGGATGCAAAATCGAGGTACACAAACAATCATTCGAATATGCTTTAAAACATCTAAGAAAGAAGTAATCATTTTAGCTTAAAGTAACTCAAGATTGTTTCGTTTGGTGCTGCACTCTAAAGCCATTGCTTTGTCTCCTGATGTTAGCGAGCTTCTTGCTCCTTGCTTTTGTTGGTGGGCCTGCTGATAGATGCATATGTTTTCCCAGAACAATGTCTACTTCCATAAATACTTGCAGTCAGGTAATTTCTTTTCAGTTTTCCCATGATTTCATGTGTAAAAACCAAATGTTATTACTGTCTTGGTTCTTTCATATGACAGGTATGTAATCTAGCTTGGTCTAAGAACATAAACAAGCTGGTAAGCACGCATTGGATGGTCCCAAAACCAAATAACATACTGGAAATACCTAACCATCTCCAAAGTAATAAACTCTCTGACCTTTGGCTCTGTATATTACTCGGCATCATTAAGTATATGTGGTTACTGAACCTGTCTCTTTTTTTTTTCAGTTCAAATTGTAACCCTGAGTCCCTGACAGGTTACACAGACCGATTTATGTTCCTTGCGGTATCACCTGAAGGAAAAACGAATGCAAACGGAGCAGGAGATGAAACCTTCAGGTTCTGGAATGTCTTCCGGTCCATGAAAGCTCAGGTAAAGCGAATGAACTTATTTTCATTAACGAAATGAAATTTTGAGAGGAAATAACCTGATCTTTACGTATAGAAAGGCAATATCAATCCTGGCTGATTTGGGATATATATGCCAGTATGATTAATGTGATTTAAAGCAACAGGCGCTGGTTCAGCGGACTCGACATGGTAGCATTGGCCTTTCCATTTTCTCCTTTAAGACATTCCCACCGTCGATCAGTGAATTAGGAAGGGTTTTGAACATGTGAATTAATTGGAACCTCTCAATCCTACTTTGATTATAGTAGAGAATCTGGAGCTCCTTGAAGGGATTTGCGGGCAGCCCCTTTAACTGGAGGCAGAATATTATATCAGTTTCCCCTGAGAATATATACAGTAATGTTGTATGTAGTAGTAACATTAGACTGTTGCTTATAAATTACATCTAGCTCAGGGAAAAAATAGTTAAAGTTATAATAATGTAACAATAAATATTATTGTATGGTGAGTGATCGTATTTCACCATGTACCCTAAGAGGAGCATATGTTGAAGGCTTTGCAACAGCAGCAACTGGAAGACTAACAGGAGTGGGTGAACGGGCACCGTTGTGTGGTGAGCAAGCGTGATCAGTGAATAACGGTTTGTTGTATGCGTTTAGGGTTTTACATAGCCGATGTTGCTAATTTTAACCTCTACCAAAAGCATAAAACTTTCGCTGATATTATAGACTAACTAGGAGTATTTATTGCGCCATGCGCAGATATAAAATATTTAAAAATATTATATATAAATAAAATTTTCTATTTTTATATTTTACTTTTATTAGTTTAAAAAAAAATCATAATGTAATTGTTTTTAGTTTGATTTATTCAAGTTTATTTTGACCCTTTAATTTTGCATTACTTAACTTTTGATAAAAATAATTGAAATTTATAAAGTTACTTTATTATATTATTCTTTATTTAAATACCATTTTTAAATATGTCTATTTGTAAATATATAAATTATTTCTAATAATATATACATTAAATAAAAATAACTTATATATGTTGATAAAATATATTTTAAACTACACTTATTTTGATAATAAAAATATTATTCATATATTGATGTAAAATTTTAATATTCGTAATTATTATTTATATATAAAAACATATTATTTTAATAGATATAAAAAAGTTATTAGGTATCATAAAATCTTGCCAAAATGAATATTTACTGAGAAAAAAATATTTTTGATATAAAATTTATTAGTTATTACTATATTATGAAACTTTTCCAAAAATATAAATCTGTGTATAGAAAATCATCATTATTATATTTAAGAAATCTTACTAAAAACATAAATCTAAATATAGTAAATTTTACACATATACAAATCACTTCTTAAATATAGTTTAGGGGATATTAACTGGCTTCAACTATCACATATGTTAAGTTAACAAAATATATATGTTGTATATCGATTTCAATGACAGTTTTCTATTTTTTGTGCTTTAAAAACAAGAAAGAGAAAATTCAATATCGTAGTTATTCAAATATCATGTATGTATGTAAATCACTAGAAAATGGTGTAATTGACAATTTAGACCACAGAAATTACACAAACAATTTGATATAAACATTTTTGGGAAACACAAAGTAACAATCAAATTATAGTTGTTCTTCAAAAAAAAAACAATCAAATTATAGTATATGTGACGCACCGCCCAAAAGTTTAAGAAACGCAAAGTAACAATCAAACAATAGTATATGTGACGTACCGTTCGAGTATATAGATGAAAGTCTACTGTATGTACACACATGCTTTTTTAAAAAAAAATTAGATCATAACTAATGTTTAATTAATTATGTATTCATCTCATGTTGTGGTTCACCATCATATTTAGACATAGGCACATTTATCTGAAACAGAAAAACCAAAACAAAGAACCGAATCATATAATTTTTAGAACTGAAAAACTTAAATCGAATCAAAAATGATAACTCAATGAATACCCGAATTTCTATAATATAGTTTATATTTTTATAAATATTAACTATATTTAGATTTAAAATAAAAAAATATTTACAAAAATACTATGTATAAACCAAATTATCCAATTATTTTTTATCCAACATATTTTAAGTTATCCGAGTTTTTATTCAAAACCTGAATTTTTTTTATTCAATACCTGAAAAATCTGATATTTAATCTGAAACATTTTTTTTAACTTTTAACCTTAATTAAACGAATAACCAAAACCAAACCGGAACTAGATTTGATCCAAGATTATTTCAGATATTAGGCGGTTTCTAACTATGTTATCCAAACTGAATCAAAAACTGAAATAACTGAACCGAAATCAGAGCTAATTTCCTAAATACCAAATGGATCCTATTTTCTAAAACCAAAAAATTGGAAACAAAAATAAACTAAACTGAACAGTTACACAAAATACACGTGCTTATATAATTTTGGAGAATAATTTTTTGAATATTAATGATAATTCATATTTATATAACATGGTTAAAATATATAGGTATTACATTAAATAAAAAATATTAGTCAAAAACCCGGGCGTAGCCCGAAAAAATCTCTAGTACTCATTAAAAGTTGGTGGGTTCGATAGCAAACAGTAACAAAATCAGTGACCATGTTCAAAAAATGAACACATTACAAAACAAAAACAACACACGCAACAATCTGACAAAGTAAGTTTCTCTAACCTATCATTACACAAGAAGATGTGGGTTATGGTAAAGTTTGGTGTATAATCTGATTTGACATTTCAGGAAATAATATTTTTCCTTTGGCTGCTATCTTTTATTCCGTTATTCTAATTTTGTAATTTAAGTGATTCTTGATGGAACACCTCACCTTACCCACTTTCACGACGTCGCCTCATGATCATATAAAAAATATTATTAATGTATCCAGACACACGTGTCGATATCTTAGCCTAGGCAATCACGCAAGTTGGTCAAAGTCAAGAAACATTAGATTCATCGATATTTCTTTATAACACATCGCAGCACGTGCGAAAAGGTAAACAGTTAAAAAGTTGTCTTACCACACGTGTGAAATGCAGATTTTATCTTCCTTTCATCGATACTGTTGGTGCGTGTGATTCATTCTCTTATTCGAGCGTGCTACGTGAATCAGAAGTTTCATGTTCAACTAGCCTTTAGGATCTTGACAGCATGGCAACAGCTATTAATTACATCAACTCTTCAGATGAATTCTCTTTTCTCATACAGTTCGACGTTAGATGATTTTTTTTTGTAAATTATACGTTGGATGATTTTTAGAGGAATAATAAAAATGAAAGGGAGAAGAATGCAATGAAATAAATAACATACAGAAAAAGAACAAACAATTTTGAAAAAAGTAATAAATTATATACTATAAATTTATTTATTTCGAATAATTGATCAAATTATTCCGATAGGAAAGAGAACTAATAGTCTAATAGTACTACTAAACATGTAATAAAATTTCAAGTCACTTTGATTCATAAATCTGTAACTGCTATACTACGTTAAACGGAACTGACCGAAGATGCCAAAAAGAAACTAACTGACCGAATTATCGTAAAAGGTAAGATATATTTATAATTTAAATAGTAAAATAAATAAAAACACATTTGAAATCCTTATCTGCAAAACAAAATAATATTACACATAACCTTCTATTGGCGGACATTCTCAAGTTTCAACTGTAGCTGTAGATATATAACTGCGTTAAATAGTTAGTATATAATTAGTTCTTTAAATAATCAAAATGCATAAAACCACTTGTTATATCCACGACAAATAAGAAAAAGATGTTCCTTGTCAATCATTTTATTTAATCTAGGACCACGTTTAAAAAAAGTCATGTCGGTATGCAGTATGCAGTATGCAGTATGCCTCAGTGTCAAGATCTGAGGATTTTAGATGAGAAACAGACAAATCTTCCGATAACATTTGTTTCTTTCTTCCCAGATCAGTTGTAATATTTTTTTTGGTCGGCCAGTTGTAGTTTAACGTAACTTCTAAAACCCACACGGTCCTGAAATATTAACACTAGATAAACTGAAAAAATGAATAAAAATAGTCCTTTTTTTGCCTTATCTTTATGACTATCTAAAAAGAAAAATCTTCTCGTCTTTTTGGTCGTTACAGTTCTGACTGCCGACAAAAACTTTACTACAGTTCGTTCAATCTCTGTCGAATCCCTTTCCATTACCACTGACAATCAAACAAAACAGTAATAAGAAAATATCTCAAAATCCAGAAAACAACAATGATTTAGGTTCATATATTATAATCTTTGTCTCTCTCTCTCTCTCTTTTCCGCGTGGTGTGCGTGTTACTTCACCAGTGCTTTAACTTCATATGAATCTCGAGTCAATCCATTCACTACCTCTCCTCACTCCCCATCTCTAGGTTACTCTCTCACTCTTTCTCTTTCCTTTTTTATAATTTTAATATTTTCGCCAAATCTCTGTAGAGTAAGTTTGTGTAAAGGTTTGATTTGTTTCAATTTGCTTTTGTAACTTCATTTATGGGTTTTCACTTGATTTACATTCAAAGGGTCTGTTGTTATGCTTGAGATCTCGTGTCAAGTTCAATCCTTTCACAGTTATCAGAACTGGGTTTGTCTTCAAAACTGTTTTTTTTTTAATGTTTTGTAATATAATCAGAAGTGGGTTTGTTCTCAATTTTCTTTTAAAAATTAATTTTTAATGTTTCTGTATAATACTTCCAATTTGGGGAATCTTATGTTGCTTCTAGTTTGATACAGTCTCTAAAGGTTCAATCTTTGATGTGCTTCCCTTGTTTATAACCTGACTTGTACTTCAAAGCACTTTTATTGAATTTTAATAGTAATCAACTCTTAATTTGTGTATAGCAGGTTAAATTCTGAGATTTGGAGTAGCAAAAGTAACAAATCATGGCAACACTTAAAGATATTGGTGTAGCAGCAGGGATAAACATCGTCACTGCATTCATTTTCTTCATAATCTTTGCTGTCCTGAGGCTTCAGCCATTCAACGACCGAGTTTACTTCTCTAAATGGTACCTCAAGGGGTTAAGAAGCAGCCCTGCAAGTGGAGGGTTTTTGAATTTGGACGTGAGAGCATACCTCAAGTTCTTGCATTGGATGCCTGAAGCTCTTAAGATGCCTGAGCGTGAGCTGATTGATCATGCGGGTCTAGACTCTGTTGTGTACCTCCGCATCTACTTGCTTGGGTAAAGAAAGATTCAGACTTTTTAAATTCTTTGCAAAGCCTTGTTGAGTCAAAACATCAATTGACTAATGATTCTTTGTATACAAAATTATTATCTATAAGATTAAATGGCATCTATTAGATTTGAGTCATTTAATAGTCAGCATCCGAGGAAACGAGTTGAATCTCACCTTCTTGTAGTTCTGTCGAAAGATAGAGAACGGGATTTTAAATCCTTGCTAGCGGAACGTGTTGGTTTAGTGGGTGGAACGAAGCTAGCTAGAAAATAGTTTGAATAGGGTGCTTTTGTGTAAATCGGCTTTGTAATCGGATCATTTATTCCGGGTTCGGGTTTGTTAGTAATATTTAATTAAAAAAAAGATTTGAGGCATTTGATAGTGAATATTGTTTTTTGTTGGTTACATTATTTTTGCAGGCTTAAGATTTTTGCACCAATAGCAATACTTGCATGGGCAGTGCTTGTACCTGTCCATTGGACTAACCACACGTTGGAGTTGGCTAAGCAGTTAAAGAATGTAACTGCAAGTGATATTGACAAACTGTCAGTATCAAATATCCCATTGTATTCAAAAAGGTTTGTTAGAGAACAACATCTCAAAATCCCTTTTTTATGATTTAAAATGTTGGGACTTAAAGTAAAAATATTGTTTTCCAGGTTTGCCACTCATATTGTAATGGCTTACGCCTTCACAATCTGGACTTGTTATATGCTTATGAAGGAGTATGAGATAATTGCTAACATGAGGCTTCAGTTTGTTGCCTCAGAAGCTCGTCGTCCTGACCAGTTTACTGTAAGATTCATCTCTTAAAATGTCAGAACATTGATTGTGTTGTGTGTTAAATGTCATGAAATTTTTGACAGGTTCTTGTTAGGAATGTTCCTCCGGACCCAGATGAAACTGTAAGTGAGCTTGTGGAGCATTTCTTCCTAGTCAATCACCCTGACCACTACCTCACACATCAGGTACACAGTTTCTCATAACATGACTTGTCCTTTTTCACTAAACCATTTCTATTGTGACTTTAATTATTTTCTGGAATCATTATAAAGGTGGTATGCAATGCAAACAAGCTCGCTGATTTGGTTGATAAGAGGAAGAAGCTGCAGAATTGGCTTGACTACTATCAACTCAAATACTCTAGAAACAACTCTCAGATCAGACCAATGGTGAAGGTACTTAAAATTGTTGAACTTGATAACTAGGATGTTTTGTTATGTTACTTACGTAATAACTTAACTATCTTCTCTTTTAACAAACACAGCTTGGTTGCCTCGGCTTGTGCGGACAAAAAGTTGACGCAATTGAACACTACATGGCTGAAGTAGATAAAACATCTAAAGAGGTATAAGCTTTGGGATCTCTTCTGGTTTTACCATTTGTGTTATTATTCTTATCTTCATTGTTTATAGATTGCTGAAGAAAGAGAGAATGTGGTGAAAGATCAAAAGTCAATCATGCCAGCATCTTTTGTCTCTTTCAAGACCCGTTGGGCTGCTGCTGTCTGCGCTCAGACCACACAGACACGAAACCCAACAGAGTGGTTAACCGAATGGGCCCCAGAGCCGCGTGATGTGTTTTGGCCAAACCTTGCAGTGCCATATGTTTCTTTGACTATAAGAAGATTGGCAATGAGTGTAGCCTTCTTCTTCCTCACCTTCTTCTTCATCATCCCTATTGCATTTGTACAATCTCTTGCTACCATTGAGGGCATTGAGAAAGTTGCTCCCTTCTTGAGTGTCATTATCGAACAGTGAGTTCTCTCTCTTTTTCTCTCCAGACATTGTTCTCGTTCTTACATGACATTTGTCTTTGCAGTGGCTTCGTTAAATCGGTGATAACAGGGTTGCTATCTGGTCTTGTGCTGAAGCTTTTCCTCATCTTTCTGCCATCCATACTGATGACCATGTCTAAGTTTGAAGGCTTTACAGCGATTTCACTGTTGGAAAGACGTTCAGCTTCTAGATATTACATATTCAACTTTGTGAACGTCTTTCTTGCCAATGTTATCGCTGGAGCTGCGTTTGAGCAGCTCAACTCTTTCCTCAACCAGTCTCCAAATCAGTATGCATCTCTCTCTCTTGATGAAGTTTCATTCTTTTCTTCTTTTTAATACCAGAAGCTTCTTCTCTAAAGACTGTCTCAATTTTTGCAGGATTCCTCAGACCATTGGCGTGGCGATACCGATGAAAGCAACCTTCTTTATCACATACATAATGGTTGATGGGTGGGCAGGAATTGCAGGAGAGATTCTCATGTTGAAGCCTCTCATTATATACCATTTGAAAAACGCTTTCTTGGTGAAAACAGAGAAAGACAGAGAGGAAGCAATGGACCCGGGAAGCATCGGTTTCAACACAGGAGAGCCTCAGATACAGCTTTACTTCCTTCTCGGTCTTGTCTACGCTCCTGTGACACCAATGCTTCTTCCTTTCATCCTAGTCTTCTTTGCACTTGCTTACATTGTGTACCGTCATCAGGTAAAACAATACTCCCTCTGTCACATAATATATGATGTTTGACTCAATACACATATATTAAGAAATTTACATTTTCTAAAAACAGTCCTTGAAAATATAATTTAAAAGCAATTTACTTAACTATAAATGAAAATAATAAAAACACAATCGGATATATAAGTTTTCAGAAAGTTAAAGTTACCTAGATATGTGAAATCATCTTCTATTATGAAACAACAAAAATCTCCTAAAACATCGTACATATTGAAACGGAGAGAGTAGTAGTTTCTTCTTTGCTGATTTTAAATGTAACTTCGTAACATTTTATTCTGTTTTATTGATTTTCAGATCATAAATGTGTATAATCAAGAGTATGAGAGTGCGGCTGCGTTTTGGCCAGATGTTCATGGACGGATTATAACGGCATTGGTCATATCTCAGTTGCTTCTGATGGGTTTGTTGGTTACAAAGCGTGCTGCTTTAGCTGCGCCATTTATCATCGCTCTTCCCGTGATTACAATCGGTTTCCACCGCTTCTGTAAAGGCCGTTATGAGCCCGCCTTTGTCCGTTACCCCTTGCAGGTCAGGTTTCTTTGTAACATATCTACTATGGTTTGGTTTGGTCCGGTTTGGTCACTGTTTTCTGTAAAATCGCATTCTTACAGGAAGCTATGATGAAAGATACGTTGGAAAGAGCAAAAGAGCCGAACTTGAACCTGAAAGGCTACCTGCAAGAAGCTTATATTCATCCTGTTTTCAAAGGCGGTGATGGTGATGATGATGATGACAGTGTGCTTGGGAAGTTGGAGGGTGAAGTCATCATAGTGCCAACGAAGCGCCAGTCGCGGAGGAACACTCCGGCCCCAAGCAGGATCAGCGGCGAATCTTCGCCGTCTTTGGCCGTCATTAACGGGAAAGAAGTCTAGTCAAAGATTGTTTGTATAAACACCACATGCATACCAAAATTGTATGAATATAATGTCACATATGTAGTACATATAAGCCTACTTTTATATGTACATAGAGAACGTTTGGTCATTGCTTGCAATAGGTTTGTGTTTGCTGGACGTTGATGTGTTTTCATGTTGTATAATCAAAACTTCGAAGGCTTTTTTAAAATATATCGTTTTTATTTAGAATATATAGTTTGGTGAATAAGAAATTCCATGTTGCAAATATAAATGAACCAAAATAGCAGAAACAAAGTCAACTCAAAAAGTCATCCTCGTAAAAGAAAGCTAAAGGGAACTTGTGACCAAAGCAGCTCCAGTTATTGTCTTTGTATAGACTTCTGCTACGGACAGAAGTTGGAGACACAATCAATTCGTGGTCTGAGGTTTCTTAGACTTCTTTTTACGTTGTGCCTTTCCACTACTTGTAGAAGGTGGCGATGGTGTAACGTCTTTAGAGCTTTCGCTACAAGGAGATATATCGTCTTTCGAAACCTCATCGGAGACCTTGCAATCCTCCATGTCTGTCTTGGAAGTCAGGTCTTTCTCCTCAGGCGCCACCTCCTTACATGCCTATGAAGAAGGAAGATTAGGTTTAGGTTTATTATGGTACGATGTGTGGCTAACACCCTTAGAGAAAATAAGTGAATACCTTTTGCATTTTGTTTTTCTTAGCAGGGAGGCTAATGATCTCTTCTGAAACGGCGGCGGAAGGAGGATGAGGAGCTTTTCGAGCTCTTGGATTAGGGCGGTGACGATTGGCTTAGAGAGGATGGTTTCTTTTTGCTCCTTGTTGAGTGTTTTACCCTGAGAAATAGACTCTTCCACCTCAGTGATTCGGTTGTATTTCTTACGGTGGGTACGCAGACGTTTGCTGATGAGAGCCATGACGTGTTGTCCTTCTGTAGCAGCCATGGTGTCAATATGAGCGATGTGAACGTCTGAAAAAGATTACCACAGCGGAGGAAGATAAAAAATAGGATGAAACTTGGGGGTCTTTGTGTGTAGGTGATGAGAATAAGATACATCCTAATTGAAAACTAGTACATATATATACGAGACACCTTAATTAGTGTATACTATTAGCTATTTACAAATATTTAGTGTATATCTATGGTATATTTCATTATTTTGTATCATTCTAGATCTTTCTATAGTTTTTCATATATCACAATTGTGTTTTCTGAGAGAGCAAAAATAGCTTAAAAGAATTTTGTTTTTCCATATATTTTCGTTTCGTTGTATATTTTATAGAAATAATGTCGATTAACTCTTAACCGGTTCTACTCTAAATTCGGCTTCCTAATAGGTTGAATTGTACCATTGTCGATTGTTTGGATCGCTTAATCTTGATTATATTTATGTAATGATAACGAATCAAAGAGAACTCATATTCATTGCTTGACTGAGAAGCATCTATCAAAGTCTAAAGAGTAGCCTCTTAGTTGTTCTATTACAGTAAATATATACAAAACAAGATGGAAGTTTTAGATAATTAAGAGCAAAAGCTCAATGCCTCATACGATAGAAGTAAATTGAGGAAGAAGGCGAGAAGCAGAAGTGGGCATTTGCTTGTTTTGTTTTTTCCATTGTACCGCAATTAGCAAAAATATAAAGACTTAAAGAAAGACACTGCAAAATAAGATACTGATTTTACTTAAATAATAGAGGCAATATGGATCTACCTCTTTGATATCTTAAAGAAAACAAACAACAACTCTTTAATACTAGAGATAATATTGTTCTACATAGTTGAAGATTTGATAGACTAGATGAAGATCATAATCAAGCCTACAACAGCTGAGACAACATTAGCAGCAAGGCTAATGAACCTGAAAACGTTCATCCACCACATTCTATCTTCTTTTACTTCTTGAACCTGCTGTTAATAAATTTTTAGAATGATATAACAGAAAAGAAGTATCGAGGGGACTATTTATAGAGACTAAACTCTGAATTAACAAGTAATGCGACCGGCTGTTGAGATTCCCAGTTTCTCGTGAATCTGAAAATTCATTTAATGATATATAGGTATAAAACGATAAAGAAAGAGCGTCAATGAAACACAATAAATTCTAACATCGTAACTTGTTTTGTTTCGGAAATGGAAGGTTTCCCATGTAAAAGAAAGATGAAGACTTCATTATGTTTGTTTTTTTCCTGTATATGCTTTTAATTCCCACTAAAAATTGATCTGCTCCATGGAGTGCTTATTACATTTTTATACATTGATATTTATTTAGATGAGTCGTAATATAACTAATTGTATTCAAAATATCATGACTAAATCGGGTGATATGGTTATTTTTGGTACAAATATCCAAATTTATTTTAGATATATTTGTTAATTATTTAGATATTTTTAGGTTCTTATATATCATAACCAAATTCATCCAGACCAAGAAGAACCCAACTCAAAACCCATACATGAATTTATAATATTCAAGTAGAGCCTAATTTAAAAAAAAAAACGATACCCGAAAAAAACAATCCGTACCTAAATGGATATCTAATGTTCTTGCCTAAGTGATTTTATATTTATTACTTTTTCTATCTATTTAGCTAAATTAAGTAAAACAAAAAAAAATTATTTAGTAAAATAATTATATGGAGTAAAAAATTAAGTGACAATAAATTATTTAGTGATCATTTGTATCTTGTTTGAACAAAAAAAAAGTTAAATCACTGATCACAGAATTTTCAATGTGGAAGTTTTACCATTTTTAGTGATTTATAGTCGTTTTTAAAAATTCAAAATATAACATATAAGAAAAAATCTATTATATTTTTAATGTGATTGTTTAATTTGATTTAATAATATAAAATTAAACAAAGAGAAAAAGAATACAAAAATTGTTATCAAATATGTATTATTCATAATCATTAATTATCATATATATGTTAACCATATTAGGTAATTTCGTAGATTTTATTTAAGAAAAAAAATATATTCTTTGGTACATTACTAATTAATTTGATAGTTAGTTTAATAAAAAAACATAGTATAAGTTTATATAGACTGACTTATTTTTCTAAGAGTTCTAAAAATCATATTCTTGATGACACGTGGCTACGAAAACATGTTATAATACTCGATGATTCATTTACAGGGGATTTTATAATCCGGTGATAATATAAGCTTTCCAAAACCAATTTTGGTAGGATAGATTCTCATAAATAGTATTTTTTTTTAGTTTTGTCGTAAAAATAGTATTTAAATATTTTCTAAAAATAGTATTTATTAATTAATAAAAATATTAAAAAATATCACATCCATAGCCCTAAACCTTAATTATATTTCCTAAATTCTAAATTCTAATCTTTAAACTCCAGATTCAAATATATAAAATATTTATTTTCTACTGTTGAATGAATATTATGTTATGGATTTTTTCTTATATATTATATTTAATAAAATTATGTCTAGTGTTACTAAAGAGCATCTTTCATTTTAGTGGCATCCGAGATCGGCTAAAGAAATCAAAATTGGTTCGTCCATACTGTAAAATAACTCTACATGTTTTAATAGATTCGCAAAAAGTATTGGAGTGTTCAGCTCTAGTAACATGCTTTTTTTTTGGACCGAACCTGCTCTAGTAACATGCTTTTTTTTTTATCATCTCGTTTTATTAAAGGCCAAAGGCCAACATAGTACAACAAACTTAAAAAGAAAGTCCAAAGAACAGGGGCAAACATACAAGTCATATAGAGCCATCCACAAGGCCCAGTAACATAAAGCCCAATGGAAGAAAGAGGCTCAATCACGACAGCTCATGGAGACGCGTCAAACGCAAGCGGAAGATGGACGCGTGTCGGAAGAGCAGAGCCATCTCTATCTTCACCGATTTCGAAATCGTAGCCGGAAAACTAACCGGAACTCCACCGGAACAGACCGGAACAGGAGACACAAGATTAGAACAGCCAGCCAACATGAAAGCTCGAGATCAGTAGCCATAACCGTAACAACGCTTCAGAGACATACGATTGGAACATACCAAGATCTGATAACCCGAGGAAAGTTGAAAATCGAACTTTTTTTTTTTTTAAACAGCCATCTTTAATGATAAAAATAAGCTTGAAGATGGAACCATCCGTTAAAACAGGAAAATTTCTCAACAATCCGAAAATATTCTCAGCAATTTCAAATCGATAGAAGATCAAAGAAGCGGATAAAGAAAACAAAAAAGATATTTATAAAAAAAACAGATAAAACAAAGCTGAAATCCATCAGAGATGGAGATGAATCTCATATTAAAGCCGGACAAGATTGTGTTATGTGAACCACCTACTTGTCGGAGTCAGAAGCCGGCCAAGACAGTGCTTTGGGAGCCACCGCTTGCCAGAGGCATAGCCCGAACGTCGGGAGTCAAGCTCCAGTAACAGATCCGGCCAGCTTGACAGAACCTCTCTCTCTCTGAAAGACAAAGGAAAGAAAAGAGAGAGACCTTTCAGCTTCGCTTTCTCAATCATCCAACTCTGTCAAAAGTTTGGAAGAGAGAACAGAGAGGAGAGAGAAAGCTCCTCTAGTAACATGCTTAATTGACAAAAAAAAAGAGACAACCGTTAGACCAACAAACAACTACACGAAACGACGTCATAAGTGTTACAAAAAAAAAACGACGTCATATACTTGAAAAAAAAACCGAAACGGCGTCGTCCCAGTAACCATCGTCTCAAGGGAGGTTCAAAGTAGAAGACTTATCTAATTATCCATTCGTCTCCGGCACAAGAAAAGCCACAGAGACATAGACAATGAGCTCTCATCAAATCCTCCAATTTCGTTCAGACCCATTTGTGGTGTCACCCTGTTGCCTTCGTATTTGTCCCAAAGTCTCTCCAAAGCCCAGTCTCCCATTCCAGTGGCGTCGCTCTCATCACGCCGGAGTCAGGAGCTCGACGAAGAAGAAGACTCAGTGTAACCTCAAAAACGAAACTCCGGCGACGGAAACGGCGAAGAGGGTCTATCCATTTCACGAAATTGAGCCCAAGTGGCAACGTTACTGGGAAGACAACCGCACTTTCCGGACACCAGACGATGTCGACACTTCCAAACCCAAGTTCTACGTCCTCGACATGTTTCCCTATCCAAGGTAGAAAGTTCACAACTTTTGACTAATTGAGAGGCTAATTCAGCTTAAAGGTATGAGCTTTGAGGTTAAAGATGAGGTTTTTTTTGTTTGTGGGTTCTTCTTGTCTTCAGTGGAGCAGGGTTACATGTGGGGCATCCACTGGGTTACACAGCAACTGATATTCTTGCGAGGCTTAGGCGAATGCAAGGTTACAATGTTTTGCATCCTATGGGTTGGGATGCTTTTGGTTTGCCTGCTGAACAATATGCTATTGAGGTCCATTTTGTAGTTACTATTCATTTTTGAATACTTACGTGGATAAGCCTTATGAGTCCTTATAGCCATTTGTAATCTACATTGCAGACAGGAACCCATCCGAAAACTACAACATTGAAGAACATTGACCGCTTTCGTTTGCAGGTAGGTGCATTGCTTTCAACTTAACACTAACCTAGAAAACTTAGTATTTTGATATTAGTTGGTTTGGTTGAATATTAAGCTTGTATGCTTACTTATATCCAACAAGGTCTTTATTAGTGTTTAGATGGCTGTTTGCCCCTTGTCGGCCCTGAGACTTTAGTAAAAAAAATATTTTTTTAAAAATTTCTACATATTTGAGAGCCTATACTTATGTTGTTATTTTTAATATGTAATTTTCTTCAAAAAATTTGGGGGCTTGAAGCGAATGTTTCATTTGGCTTTGTCCAGTACCCGCCCTGCTATTTGCGTAGGTTTATAATGATAGTAAGATCCGTAGACCACTTGTTTCCTAATTGTGTTTCCGTTTGTTTTGGTTGCAGCTCAAATCGCTGGGATTTTCATATGACTGGGACCGTGAACTTTCTACAACAGAGCCAGACTATTATAAATGGACACAGTGGATCTTTCTTCAGCTTTATAAGAGAGGTTTGGCATATCAGGTCAAAAAAGTCATCCTCAAGTTCACAATTTTTTAGAATTGTGCAAATGTTTATAGAAAAGTTATTGAAAGAGCTGTAATAACTTCAGGCTGAAGTACCTGTCAACTGGTGCCCGGCTCTTGGAACTGTTTTGGCCAATGAGGAAGTGGTGGATGGGGTTAGTGAGCGTGGCGGCCACCCGGTTATAAGAAAGGTAATACCCTTAACTGTTCTGGGAGTACTATTACGGTGACATTGTTTCTTTTCCTCTGTTTTGAAACTTCTCATGGATTTTACAGTGACATTGTTTATTACCAAGCAGCCCATGAGGCAATGGATGCTGAAGATCACTGCCTACGCTGATCGTCTTCTGGAGGATCTGGACGAGCTTGAGTGGCCTGAAAGTATAAAGGAAATGCAGAGAAACTGGATAGGAAGATCTGAAGGAGCTGAACTGGATTTTACAGTTCTTGATGGAGAAGGCCAAGAAACTGACAAAGGGATTACAGTTTACACCACCAGACCAGACACCCTTTTTGGAGCAACGTATGTTCAAACAGATCAAATTATATTTTGATGATTTGAAGATCTAAATTGTGATTCTTTCTTCGTTTTGCAGTTACATGGTTGTTGCACCAGAGCATCATTTATTGTCTTACTTTGTAACACCAGAACAGAAACAACAAGTAAGTTTTTATTTCTTCTTCTCTTTCCATTACTTATGAACTTCATGAGTCCTCGCTTATGGTTTCAGGTTGAGGAATACAAAGATTTTGCATCGAGGAAAAGTGATCTTGAGAGAACTGAACTTCAGAAGGAGAAGACAGGCGTGTTCACTGGATGTTACGCGAAAAATCCAGCTAATGGGGATGCTATTCCCATTTGGGTAGCTGATTATGTGCTAGCAAGGTAACTTCAGCTTTTAACATTTTACATTTGCTTTTGAATTGCATTTGTGTGTGAGACAGAGAACTTTGTTATATGTGGCAGCTATGGAACCGGAGCAATCATGGCTGTGCCAGCTCATGATACTCGTGATAATGAGTTTGCGTTGAAGTATAACATTCCTATCAAGTGGGTGGTGAGGAACGAGGCAAGTTCAAGTGATGAGGTTTATCCAGGAGTGGGGATAATTGAAAACTCATCAAGTGTGGAAACAGGACTTGACATTAATCAACTGTCTAGCAAAGAAGCTGCTTTGAAAGTTATTGAATGGGCTGAGAGAACCGGCAATGGAAAGAAAAAGGTTTCATCCTCATGTCTTCTCTCATTATGTAAAACTTTAGCTCTTTTGTTTCTTACTTTTAAAGGTTTTTTCTTATTGGCAGGTAAACTACAAGTTGAGGGATTGGCTATTTGCAAGGCAGCGTTACTGGGGAGAACCTATCCCTATCTTAATTTTGGATGAATCTGGTGAAACTATTGCGGTTTCAGAATCTGAACTGCCACTTACTTTGCCTGAGTTGAATGATTTCACTCCCACCGGAACAGGGGAACCACCACTGTCAAAAGCAGTTTCATGGGTATGCTTTGCTTTTTGGATATTTAAAGATGGAGATGGACATTTTTGTTTATGATTGATGATTTTGCAGGTGAACACTGTAGATCCTGCAACAGGGAAGCCTGCCAAAAGAGAAACAAGCACTATGCCACAATGGGCTGGCTCTTGCTGGTAAATATCTATTTATAAGCTATACTCTTTACAATGTTACTGGTGTGTTGAAGGATGTTGAGTTATGTAGTGAGAAACTAAACAAAAGTCGTGTGATTTTCTGCTATATTGTATTCATGATAGTCTTTTTTTAATCTCCAGGTACTATCTGAGATTCATGGACCCAAAAAACCCTGAAGCATTAGTTGACAAGGAAAAAGAAAAGTGAGAACCATTTAAGTAAAGCTTTGTTGCTTTTGGGAAGATTCTTCTTAAGTGTTGTATTCATGTGGCAGATACTGGAGCCCAGTAGATGTATACGTCGGTGGTGCTGAACATGCAGTTCTACACTTACTATACTCCAGGTTTTGGCACAAGGTATGTGTCCTTATGTAAAAAAAACTGTCTTTCCTTTAGCTTTCTTTTGATCAAAACTGCAAACCATGTTACTGCATCATCGCAGGTACTTTATGACATTGGTGTTGTGTCAACGAAAGAGCCCTTCAAATGTGTTATAAACCAAGGAATCATCCTTGGGGAGGTCCAGTATACAGCTTGGAAAGACCAAGAAGGAAACTATGTATCTGCAGATACTGAAGAACGGTTAAATGAGTATCAACAAGTGACAATCCCTGAAGATAAAGTATGAATCTTCTTCTTTCTCATTCACTAACTAAAACCGGTTTTGACTAATGATCTTCAATGGTGTATAGGTTATGAAGTCTGGAGATCATTTTGTTCTGAAAGAAGACGCTAGCATTCGTTTGATTCCACGTGCTTATAAAATGAGCAAAAGCAGAGGAAATGTAGTGAATCCTGATGATGTTGTGTTAGAGTATGGTGCAGATTCTCTACGTTTGTATGAAATGTTCATGGGACCTTTTAGGTAAAACTTCACATCCCACATGTTGTATTATAACGTTTTATCTTGCGTTTACATTTGCTGCATTTGCTTCTACTAGGGATTCAAAGACTTGGAACACAAGTGGGATCGAAGGCGTACACCGTTTCTTGGCAAGAACATGGAGACTAGTCATCGGTTCGCCTCAACCTGACGGGTCTTTCAAAGATGGCACTGTAGTGACTGATGATGAACCGACTCTTGAACAACTCCGTTCTCTCCATAAGTGCATAGCTAAGGTGACAGAGGAAATCGAGAGTACAAGATTCAACACTGGCATTTCAGGGATGATGGAGTTTGTTAATGCAGCTTATAAGGTTTGATCTCAAGAACTCTTATACAAGTCAGTTTCAAGCACTGACCCTTACTCTTGTTTCTTCTCATTAAACAGTGGAATAATCAACCTAGAGGAATCATTGAGCCTTTTGTTCTTTTGCTCTCACCTTATGCGCCACACATGGCTGAAGAGCTTTGGTCACGGTTAGGCCATTCGAGTTCTCTGGCATATGAAAGTTTCCCTAAGGTACACATCCAACATATAAACACAACAGAGGAGAATGTTTAACTGTATTGAGTGTTTTGGTCATTATGCAGGCAAATCCGGATTACTTGAAGGAGACAACTATTGTTCTTCCGGTTCAGATAAACGGGAAGACAAGAGGCACCATAGAGGTTGAAGAAGGGTGTTCTGACGATGAGGCTTTCTCTCTAGCTTCACAGGACAAGAAGCTTGAGAAATATCTAGACGGACAATCGATCAAGAAGAGGATCTATGTACCTGGGAAGATCCTCAACGTTATCCTAAACAAGTCTAATGTCAAGGTCACTACAAAGTAGACAAAAATTTCACCGTGTCTTAACTCAATATCTCTATTGAATAGTTTCAGAAAACAATAAAAGATTTGATTGATTCTTAGAGATCATTAGAGGAAATAACTTCTTTCCAGCCATTTTGCCGAGCTCGAAGCTCCCACATGTAAGAAAGTCTTCTCTGTTCGTCTAGAGTCCCCTCTGATTTCTCTCTTGCTAGCTCACACGTCTCCATCCCCATGCTGCACTTATCAGCTTCTTTCTGATACTGAGACGCTGCTTTCTTAGCATCTAGCAGCAACCTGTCTGCACGCCATTCGTCTTCTTGAGCTTGTGCTTCTCTTAGCTTCAGCTCTTCAGCTACCATCTCTGTGAAACTACTCTCGCTCTCTTCACTCCCTTCCTCACGTCTCATACAATCTTTACAATGAAACAAGAACCAACATATGAAGTCTCCCAAGTTTTAGCGTTCTTACTAACTATAAAAGGCATTGCTATGAAAACACTCACCCAAGAAGCTATGATTGCTCAATCCTGCAGTAAGACACAATGTGAATCACACACATCAATAATTGAATTTTATCACTTGCAAGAGAAGAAAAGAACGATGATTACCGTCAGGGATGGAGAGGAGAGGCTGAGAAGAACAGTCACATACACAAGGAGGACAAGAGGAATGTAGAGAGTCTTCAATGGTCTCGTTGAGATGCCAATGCAAAGACGGTACTGCAATGTAAGCAAGGATGCACAGTCCCATTACCCCTGTAACCACCTTGGCCGTCTTCTTCTGCCTTCTGGTCATTTCTCTCTGCTTCTATCTCTCTGCAAATAAAAGTTTTTTATGAATCTGAGGAGATTCTCCAGTAACTGATCTCCTTGAAATCTCACACAAGTATTTGATCCTTCCTAACTTTTTGTATTGTTGGTTCCTATTTTTAGCCATTATAAATGATGAAGTATGTGACTAAAATGTATTATGTATATATGTATCAAAGTTAATGATAAACCATGACAATTTTAACTTGTTTATAGTTACATTATTTGATCTGCTTCATTTCCTTGCTAAGAAAAATTTCAACACATAATGTGAGGTACGATTTATGAAGAACGTTATGGTTCTCCCAGTTCAACTAGTACAAACAACTTTTTGTAGAATAATTAGTATTTTAAATATAGATAACAAACTGAATAGCATAGTTATTTCTGACAGCATTTTGGTAGAGTTATAGTCAAGGGATTAATAAATCACTAATATATGTAGCATAGGACCAACTGAACAAGCATAACAAGAGCAGACACTAGACGAAACCTTCTTGTCGTTAAATGATATCATGTTCAATTTTTTTTATATCTATACTATTAAAATCGTTTCTCTTGTGGCTTCTTGTGTTGAAGCGATTTATGGTTGGTACTTGAACGTGTTTCACTGGTGAAACTATTCTAGGAGGTTATCTTCGAACTTAAATAATTAGGCTTGCATCGCTTTCTCACTCATCTCTGTTTCCGGCTCCGTTCTGCTTCTCCATTCTTGAAGTGTATCGTTTATTTCCTTATGTTCCTAATCAACTTTGCCTGCTTCCTTTTGTCTAGTTTATGTTTTAGTGTATGTACTAAACCGAGACTCCAGATGGTGTATGTCACTTTGCTGGCGTTTGGCTCCAGAAAGATTGCAAACCTTTGCTGGCTTTGTGTAATACTTCGTTCAAGTTGATATTAATCTACTAGATGACAAACAAAAAAATTCCTAATGAAAGATATAGCCCACAAATGGATTATCTCTTGAAATCTTAGAGCATAACCTCGTATCTTTGTGGTACGCACTTTTAGTATTGTGAGGTTTCTTCAAACAGGATCCCCCTCCCCCTGATTGTTTGTTGACAAGTTTTCTTTAATTGTGTAGATACACAAAACAAAACAAAAAGTGGGAGTAAAAGAAACTAGTACTATTATGTTTTCCATTTGACTCGAAAATTAGTTTGGAGCTCAATCTGAAATTCACTGATTATAAGAAGGGCTTATTTGCCAAATAACCAAAAAAAATGAAAAATTAGATTTTGGGAGAGAGTAGAGAGAGATAGGAAGAGAAAGTAAGAGAGAGGGAAGAATTTTGGTTACTTAGTGTATTTATGTTTTTTTCATGTATATAGGGTGCAATTTCCCTTATAACAAAGAATGAGTCTAAAAGTGAAAACTAACGGTTTCCTATTTGGCAAAATGATATTATGTTTTTTTCAAGAATTATGTAGAGATCGAATTTAAGCTGAAAAAGGGGAATTATGTAGGGACAAATTATTCGTCTCTTGAGGCTAAGAAGTCAAAGAGTGGCCGGGTCGCGATTGTCAACAGGTTTACCGGTAATCATAAGTTTTTTTTTTTTTTTTTTTTTGTCACAAAGGGTAATCATAAGTTTATTTATAGAAAAATTAGTGGGACCATAACCGGTCACCGGTCAGAACTGCACATGTGACACTGAGGTTTCCCATTCTGGTCTCAACCATTGTCTATTTTCAGTTAAAGGATATTAAATTTTGCGTGTTGAAAATATTAAATCTACGGAGAAAAAACACTATACCTAATCAGGATATTAATGAAAGTCGTGAAATATTAATTAGCATAGTAATTATAGTTAGGCCTTATAGTTAGGGTATTGTAAGAAGAGTTTGTGAATTGTGATCACACTTATATAATTGAAATATTTTGGCAATATTTTTTTATTAATTAGGGGATATGATACTAGGAGACCTCACGAATAAGGTAAACTAGATCTGGACCCGCCCGACCGGGCGGGTGTATTTTTCTGTTTACGTAATGCAATTAAAAATTTTCACACCTTATATAATGTATCAAATTTTTATACAAATGATGACAAAAATACATCACATAATACAAATATTGCTGTAACATAATTTGATCACACCGTGGCATTTCTAATGTTTTACCTGTTATTTATCTTAGATCATCACTTAATCATCCTGATCTACTTTACTAAAATTCAAAAAAATACAAAGAGTAGAACCAACAGTTTGATCAGCTAAAGCCATTTCTAATGTTTCATCAGCGTAAGGTGGATTTTGTATCCATGAGTGAATCAGTTTTACTTGAACATGCCACACTTCCTTAAAGGGTTTAAGATCGCTGATCAAATGAAATCTTTTGTTAGCAGACATGATTTTTTTGTGAGGTAAGTCGTAAAAGAATGTGTAGAATGAGTTTGTACTCGGATAGAATATATAGTAGAGAGACAATACCCTAGTTGAGAATAAATATCTTTGCTTATTTTGCAAGGCATATTAGGTGAAATAAATGAAAATAATATTTTGTTGATTATGTTTCTTGTTTTTGAAATTATGGTAAAATCTTAATGGTTATGATTTGAAATAGGAAATGATAAGATTTTATGCTTGTTCCGCAAGTGTGTGGGTCAATTTTTTTAACGCAATACAAAACGCTAAAGTTGAGGAAATATCTTAACCACCCTCGTAAGGCATCTCTTGTTTGCATTAGTATGCAGAATATGTTGTTGAAATTCGAATATTATGTTTATTGTTTAGTAGTTATGGATCAAATTATATATATATATATTCCTTGTTCCGAAATTGAAGGGGAAATCTTATTTAGAAACAAATTAGTAAATTCTGCAAATATTTCTATTTTTTTTTCCGAAGATTGTTAGGGAAAAAGATTTTCAATTCAAAAATATTAGATTTTAATAAGATAGATAATGATTATTAATTATTTGGACATATGGAAGTCAGTGGAATATTTCAATATAATAAAGTGGTTACAAATATGCTACAGACACCACCGTGAAATTAAGTGAACTGAAATTGTTCAACTCGTGTGAGAATCATTGTTAATTTTTCTTAGTTTAATTACTTATATAATTTGATGTTCGTGCATGTTACGTAAGCTAAGGATGAGATTTATATAATAAGCAATGTTAGGGTGTCGATATTGCAGGGGAATTATTTATGTTTGTTCATTTATTTAAAAATATGTAGTTTGTTTGAGTTTATTAATAATATGTTTCCTTTTTTTGTGGTTAGTTTGAGTTATTTTAGAAAAACAATGAATAAGTGGAAAAGACAATCATTTTTAATGTAAAACTAATTTAATTTTCAAAGGCATTTGACTGTAAATATTATGTAACTTTTAGGATTATTCTATAAGTGTACTTCTGTTTTAATAAAGTAGATAACTAAATACAGTGAATCTTAGCAAAATTCAACAAATTTTCGTACATGTTTAGGATTATGTGATTTATTTAATATGCATTAAATAGAAATAAAGCTATTAATTATTTATTTTTATTTTTTTTAATTATTTCAATCACGTGGGAAGCGCCGATTGATTTGCAACCGGTGATTCATATCTATTTTCTGATCTATTAACTCCGTGAACGAGTCAAAAGTCTTTCTAAAGAAAAAGGAAAATAAATTTAAAGAATATTTACTAATTTAGTCAAAAATAAATAAATAATGAAAGCTATATTTCATCTATAATAAGAGTTCGTTGAAAAACCTCCTTACCTAAAAATAGTTTTTTTTCTTCTCTGAAGCCAAATATATTGACTTGATCAAAAAAGGATTCAATGTTTTACTAATTAGGACAAATGCTTTGAATAAATTTCGTAGACTCGAGTACTTTTTTTAGAAAAAAAATGTTACTTAGGTGAGTTTTTTCAGTAGAGTAGACTGGTATTAATACCTTTTAATATAGTTTACATTTAACTAAATCCTTAAAAATTCCATGTAATAATTCTGTAAAAAAAATCCATATAATAATATGATGATTTACCATCTTTTAAAATACAGAACTTAAATCTCCAATAAATTTGAGATTTGTTTAGTTGTTAAGTCATTTCACTCTTTTTTTTTTTCATTTTCTATGTTTATTGGTGTCTTATAGATTTTCAAAAAACCAATTAACAAGATGTAAACTGATGAATATCCTTCATATCTTATTTTAATTTATAGATAATGCACTATACATCGAAATAATGGCTCTTCTAGTCTACCTACAATTAAATCTTACTCTAATTGATAATACTATATCCTAATGGAATCAGATTGTTTAAACTCCAATTTTGGTATCATATTAGATTTCGAAAGTTTCTAACCAAGACAAATCAACAATGAGTGAACTAAAACATAT